>NC_066618.1:268238530-268588624 GCF_025201925.1 Gopherus flavomarginatus
GACAGAGAGTCCCCTCCTGTATCAGATGCCTACTTGGGCCAATCTTCTGCTCTTATACAATTCTAAACTATTGTCTTTTAGCCCAGGGGGCTCCCTCTTTTGAGAATTCTCTTGAGGTTTCTTTGTCTTTGTAGTCTCCAGCCTGCCTGTACTCCAAACAGTAAACATAGACTGTCTCAACTGTTCTAATGTTGATTGGGTCAACTCTCAGACTCTCCCTCCTTAGGTGATAGGTTTCACTACCAACAGATTAGGAACACAATATCCTACATAACTCAGTTTTTCCCTATACAAACATCTTGCAATAACCATGACAATCAGCTAGACCCTTAGCTTAGGCAGAGACCAAATACTACCCCCTTTGGTGTAATATCAGGAAAATGATCAGACACAGACATGCTGTAATATTCCTGCCAGCACAAACCTGGGCACATTTGGGTACATCTGTATCACAAACAGTCATGTTCAACAATGAGAGTTTTTCTGTGCTGTTTGTTCTTCACACAGTTTTGGTATGAACAGAACAGGTGCTACATAGAGATTGAGGATTAAGTTTTCACATGCTGGCACAATCTGTGTTAGTAAAAATGCGTGTGCACTTGATACACTGCAAAAACCAGCAGAGCAGGTAATGCACATGCAAACATATAGTTAGTCACAAATGTAAGCAAACGGCTCCTGGAGATGCCTGATTTTATTGTTAATAAAATAATGACACCTAGATTGTATTTAGGGCTTTTTTAAAATCAATAGATCTCAAAGCACTTCAGTCTTGAATGTGGGATTTAATTGATGTAATATGTGCATGTTTATTTTTGCAGGTATATCATTTGCACCCAATCTTTAAAATATAGTCCTTAGTATAGCCTTTTGTGCCTATAAGAGAGAGCACTCCCGAAGCACTAGCTGAGGCAGCATATTCAAGAGTTTCACACCCCAAATCTCTCTCCTGAAATATAGCAATACTGTGATATATTGGACGATGACCCTTGTATTTCTGAAACGAGTCTATTTAAAACCCTAGTAGTAAAAAGTGGAATGCAAGAAATGCATTAACAATATTATTGATTTACTATTTTTGATTATTTCTGATTGTTATTTCTGAAATAAAAAAATCATTTTAAATGTAACAAAGAATGGTAACTGTTTGGCCAGAAATATTTTACCTTAAAAGTTTACGATTATGTTGAGACCAGTCTTTGTGTTCTAAGCAATTTTTATTTTCTAGTCAGGGTGATATTTTTTTCTTGTTGTCTGACTGCTTGCATATTTCTAGTGACAGCTATTCATTAATTACTATTACTATTAAGGTAGCTTTGTAGAATTTAGCTGTCAATGTGATTGATGCTTTAAAAACCCTAATAAAATAAATAAAGGAATTCCATCACCTCCATTGCCAGGAAATTAAAAAGAAAAAAATCACTATGTTAGTGTGACATCGAAAACAATGTGTGAACTCCCTCTGCTGGTTCTTCATTAGCAATACTGCACCAAAGCTACTTCTAGAGCAGTGCAAATTCCTGGAGACTAGGTAATCAATTTCAATAGTGTAATAAGAGAAATTTTGGCCTTTATAAGAATAAAACACACAGCTGGATCTATTGTTTTCAAAATGAGGGGGAGGGGAATGCCAGCATCAGCATGGAAAGCTGTGTTTTTTAATAAGTAAAAAAAAGATTTAAAAATAAAACAAGTGAATATTGAATCAGTTGCACTGAATAAAATAAGGAGGAGCTGTTCTGAGAGGTCACATGTGGTTCGCGGTTTCAGTTGTCAGGGTAACCACTTCCTCTGTCTGTAAATGTTCAGAACAACTGCTTTTGGTGTTGGGCTATCAGAACGAAAGAGACAGAGACTGCACATCACAAAGCAGCTTGAGAAAAAACAATTATATGAGTCTTCCTGACTCAAACATATAAATACACTAGAACTTATTTCTTATTCATTTTGGGTCAAATCCTGACCCTACTGAATTCAATAGGAGTTTTGATATTGACATCAATGGGCCAAGGATTTGGACCTTCTTGATTTCCAAATTCTGCAGACTATTTAAAGAGAACTAAATCTTCTCTTGCTGCACACGTTCTCCTTTCATTTAACTTTCTCTTTGGGATGACTCAGGGTGGGGAAGGTGTGAAATTCCTACTGGAAAAAGCAGACTATCACTTAGAACCGCTACACTTCCTTCCAATTCCTCTCATCTCTTCTTTCAGAATATACAATTGCTACCTAAATTTTTAAGCAACACCATGGGAGGAGGGATAGCTCAGTCGTTTGAGCATTGGCCTGCTAAACCTAGGGTTGTGAGCTCAGCCCTTGAGGGGGCCATTTAGGACTCTGGGCCTACTAGTGAAGGAAGGGGGCTGGACTCAATGACCTTTCAAGGTCCGTTCCAGCTCTAGGAGATTGGTATATCCCCAATTTTTTAAATTTATATTTTTTATTTTAGTTGTTCAACTACCATAATCAGAAGATCTCTTGTTCTGGAATCAATCTCTCCTATTCCATCATGCCATTAAAAACTTCCTGATCAAATAGATTTAAATGCTGCTGTCTCTGTAATGGAACTACAGTCATTATAATGGCCATTAAACTCCACTTTAAGGGTTAGCACAGTATCTGTTCAAAATGTTCTTGTCATAATTAGGCCAGAAGGTGTTCTTACCCTGATATAATTTCTTTTCAATGAAGTTTCTCTTAATTTACACCAGAATAAATCAAAGCCTTTCATTGATGCTGGGGAATGTCTCATCTCTCTTCAGTGTGGCCTTTTACTTAAGGAACACACAGTACCCATTGTATCATGTATTAGTTGGACATTTCATGTGCAGTCCTGGCCCCACAAAATGGTCAATGGGACCAGCATTTCAACTCAGAACACTAGCATAAATACTTTGTAAGAAACTGATGCCTAATCCCCTATCCTGCTCTCACCACCAAACTATCAGCATAGCGCTCTGTGCCTTCTAATCCAAAAACAGTACCAGATACTTTCAAGAAAGGACCAGGAAATGTTATAATGGACAGTTATGTCCCTGGAGTAATTTCTTCCCAATTTTCAATAGTTATTGGCTAGTTGATGTGCTAGGTCCTCTACTCCTAACCCATTGACTTCACTAGGGCTCTGCTTTGGCACAGCCAGACACCTGTGTGAATCACAATACATGACTGGAGTCTAACAACAAGTGGCATACCAAAGGTGGGGATAAAATTCAGTGTTATCCATCTGCCACTTGGTCTACTCATTTAACTTCACAATGCCATAAGAACATACATGGATTCAGATTGGTTTGAAGGGGTTACACCTTTTAAGATGAAACTGAAATGTTGGTAGGAATTTTATTTAGGGTCATATTCTTGGCCAATTGAAAAATAATACAGTTCTCCATAAAAAAGTCAGCTTTTGCTGACAGCAATATCTGAGATTCCACAGTGATCCCCTTATGTTCAGAACTATATGATAACTGTGGGAGAATGTAGATCTTTTAATAGCAATCACTGTACATTTATATTTGATCCCAGGTGAAAAATGCAATAAAACAGTCACTGAAAAGGAAAATAAACAGAGAATGAACAATATTTAAAATATTTATGATTTGGTAGCTTTTACATTGATTGAACTGCCCAAGTAAACAACTGTGCTAATGGCATTGTAATTTTGAGTTAACATAAACTTTCACAAGAAGCAAGTAGAACATGCTACGAAGCTGTTGACTGGAGAGTATAATCATACATCAGTTTGCTCGCATTATTTGTTTATTGTGCAGAATATTCCATGCACCCAAGTATCTGCTTCTTCTTATTGTAGGATGTCAGGAGGAACCCCACCCCACGCAAAATCGCAGAGTTGGTCAGGTACTTGTTTTTCCCCCTATTTTCCAGTAAAGATTCCAACACTGACATTATTGGAGATATTTTTATATACATTTTTTAAATGAAATATGAACTATTCCACTTTCCCTCAATGTCAGCCAGTGTCAGTTAGGCAATTTCTTACAAAAACAAGATCGTTACTTTTTGCAAATTGGTCTCCATTTATCTATCTAAGTTCCACATTTCAGTCATAAGTAAAGCTTAAACACTAAACAGAGCAATGGCAAATTCTTTCAGAAGCCTTTTCCCTCTGGAAAATGAACCCTCCCCATATCTTTCCTTAAACGCCTGTACCATTTTTCTATAAAATAATGTTTTATTTTAATAATCATTTAAAAGGTATCCATATAATCCTGTCTCACTTTTTAGTTATTTTTGTTCTTTTTCTCATCCAGTGATAAGAGAGAGGACAAACTAAAATTGCTGCCAACATAATTGGAAAGTGATAGAGACAGAAAGTATGACAGAAAGTAATTTCTAAACTAAGGGATAGATATTAGAAGACTATTGCTCTTAAGTTCCCCTGAATAGTGTAAAAGGTGTTAAAAATGCCTTGTCATTGGAAGGGGTGTGTGTGGGGGGGGCAGTAAAATGTAACAGAACCATAAAGTCTTTGAACGATGTGGAAAAAATTAAAGTGATAATATGAAACAGTGTGGCACTGCTTTGGGGGTAGAGTGCAGCCAGTGGGTAGATGTCAGGGGATCTGAATCTGCCTGTGATTTGCTCTGCAACCTTGGCAGGGCCGGCTCTAGCCATTCCACCGCCCCAAGGATGGCGGCACCCCACGAGGGGCGTTCTGCCGCTCGCTGGTCCTGCAGCTCTGGTGGACATCCCCCAGGCATGCCTGCGGATGCTCCACCGGAGCCACGGGACAAGCGGATCCTCCGCAGGCACGCCTGTGGGAGGTCCACCAGAGCCACCTGCCGCCCTCCTGGCAACCAGCAGAGCGATCCCTGCAGCATGCCACCCCAAGCACGCGCTTGGCGTGCTGAGGCCTGGAGCCTGGAGCCGGCCCTGAACCTTGGGCAAGTCACTCTCTGCAGTTCAGTTTTCAGTGTGTAAAGAGGGGATGATATTATTTACCAGCTATTTAAATTGCTTTGAAGGCTTTACCCTTTAGGCAATCTGGCCTACAGGATGATGCCAAACAAAGTGCCTCAACATAACCCCTTTATTCTGTTACTCTCTGTACTATCAATGAAGAGTCCCAAGAAGCTATTATGCTTCAAAATCCATTTGCCATAAAATGCTTTTGAGGAACTTTCTCATCTTGCCACTTTCTCATCTTCTTACGGTGAAAGACAAAAATATAAGTGGGTTCAAAGAGGAATGAGATATGGAATGAGCACAACCCATTGTCATCTCCCCTTTAGCCAGTGCATTACCCTTCATATAATTCTTGTATGAATCTTCATCTTCTCCAGTTTAACTAACACTTTCCCATGTGGTACTATATCAAATACTTTACTGAAGTCCAGATATCACCCTGAGTTGAAATATTTATTAAAAATCTTTGCTACGAGACTTGCAGTTTCATGAGCCAGTTTCTCTCAATATTCTGGGATGGAGATTATCCAAGATCCTGACTTGAGCACATTAAACACTTCAAATTTTTCTTTCTCTTCAGAAGTGGTGATTTCCATTTCTGTACATTCATTTCCATTAGTTATCCTGCCTTTTCTCCTAGGTTCTACATTTTCAGCCTTACTGAAAACTGAGGATTCATTTAGTTTTGGGACCATACCTAGATTACCCTCAAGCTCGATCATATCCTTGCTGCATAGCAGCCTCATTTCTTTTGTTCTCTTTTTTATTTCTATAGCTAAAGAACCTTTTTCTATTTATTTTAATTTCCTTTGTAAGGTCTAACTCAGCTTGATTTTTTTGGCAATTCTCACTTTATCCCAACACCTTCTGACCTCCAAAACAGAGCTTCCCTTGCTAATCAATCCCTTCTTCCATTCCTTGTAGGCTCTCTGCATGCTCCTAATATCCTTTTTGAGGTGCTTGTTCATCAGTTAGGTCTGGACCCCTTCCCTACAAATTGTTTTCCCTTTGCTTGGGACACAGATTCCAAATACTGTTTAAGTCATGGAGCTCTTCAGTCCAGCTGACTTCAGTAATTACTGTAGTTGGTTTAATTTCTCAAAGTTTCCCTTTTGAAACTGAAAATCTTACTTATTGTAAGTAAGATTTTTGATTATCCCTTTATTATTTGATTTAAACTGAATCAATTCATGACCATGCTTTTGATGATGAAATCTGTCAGCTAGCACATCTGGGCATAACTGGACCCTGCCATTATTAGTAATATTGATTATCCAGTTAATATGTGGGAAATTAAAGAGTTGAAATCTCCCAAAGTGACAATTCCCATAGCATTTATCTCTTTAATAATATTAAAGCGATCTGTATCGATATGCATATCTGACCCGGGGAGTTCATAGTAGACCCTTAACACTACCCAGCTGATCCTCTTTTACAATCTTTCCCCAAAGCGCTTTTGACTCAAACCATTTCTGTTCTATCCTCGCTATCACTTCATATTTCTTCAGTCTACTGTATCTTTGGTATACACTGATGCCCACTACCTTTACTCTATCAGTTCTAAACTGTGCATGCCCTTTAATATCTATATTCCAGTCATGACTGCTATTCCACCATGTTTATTCCCTACTACCCCTTTGTTTCTGGTGGGGAGGGGAAGTAATTGGTTACAGTCCTTTACCAGGTATAGCATGCTCTCCATCTCATGCAGAATCAGTGCCTTCATGGGAGAAGTCCCAAGGTTGCAGCCCCAGTTATTCCCTTTCACCCAGACCCAAGGTCCAGGGAACATACAGCTGAACGCAGGACTTGGGGAGAGTTTACTCTCCAGTACTTCTGTGTATAGCCATATTAACATCAGGAACAATCTGGGCCACTAAGATCCTCACTCTGCCACATTCGGGTCTCCCGTAAACTTAAATGGGATTCCATATGCACATATCTGAGGGCAAAATGCAGTATTACCTATTTGTATCATAAAAGCATCCTGAAACCCCAACTAGGGGTCAAATTCTGTCCTGTCCTACATTCTGTACAACTCCAATAGAGAAGAATGGAGGAAGAGTTAGGGTAGAGTCTGGTCCTAATGGAAAAGATTGTTTAATTGTATTTTCTTTTCAGCAAATGAACAGTTTCCTTTACTTTATAATCTGGGGAAATCCGTTAACTACATTTTTTTTAACTTGGATGCTAAACACCACTACAACTGTCTGTCTGTCTCTGGGGTATGCTGCTGTAATAGCGTTCTCCAGCCCTCTACATTACTGCTGTATTGTCAGACTTGATCGGGCCTAGGCAATGGGATCCATAGAGATGCAAATTACAGCTCTGTCATAGTGCCAATTGTAAATCTCAATCTTGCTAATTTTAAGTGTTCCAAATATAAATGGATTAAATGTCTTAATTGAAGCGGTTTAGAATTCTGGCTATAATACATGGCTTTGTACATTCATGTCTTTTAGAAAAGTCAAAGAAGCAAAGAGCAATTTTCCTGGATAAAAACAGGTATTATGAAAATGGTGTTATGGAGTCTTGAGAATGAACGGATGTTTCATTATTTGAAAAGCATTAGGAAAATATAACAGTTAGTAATATACCTGAAAAAATAATACAATATTTTCATATATATGTGTAATTCATTGCTAGAGATACATAAGCACTCTGTTGTTCTTATGGAAATGTATGACTATTGCCATTTTTACAGCAAGGAGGGAAATTAAATATGATGAACTATGTAACTGTATCAGTTATAATTAGTGTAAATATGTAAATTATCAGACAGATCATAATAAAGACCAATTGTAATACAGTATGTGCATCCTGAAAGCAAAGGACCTAACTCACCACGACAGTTTTACTCCAGTTTTACACTGGTGTAACTCCATTGAAAGCAATGACGTTATTCCAATCATAAAACAAGAATGCTGGTGAATCGGGCTCCCCAGTGTTCAAATGTAAAATATGGAATTCATTATATCCCTCAATTATTCAGTATGTCATGAAAGTCAGCACTCTTTCTTATTGGGTAAATATTCTTTTTGGCTAAACAATGCAGCTGTGTTTGCTTGTTTGACCTTGACAAACTTCAAGCACGTCTGGGAACATTGGATGATATATACTATTCACTGAGTAATTAGAAGATAGAAGCGCCTCTCTAATCAATACAGGTTTGCAATGCACCTACATAGCTAGGTTCCTGGGCATGCGACAAAGCTCAATCCTGCTGTTCTTCTCAAAGCATAAGTCCCATGGTCTTCCATGTATGAATTAAGTAAAAAGGTATATATAACCAGTAAATCAATAAGTGTACTGTATGAAGTGTTTACCTTCCACCATTAGCAAAGGGATTTTTATTTTTATTTTTTTGGAAATTCATACCCCACTCCTCCCTTTCACTTTAGTGGGATCAGACTCAGGGCCCAAGTGCTATTCTGAAATGGATTAGTTTCACAGCACATCTAAATATAATTGACAGTATTTTAAACCAAATCTGACACCAAATAATTAGCCAGGCATATTATATTTTATAGCAATTTTAAGTTATTTCAGTGACACCAGCAAACAGATGCTGGAATTTTATCAAATGTTAATACTGTCAGCTCTTTCTGAAAAGCAAACTTTCCTTATGGGTGAAATTCAGCCACCCGACACAGAGCTCAAGCAATTGGGCTCAGTGCCGGAAGCTAATTGATGAATAGCGCATACCTTTCCTTTCCATGGGGCAGGCTGTGGGGCAGTGGTACAGCCCTCATGTGGCTGCTAGTCCGACCTATGAGATTGAACAGCAACCACTGCCCTTCTGCAAACACTATGAAGGAGATTTTGGCCCATTGGATTAATATAAAAATGGTTCCCGTGGCCCCACCGCAGCCCAGCCCCAACTGGCTCCCTTTCACCAAAATCTCTGGAACATCCTTGGCACTGAGTGTGGTATAAGGAAGGGTTCTCTGTGTGACCATTCCACCTGTCTACCTCTTCTCTGCTCCACTATGGGGCTAAATGAAGAGGAGGGTCTTGCACAGTTCCTCTGCATCTGGGAGAATTGTATAATCTATTTTGGCATATTGTGAGCTCTTTGTATTAGTGGCCTTTCTATTTGAGAATTCAATAAAAACATTGAAATCATATTGTTGCCATCTGTGTATTATTGTAAATGTCAGGTTGCCTGTCACTTTTATCAGAAAATGTGAAGGTTAAATATGAGATAAATTGGGCCTGATTTATGCTTAGGGAAATAGATAGGTTAGGAATGTTTGGGCCATCCAATTAGTATAGACAAAACCATTTGATTCTTGTATCAATAAACATGCCAATAACTCAATTAGACTGTGTAATGTTTGTGAGGCTAATTCATCATGAAAGAAGTTTACATACCCTTGGGGGTTGACATCACAGTGTTGTAATCAAATTCATCAAATACATAACTGATTCTTGCAATAGCAGGTGATTTTCATATCTGTTTCTATGACAGGAATAGGAAAATATTTTTTTCCAGTGCTCAGTTTTCCTGTTTAATATTTTTTCCTTGTAATTAAACCTGATTAGAGTGTATCTAATTAAATTAATGTTTGTTGATTCCTTCTCCTAATCTGAGATATTTATGTCTTTAAATAGCTACTAAGAATCATTTGACACAAGTCACATCATACAACAAGGCAGCTTAGTGCAGGGTTTACAACACATTAGTACATGAAACTTAACCCTCAGTAGTCAAACCTGGTTCGAGATGCTGCAAAAGCAGCTGAAAAACCATGCTTTTAGCCCTATGTTTAGCAGTTAAATAAAATCACTCTTCAAGAAAGCAATTTCTATGATGTTTCCAAAGCTGCTTTTCGAATTACATTGATTTTTTCTTCTGCCTTCCTGCATCTTACTGTCTGCTCTGTCTGGTTTCCTCTTTTTCATCTTTATTTCAGCCCAGTTCATTACTTATTCCAAGACCCCCATGCCTTGATATAAATCCCCACAATAATTTCAGTTAATCTGACATACTCTACTATAAATAAAATCAGCAGAGAAATAAAATGTGATTATTTCTCTAAATTAACTAACAACCAAAATCAGTGATCTCTACCAACTAGTTGCAAGATTCAGTAATATTGTAGCAAGTAGCCTTCTCTGTAGCACACTCCTTAGGATACTTATGGCCTAATTCTGTGAGGCCTGAAGTGACTGCAACTCCCACTGAATTCAGTAGGACTGCAGGTGCTCAACACTTCTGATAATCAAGTCATTTTTAAGGTGCTTAACCAGAAATGACCATAACTCTTGATGGTGAGGGTTGGGGGCACAACTTAAAGTTTGCACAGGAGTGGGGATCTAAAAGGAACCGTGACAGCTCTGGTCGGCATTGCTAACCAGGACGTTAAAAGTCCTGTTGGCAGAGCAACGGGAGGCCATGGCTAATGCAGACTCCCTGCCTGTTCTGTGTCCACACAGCTTCTGGAAGTGGCCACCAGGTCTATGCAGAACCTAGCCACATGGGTGGCCAGGGAGGCTCCATAAGCTGGCTGCTTCCCGGGAGCCACAGTAAGCACTGCTGGGATCCTGCAGCCCAAACCCTCTCCCACACCTCAACCCTCTGCTCCAGCCCAGAGTCCCCTCCCACATCCAAACTCCCTCATAGAGCCTGCATCCCCCCAACACCCTGCCCATGGCAGTTGGGCTCCATGGGAAAGCCACACGCTGCCTCCATGGTTAACTATGGATTTAGATGTGTAGAGTAGCTGTAGGCGTCAATGTTTAAATCAGACCTTTCCTTAGCTTTATACTACAAATTCAAATTCTGATGAAGTAGTCCACTCAAGAAACCAAGATGTAAACTCTTTCATTTCCCCATTTGCTATCCCAGTCATGTTTTCCTGATTGTTTTTGGCATACATGATAGTGTGAAAGTTAGCACTCAAGTCTGGTCCTGGCCCAAACCACTTCAAAAAAATTGGTACAAAGGAGCAGCAATTTATCTCTGACAAATCAAAAGAAGAAGTCAATCTTTTAAATTATTTCTATGTCCTGAGGCTCCCAACAGGTGTAGGTGAATGTTAGATAAGGAATGCAAAGAAAAGACAAAGGGGAAAGATTATTTGTATTTCAATTATATCTCAGAATAGTTTTCAGACGTATGAATCTGCAGCTGGTGGAGAGGAAGAAGTATATGGAGACATAAAATTATAAGATTTTTTTAGAAAATTTGGGGCTGAATACAAGGATGAAGGATATAAATCTGAATGCGGGGTAGGTGGCCTAAGGAAGATTAATAATTTTTTATTTTAAAATATGTATTTGTAGACCTTTAAAATGGCCTTCATCACAGGCAATGATGCAAATTTTAATAGGTTAAATTCATTTTAAACTTTAACAAGATGAACAAAAACCAATAACGTTATCTCAGCTATCTCATACTGGAAAGAAGGTACACATTTGTAACAACTAGAACAGCTTAAGCAGGGATGTGATGGATTCTCTATCCCTTGAAATATTTAAATGAAGACTGGATGGTGTAGTTCACAAGTTATTGCACTTGACGCAGGAATTACTGGGTGATACTCTATGGACTGTTCTATAGAGGAGGTTAGACAAGATCATCATTGCCCTTCTGACCACAAAAATCTTTGAATCTCCCTTTATTATTTTCTAACTGGGGTAATATCTTCATATTTTTTGTACATTACCTAGCACAAAAGAGTATTGATCCTGATTTGATCACAGGTGCCAACTTTCCAATGTGCCCGGGGGGCCAGAGGGCGGGAGTTGACCTCCAACTCTGCCCCAGGCCCTGCCCTCACTCCACCCATTCCCCCAAGTACCTACCCACTCCCTACCTCTTCCCACCCCATTCCACCCCTCCTCTGAGCACATCATGTCTTTGTTCTTCCCTCTTCCTCCCCAGAGCCTTCTACATGCCATGAAACAGCTGATCGTGGTTGGTGGGAGGCACTGGTAGGGAGGGGGAGTCGCTGATCTGTGTGGCCCACCAGCAGGCAGGAGGTGCTGGGATGGAGGGGGGCTAATAAAGGGGCTTCCAGTGGGTGCTCAATACCCACCATTTTTTCCCTATGGGTGCTCCAGCCCTGGAGTACACATGGAGTTGGTGCCTATGGATTTGGTACTGAAATATCATGTATGAGTTATAATGCTTGCTTTGGGGAATAAGCTTAGCACTCACTGATGACAGCTAGCAAGACACTTTCTCTGTATCTAAACTGCCTTTCTTCTTCTGTGGATAGATCTCTGAAAACATCCACTCAGTGTGAAGAAGTAGTCAAAAAAACGAACAAAATGTTTGGAAAGGGATAGATAAGAAAACAGCAAATACCATATTGCCTCTATATAAAACTATGGAATGCCCACATCTTGAATACTCCATGCAGATCTGGTTGCCCCATCTCCAAAAAGATATACTGGAATTGGAAAAGATACAGAAAAGGGCAACAAAATGATTAGGGATATGGAACAGCTTCCATATGAGGAGAGATTAATCAGACAGAGACTTTTCAGCTTAGAAAACAGACGACTAAGAGGGGATATGACAGAGATCTATAAAATCATGACTGATGTGGAGAAAGTAGATAAGGAAGTGCTATTTACTCCTTCTCATAACAGAAGAACTAGAGGTCACTAAATGGAATTAATAAGCATCAGGTTTAAAACAAATAAAAGGAAGTATTTCTTCACACAATGCATAATCAACCTGTGGAACTCTTTGCCAGAGGATGTTGTGAAGGCCAAGACTATAATAGAGTTCAAAAAAGAACTAGATAAATTCATGGATAGGTCCATCAATGGCTATTAGCCAGGATAGGCAGGGATGCAAAACTATGCTCTAAAATGTCCCTAGCCTCTGTTTGCCGGAAGCTGGTAATGGGTGACAGGGGATGGATCACTTGATTATTACCTGTTCTGTTCATTCCCTGCGAAGCACCTGGCACTGGCCACTGTGGGACAACAGGATTCTTAGCTAGATGGACATTTGGTCTGGTTGTTCTTATGTTCAAATTGGGGCCTGTAAACAAAAACAGAAAACATGCTCCCCCTCCCTCCCCATGCCACAGACAATTACCATAACTGCCCTTCTGCTAGAACACACCATGGTACCTTTGTTTCTCAAAAACATGTACTTCCATTTAGGGTAATTATTATAATTATTATTCCTTTCCACTAGAAAAAATAGAAAGGCACAGTCCCTGTCCTAAAGAGCCTACAATCTGAAAAAATACAGTCAGATCAAGGGCAAAGTGAGAGAAGAGAAGAGGGGAAGTGGTACAACTTATTAATCAAGTAGTTAAGGTGATGATGAGCTATGACTTGATAATGAAATCATAGAAATGTAGGGCTGGAAGGGACCTCTAGAGCAACAGTTTTCAAACTTGTGTACTGGTGACCCCTTTCACATAGCAAGCCTCTGAGTGCGACCCCCCTCATAAATTAAAAACACGTTTTAATAAATTTAACACCATTATAAATGCTGGATGCAAAGCAGGGTTTGGGGTGGAGGCTGACAGCTCACGACCCCCCATGTAATAACCTCACGACCCCCTGAGGTGTCCTGACCCCCAGTTTGAGAACCCTGCTCTAGGGGCAAATAAGGATATCTAAAAGTATATAAAAGATTGAACGGTAGGAAACAGATTGCAGGTCTGTATTCTCCCTGTCTCATAATAGAAGTGTCTATTTCCATTTCATCAAAAAAGCAAAAACTGAAAAGTTTTGACTGAAGAACTGAAGATTTTGTTTTTTTTTTATGAAAAGGCAAAGTTTTCCATAGAAAGTAGAAAATTTCAGTGGAAAATTTTGTTTCTTCAAAAGCCCAATTTTTTGTCAAAAACAATTTTGGTAGAAAAATTTTGATTATCTCTAGTTTCAACTTATAAGGTACTAGTGGGTTAGCACCTGTATATCTGAGAGATCTCCTCTCTCCCTGTATGACAGTACCACAGTTAAGGTCAGGGGAGGCTCTTAAACTGGAACTCCCTCAGTTTAAAATGGAAGGTGCCCCGGGCAGCATTTTGTCTAGAAAGGCCCCTCAATTTTGGAACTCACTCCCACATGAGTCTGAAATAACTTGATTCTGTTGATCTTCAGGGCAAACTGCAAAGTCAATCTATTTGCTCTGGCTTTTGCAAGAGAGAGTTGGATGAGGTTTGGTATTCCTGAGGCTAGGGTGGGGTATTTTGGTTGATTTAATTTTGCCAATCAGGGTGAAGTTATGCTGCTTGATCTGTTATTGTTTTGTGGTTTGGAAGATGTTGAGGATGCCTAGCTCATAGGATAGGTGCTCTTTTATTTATGTACATAAAATAAAAGTAATAATTTATTGGATTTTATTACCACTTGACATCCATTTGCATTCATTCATGACAGCTGTCTGCCTCCACACAAGTTCAAAGCACGCCAGTTCTCATGTGCTTTTCTGCGTAAGTGTTATGAAAACATACTGAGTGAATGGCACATTTTAATGCTGTACTCATTAGCTTCTCATTTCATAATATATATATCACAGTCTACTCTGTAAACTTATTAGCCTACAGCATGACCATTTTACACAGTAACACATACAGATAATGCTTTGAGATTCTTATTTACGACAAAGTCATTGGAAAAACACTCCGAGCCGTTATGCTGAGGTTGGGATGACTGCTATTGTCAGTGTTTACTTAGTTCCCTGTGCACTCTAAAATGGTTCTTCAAGTTACTTGTACAGATTTGGATCCAGATGTTTCCTTTTCCTGAATGTACTGATACACTAGATCAGATTCTAAGCTCCTTACACTGATTGTAAATCCGAAGCATCTCTGTTGAAGTCAATGAAGGAACAGAGAGCAGATTCTGGTCCAGAATGTAGCTTCGAAATATGCTGAGAGCCCAGTTCAAATTTTTAATGTTCCTTAGGATTCAAAATATTATTTGGAAAGGTCAAACTATGCATTACTGGGAAAAGCAAACCCTATAGTATTGAATCCACCTCAAAAGCCAGCTTCCAGCAGGGTTGTGAATTGGTGCAACATTCCAGCATAGAACATGCTGAGACATTACACAAATTGGGAGAGCATGGAACCGTAGAAAAAAGAAAAAAGAGTTAAGCATTAAGTTGATGATCTGAATGCTCTTCACACTCTTGTTACTTGGAGAATTTATCACATTACTAAAGTGTATGATTTTGCAGATCACAGCTAAGCATGGTTTTACTGCCATAACTATAGTTCTCCTGGAGTTTGAATGAGGGAGAGTAAAATATCTGCCTTTCCTTTCTTTTGCCTACTTAACAAGTTTTGACAGAAGGAAAAATAGGGGGAAAGAATCATTTCACTTTCTGGACAGTAAATTTAACTCTAGGACTCTCCCACTGAGAGATTAGGTTTTTATACTCAGTGATGCCTTCATGACCTCTGCTGTGCCCAAGCCTGCTCCTGTAGAAGTTAACAGCGGGACTTCTATTGACTTCAGTGAGAGTAGGATGCATCCTTAAACCCAAACTGTGAATCTTACTCTACAGCTAATTTAGAACCTAACATGACTCCTAATATCTAGTAAAATCTACAATGCCATGTCCACATGCAGCAGCTTGTAGTGTTGTGATTGCAGAAGCCAGTTTTACAGAGTGATATTTTTTGGGCAGCATCAAAAGGAACATTTTTAAATCAATGTCCCACCAAGTTGAAATAACTGGCCATTACTGGCATTTTTTTTTAAAGTCCCAGCATAGCATTGTCAGTCATCTTTGTCTGTCAGTTTTGGGCCTCATTGGGTTAAATTTCAGAGGTGAATCTTCATGTATCCAGAGGATGTCTCAGTTACATTTTCTTCTGGCCCCTTCAATATATATGTCACATTAACTTACATTCTAAACATTCTTCTACCTACCTAGGGGACATCTACAGGTGTAATTTCCAACTTGGTTAGATGTACACACACTAGCTTTGATTGAGCTAGAGCACTAAAAATAGAAGTGTAGCCACAGTGGTGCAGGTGGTGGGATGGGTTAGTCTACTGAGTAAACCTCTAGAGTCCTGGTTGGGATTGTACTCAGGGCAGCTAGCCCATCTCTTCTTTCATGCTGCTGTAGCTACACTTCTATTTTCAACCAGAATTAGGGTGTGTACCTCTATCCAGGCTGCAAATTACACCTCCAGGTCAAGTGTAAATGTACCCTTGCTACATTTAAGCTACAAGTTGGGGTTGTGAGTCCCACCTCACAAACATGTAGTTGTACTATCTCTTATCCAGCTAACATAAGTGTAAATCATAGGGTAGCCAAAGTAGCCCGGGCACTGGCAGTACTCATCCATTTCAGGCATGTTTGTACTCAACATGGTTAAGCCATGTATGTGTATGTGAGCTGTAAATCACACCCCTAGCTTATAGTGTAGACATAGCCTTAGACTCAGACCCACCTGGCAACTTACAAACCATCCCTACATACGGTCAACTGAATCTAAGTGCATCTACATTCAAATAAATCACATACAAGGGGCCAGAGAGAACAGCACAGCAGTAAGAGTCAATGAGCAGATGAGGGACGTAATGGCATGTTCCTTGAGAAATTTTGGAAATGCTATTGCCCTTACCTGCACTACAAATCATCTCATCCTTGTACAAAGCTCTAACAGCAAGCTACGTCCCTATTTGATATGTCTATGAATGACACTGCTCTGGGCTATGGGCAGGCCAGGTTTATCTTGCATCAGTTGACAGGAACTTGGCAGATTCTGAGTGAACATGCTTCTGCAAATGTTCTGATGCAGGTGCTTCTTTTGGCCTGAGTGGTTAGCCAAAAGTAAGGGCCCTTAGGCTAGTTTAAATTAAGAGGGGAAATTAATGATGGAGCCAGGTATTTGATGTAAGCCTGCTTATTTACAAGGGATGAATGAAGTGTTGCTTCCTTGAACACAACAGGAATCAAATAGGAGATATTTTCTTTGCTCACAGTTCCAACTAAGCCTCTTTCAGCCAACCCTTGGCCCAAAAAGTTCTGTCTTGGCATTTTATCTGGCTCACACGTTCAGTGTTTGTTCTGCTGTCTCCATAGCTTAGGATTTGTTTTTAGTGTCTCTCTCTCTGTCACACGCACACACACTCCAGGTCAATCAATCACATGCTCCTGAGTTTATCATCTGATCACAGTAGAACCTCTCTTGGACCATACTATTAACTCCTACTCCAGCGTGGCATGTGATGTATGTTTTGGATGGAGGACCCTGTTGTTTCAGCTATCTGTTCCATGAAGGAACCCAATTCCTTTTATATTCATTCTCAATGAAAGGTGGCTGTTATGTCAACCATTCTCAAGAATGTTTAACCTAACCGACAACAATACAATAGAAAGATATCAAACAGACATATTATGCTGCAAACGACTACCCTGTGATCTATTAGAATGTGCTTCTTTATTTTCTCCCCATCAGCAACACTGAACTCCATTCCATTTTCAAACAGCATTGACTTTGGCTTATTCATCTTTCATATTCAGCTTCCTTTCCTTGACCAGCACTCCCATTAAGAGGGTTTTGTGGAAGCTTTTAGTAGTTCTGAGGCCACAGCTAATCCTTGTTTTTAGAAGTTTGTTTCTTATATAAAGCATTGCTCTAGTTACCTGTTTGGGTTATAGGATTAGTAATCCTACCTCTACCTTGCCTGTCATTTTCCACCCAATCTAAAACACACTTTTCATTAAATGTGTAAGTCATTATGATTAAGTGTTAACATTTGGTTATTAATCAAGATAGGAAAGTTTCTGGTTTTCCTCCTGAATTTTTGTAAGGGGAAACTGCAAGATTTAGTGGAATTTCCACAAAGTGTATAAAATTGTGCTTTCTGTTTGAACTGAGGATGAAGACTAGTTCACACTCCACTATTTGAAAAAAAGTATTGCATATAAATATCTGCCCACCTATGTATTTGTAAACCCATTTTTCACCATGGTAACACATGTATGTTACACATGCATGTATACAAGATGCAGGAATTAAAAAAAAGAGAGAGTGAGGAGAAGGGGTTATCTGGAATATTATTCTTAACAGCCCTAAATAAATTTTAAAAGTGTGTACATAGTGTAGTTTCAATAGGTCTTAAAACCAGAAAACTTTAAATTTCAGTTCCAGCAGCTAAGAAGTTTTCTCAAAAGAAAAAAGACTCTTACCAGTCTGAACGACCATCAGTGATGGTAGACTAGCACACTTAACTCTTCCAAGCCCAAGAGATATCATGACATTAAAAAAATAAGGAAAACAGGCTTGGATAAAAAGTTAACACACATTAAAGCACAGGGAATATCTAGAACATTGTTTTAAAAAAGGTCAGATGAAAGTTTGCATCTTTTTGACATTACACCAGGACAGCATTTATTTACAATAAAATTATTGCAATATGAGTTATAAAACACCATATGAATGGTTATTTCAGTTTCCATAGTGGTACTTGTGTACAGTCCTGCAAAACCTGCTATGGACTTAGCTATTTAATACTTTTATAGCTGTAGCTCTATTGCCCCATGTTTTTAATTAGGGAAACCATATGTTTTGTATTACTGTGCTTGTAAGAATAATAGCTGCTTCCATATTCCCATCAAGCTCTAAATGATTATCTGGCTAATTTATTTACAGGGATCTTTCGTTTCATTTGAAGTCCCTATAAAGAAGCAGTGCTGTTTATCCATTGCTTTAGTAAAGCTCTCTTTTTCCCCTAGAAGGAAACCAGGGAGAAATTTCAAGGCTGGTAACATATTTTTAATTATCTCTGCTTGTTAGAGTAAGAGAGGTTAGTGTTAAAGTCTTGCAATGCACCAGGCATCAATAATAGTTAAAATTATTAATTACTTAAGTAGTTGCAAGTGAATACTATACTTGTGTTGTATAATGTTCATTAAGCCCAAAACTTTAAAATGTCCCCCAAACCTATTTCAAATCTATAATTAGTATGATATCAACTCCTAGTGCTAACCAGACTGCACGTGTGCCATCCTCAGAGCGATTGAGCATGCTTCCACCCCTCACAGCTTGTACATGTGACCAGATTGTGCATATGCCATCCCCACAGAACAACTGACCATGCTTGCTCAAGCTCAGGGCTACCCAGACAAAGCCAAACTTTCCTGTAATGGCTGCTTGCTACCGAAGTAAGGCCTGGCCTTAGAACTGAGAGCAGAGAGCCTGTCTCTCTTATGCTCATAGGCGCTGACTCCATGGTGTAGCCCTGGAACACCCATGGAAAAAAAACAGTGGGTGCTCAGCATCCACCATCAGGCCCCCCGATCAACTCCTCCCACTCCTCTCAGCACCTCCTGCCCACCAAGGATCAGCTGTTCTGTGGCACACAGGAGGCGCTGGGGTAGAGGAGGAGGAGGCAGGGCAGGGAATGTTCAAGGGAGGGGCAGGGGCAGAGCAGAGGTGGGAAGAGGCAGGGCAGGATGAGGGCTTCAGGAAGGGACAGAGTGGAGGAAGGGCTTGGGGCAGAGCAGGGGTCAAGCACCTCCAGGGTAACTCATAAAGATGGCACCTATGCTTGTGCTCCCAGTCCCCGGATGTTATCCAGGCAGCATGAAGGAGGAAGCTGCCTGACTCTAACTGCAGAGGAGACAAGAGCTGGATCTGGGGATCTCAGGGGAGGGGGGAGAGAAGATTGGGATAAGGATTTGGGTGGAACTGGAGAGACTGGGACTGGAGGCTGGTAGGGGGTAGAGAGGGAAACTAAGACTGGGAGTTGGGTGGAGACCAGGAGTGGCTGGGCATGGAGAACAGGACTGGAAGCTGTAAGGGGAGAGGCTGGGATTGGCTGGCAAGAAAACTAGAAGAGGGAGCTGGGGGAAAACAATGAAGGAGACTGGTAGTCAGTGGGCAAGGGGGAGATTGGGACTGGATGAGGAGTTGAGGAAGAGACTGGGATTGGTTGGGCAGGAGACTGGGAAAGAATGGGAAAAGAATGTGTGGGGAGAGGAGACCATTAAGGAACTAGAATGAAGTGGAGGACTAGAACTGGTTGCACAAAGAGACTGGGACTGTAAGCCAGTGGGAACAGAGAGCATGGACGTGGGTGTGCGGCTCACAAAATTGGGAGGAATGGGGGGAACTGGGCTGGCTGAGCCAGGAGACTGGGACTGGGATGAGAAGCCTGAGTAGAAACTTCAGCTGGCTATCTGAAGAAAATGAAACAAGGACAAGGAGTCAGGTGTGAAGAAGATACAGGAATGGAACAGAGACAGCTTGGAGGAGATGGGGCCAAAGGTGTCACGTTTGGGGGGCAATGGTCATAAGAGACTGTGCTCACAACAGCACATTCCCCTTCAGAGCCTGGAATGGAACCCAAGATCCCTGAATCTGATCATTTCTCCACTCTCTGCAAACATCTCTGAAACCCACTGGCAAAGTGTCCCATCCCCCTCCAGGGCTGTAGGCAAGTAGTGCCAGCTAGAGCAGCACTCCTGAGACCTAGTGCAGAGAGGGTGCAGGATCAGAGAGTTACAAAGGATACCTTTGTGCCCCTTCCACAAGCCTGTTCTCATCCAGAAGCTGGTCCAGTGTCTTCAGCAACATAACCCTCAGCCAGGGGCGGCTCTAGCTTTTTTGCCGCCCCAAGCACAGCAGTCAGGTGGCTTTTGGCAGCCTGCCTGTGGGAGGTCTGCCGGTCTGGCGGCTTCGGCAGCTTGCCTGCAGGAGGTCCGTCAGTCCCGTGGCTTTGGCGTACCTGCTGCCAAATTGCAGCCAAATCCACAGGACCGGGGACCTCCTGCAGGCATGATGCCGAAGGCTGCCTGACTGCCGCCCTCGCAGGGACCGGCAGGGCGCCCTCCCGCAGCTTGCCACTCCAGGCACGTGCTTGGAGCGCTGGTGCCTGGAGCCGCCGCCGCCCTTAGCAATACGTTGGGTGTTGACTCATTACTGACTCGGTGATTCATAATGCATTAAAAGAGTTTTCCACAGAATTGGAGACTGCAGTGAATGTTTTCTGAATATATTCAGATTAACAGAATTATTGGTTTACAAAAATGTTTAAAAAGAACACAGAGAACCAAGAATCCTAACAAAACAATAATCAGATAAGGATGGGTGATTGTTTTGCCAATAGATAATTTGCAAGCATTCCGGCTAAGAGCAATTAAGTTTCTGCAGCGTCTTTGATTTAGAGAGGAAAAAGACATGCAGAATGGAGGAGAGATGTAACCCTTGATCTCTTTGAGTTTTCTGTTTGGACAATGCTATTTAAAATGATACCAACAGTTTGGTATGCCTTACGCAAATAGAGTGAAGAAGCAGCAACTGAAGGTTAAGTTACCTCTGCAACAAAAGTAAAATAGTACTCTGGAGGGACTTTAGGAGAATGGACCTTTATAAACATCAGAGCATATTTATTAATAAAGTTCATTAGCTTCTGTTTAATTAAATCCTTTTCAGAGTAAGCAATAAAAGAAGTGATCCTCTTAAATGCAATCCAGAGCTTTCAGAATACCTTTTGGCTAAAATAGACATTGTGGCCTATCAGATTTCTAATGAAGCTACCTTTCTCAAATAGAACAAAATCCTTTTGGTAAAACCAAAACTCTTTGAATGCAAGGGTGTTTGCAGATTAAGAGATAGACATTTTCCTGTGCTCCCTTCTAAGAACTGATTGACATTGCAAGGGTTTGCATGCTATTCTCATGAGTAGCTTAGCCAAAAATTATTCTGATGGGACCATGGTTTCAGTTATTTTGAGGATGAATATTCTTATTCTACCTAAAGAGGACAAAGTAGTGAGATAAAACCTTACATCTGTATACAGTGGGTACCATAACAAAGCCAGCATGTACCATCAGTTACCACACTGTGCTACCTGTTGTATTTCCCCATATTTAGAATAGCAGATACTGTGGCATCTCAGTGTGGTAACTCTGTGTAGTAACTATGGACAAATGCTGACTTTTTAGTGGTCGTTTACAGAATAATCTTTTTACTACCAAAATACCATCATATCCATGGTGTAGGACAGCAGCCAAGTAAATAACTAGTAAACAGCAAAGGAAATTCTGATTAGAGAAAACAAGACTAAAATACTACTCTGATCAAAAGTGTAATAGATTTTAGGGTTTTTTTCACATATTTAATTGAGACACAAAACCCTGCAAACAAAGTCTATAATATATCATGACCATCATACCATGGTGTTGGGTGCAATCCATGAATCTGAATATAACAGAATATATTGTTTTTCTACAAGGTAAATTAAAAAAGACCATGTTGATAATGTAAACCTTTCCTGGAATTCTTGCTGTGCTCTCCCTCTTCTCTATCTCCCCAGACAATTATTTTTGACCCAATTTCTTTCTGATTTTAGAAAACTCTGCTTGCTGAATTCTTCTAATACAGGCTGTAACTGTTTTCATTCAGCCAGTAGATTGATTATGGTATCATTCTCATTGAGAGCATATTTCAGCATGCTGATGGTTTCTAGAATACAGCTCTGCCACACCTGACAAAGTGTGCAAATAGTGTTTCTCTTCTTTCTCTGGTTATGGAAGGTAATCCAAATGGCCCCATTATAATTAAATATTTGTACCACACCCATTGATGGGCTACGTGCCTAAGGCCTGGTCTACACTAGAAAATTGAGTTGAGGGCTGTGAAAAATTCGCATCTCTGAGCGGCACTGTTAAATTGACCTATGTCCCCATGTAAAGAGCTCTAAGATGACAGATGAATTCTTCTGTCAACCAGCTTCTGCCTCAAGAGGAGTTGGATTTCCTATGCCGACTACCAACCCCTCCAGTTAGCATAGGTAGTGTCTACACCAGTAGTTCTCTACCTGTGGGCTGCTTTCAGCCCAATCAGCACACAGATGCTGCCCATGTGACATCCTCATGGCCATACAGGTAATGTATACATATATTGTGTTGATGCGAGCCACATAACACATAGAGAGCTGCATATGTGGCCCACAAAGGTGGAGAACCACGGGTCTATACTGACATGCTACAGCTGTAACATTTTAAGTGTAGACATGCCCTAAGAAATGATGGAAGATGCCTGGCCCATGCCCCAAAAAGCTTACAGTGATGAAAAGCATAAGATGTGAAAAACCGGTGATAATAGTTACAAATGTAAGGGCTGAGAGCAGGATATATTTACAGAGATAAAATCATTAGTTAATTCAGATTGGTCATAGATTCCACTTATATTTTAATTGCTTTTAATTAGTTTTTACATATGTATCTCACACCAATTCATTCGTTCTGGGCAGATCCATTCTTGCACGGGATGCTTTAGATGTGAGGTTTTAAGCACATAAGCGTGGCCTTTATCTTTCTTATAGAGGGGTAAATTCTATCCCTTCCTGTGGCCCCTTAACACTGTTCCAGCAGTGTAAAAGGGACGAAACAGCTCTCTGGGGGAAATATCCTAGCAAAGGGTCAACATAGTCAGCCCCACACCTCTGGCATGGGAGCCTGCTGAGGGGAAATGGAGCTGGGAGGAGCATGGTTGGAGCACCCTGCATGCCAGCTATTTTGAGACTGTGGAGTAGTGATGTGATGTGGTGCTTTTATAATTTAGTGTTGTCTTGGGGCTGCTTTAACTCATGCCATGAGTTAAACAGAGAGTGTATTACAGGAACTGCAATTATTCTATTTTTAAGGATGATGGGAGACACTGAGCCTCAGTATCCACAAAAGATTGCACTGTTTCATTATGAAAATCAATAAAGCTAAGAACGTAACTTCTATTCTGCTGCATTCAGAACAGTGCCATCTGACAATCATTAGGCATGTGACCAGCTTAGATTACTGCTTACTTGCAAACCATGCTTATTGTACTGTTAGCTTTTCTTCTCACTTCTTTCCAGACCCAGTACTCATTTGTCTATTTCTTCCACCTTTTGCATCCCATTATAATTCTCATCACTTGGGTAGGAAATATTTTTAAATGTGTCTATACAATGCCTAGCACAAGGTATTCCTACCCTTGATTTGGGCCAAGGCATCATCATAATGCAAATATTAAATAAGGATAATAGCATGTTCTCTAGTGCTGCTATATGTTTTATCAATGGACTAAAAATGGCCAACATTATTGTTAATAGGAAGGGTAGGTGTATATTTACCTCTACATTTAATCTAAAAGCCACTCAAAACTCTGCCTTATTAGAAAACAATGATAGTCTCTCTGTCCAGTAATAATGTGCACAGAGTCTGATATTTTCACATCTATGATCCAGAAAGGAAGGTGTTTGGGAACACTTACATTCAAGGACAATTTATAAAGGAAATAATAGGAGCACTACGATGAACAGTGGAATGAGGGCAGCTACTGAAAGAGGAAATACTGGAGGAAAATCTAGAGAAGTCTTAAATGTTGCTGCTCTGGGCAGCAACCAGGGCAGAGAAACAGCTTCACTTTCCCATTTCACTCCCTCTTTCTTAGGAAACAACTGCAGTAGGGACAGCACAGGCTGGAGTGCTTTCTTCAGTGAGGATGCTTTCCTGAATCCAGGCCTGGACGAGAGTAAAGTGATATGAAAAGGAGCAACTGGAACATACTGAGAGCAAAATACTGTCATGAGCCTGGAAGGTAAAATGCATTCCTTTTCTGGCAAATGGAACACAGAGAGAATTGTGTTCGTTTGCAGTGTTTCATCTTGGGGTTCATTGTCTGTGATTTTCATAAACATCTACAAGACCATTATATAGCAATTAGGTGAGGTGGGGGATAGCCCTGCCTTAGATTATAATGGGAATATTTGACAGCATCTGGAGGATTGACTTCTGGGCTCAGAACATTTTAAACTGTAAGTGCCATCTGTATTAAAAACCATAGGCTAACCGAATGCTTAATTAGCCAGGTGCTACTCATCTGCAGTCTTGGTTCTACTGTTATCAATTCTAGAAAGAGGGAGACACTTACAGCTTACAAACTTAAAATAGCTCCAAAGTGTTGGCGAAGATATACTTGTTGTGAAGGTACACAAAGAGCTCTTTGTCAATTTTACCCCACAAGTGCTAACTGACATACAGCATGCAGTGAGTGACAGCCATGTTAAAATTGTTTAAAGAAACCGAAAGACTGAGAATCTGGCTGCTTGTTATATGAGTCTCTTTGGTATCCATAGCATAAAATATCAAGGGTAAGAATGCCAGATCAGACCTCTTCATGAGAGAGGCAAAACTAATAAATATGTAGCTCTCTTTTTAATTTTATACTCATTTAACCTCTTTACTGGTGACTAGGGTGACCAGATGTCCCAATTTTATAAGGCAGTCCTGATTTTTGGGTCTTTTTCTTATATAGGCTTCTATTACACCCCACCCCCGTCCCGATTTTTCACATTTGCTGTCTGGTCACCCTACTGGTGACAGGCCTGGAACGTTGAAGGCTGGGGGAACAAATGAAACTAGACTGAAAGATCCTGAAACAAGAATATTCTTTAAATGATCTAAGGTGCTTCTCTGACCTGCCATTCTGATAGGAATGGGACCCACAGAACATGGTCTGCAGCACTGCAAACTGCATAGAGAAATATATTGCCCACATGGCAAACGGCATGTTAAGGACCTGACTATGCATAACTGAAATCACCGTTGGTTTTGCTACTAACTATAATGGGAGTAAGTTTAGGCCCTACCTCAGTCTCTCACTCAGGGGGTGAGTAATAGTAATACTTTCTGTATTTAAGGGGTGAAATTCTGGACCAAATGAAGTCCTGTTGACCTCAGTGGATCCAGGATTTCACCAACTATTTCAGATTTCAGTGAGTTTTCCCCCATAACCTCATCAATGCTTACTATTGAGAAGTCAAACCATATCATTATTGGTTAAATCCAGGTCTCGTTGAAGTTAGGGGCAAGCCTTCTGTTGGAACCTGGATTTGGCCTTAAGGGACAATATTTGTACCTTCAATAGCTAGTGATCTTTGGACATAAAACCTTGCAGACTGAAATGACATTATATCCAGAGGTGTCCTGGGTTGGGTTGCTTACAGAAGGAACCATTATTGGACCAAATTTTGAGGCTTGCTGAGCTATACCCTTAGTGTTGCTAAGCACCTAAGCAAGTCCCATTGACTTCAGTGGAAGGACAGATGCTCAGCACCTCTCTGATGTTGAAGAAATCAGGGATGCATAGATTCCAAGGCCAGAAGGATATATTGTGATGAGGGCCGGCTCCAGGTTTTCTGCCGCCCCAAGTGGCAAAAAAAAAAAAAAAAAAAGCTGCAGCAGCGCAATCGCGCCACTCCAGTCTTCAGCAGCAATTCAGCGGCAGGTCCTTTGCTCCGAATTGCCACCAAAGACCTGGACCTGCCGCCCCAATAGCGGCTGGAATGCCACCCCTTGATATTGGCCGCCCCAAGCACTTGCTTCTTTAGCTGGTGCCTGGAGCCGGCCTTGATTATGATCATCTAATATGAACTCCTGTCTAACAGAGGCCACAGATCTTTCCCAAGCAATTCTTAGAGGAGATCTTTTATAGAAAACAATCCAGTCTGGATTTAAAAATTGCCAGTGATACCTAGCCCATATTTCTGTCACTGGGATTGTTCACTAGTATGCTAAAGTGCTTTGTCCAGACTTGTTTAAAATGTCCCAAGCAACAGAACTTCCAGCAAATGACCCCATGGCTGGGAAACAGAGGAATTAAGGGATGCACCACGTTGACAAGATTTATTATTACAGCAACGACAGCACAGCCTTTCTGAGCAACACTCACCCCAAAACACATGCTTCTTGTAAGCCATGTGATCCTCTAATTAGTTCAGGTATCTAAAGCAGAAGATAAGAGTCAACTCAAATTTCTGATGACCTCTTTGTGCTCCATTATTTCAAGTAAATCACATAAGATACTACATGACACAAAACATTATGTCTGAATATAGGAAAAAGCTGCATGTTATTTCAGCTGCCAAGCATGTTTTTGGGTAGTAAATTTCACACTCTGTTTTTATGCAGATAAAAGCTGGGAACACAATGATACAATGTTATGCAAAAAACCTGCATTTCAACAAATTAACGTTGGTGGCTGGGCATATTTCTATTGAATTTTTAATTATAATAAAAATATTTTTAAATGTGCTTATCCTACATGCAGTTGCCAAAAAAAAAATTATAATCAAATGAAAAGAAAAGCTTCTCATCCCCAAGCTAAAATATAACCAACCAGCTAAGGAAAGACTAAAAGACTTGCATTATGTTGAGCTTGGTTAAGCAATGAAAGAGGGGGGTAAGAGGAAAGAGCTATAATGATCCACTACTACAAGAACTGGAAGAGTGTAAGGACACAGCTACAGTCGAGAGTTTACAACGGTGCATCTGCGCTGCTGCAAGCTCTCTAATGTAGCCGCTCCAAACCAACAGGAGAGAGCTCTTCCATTGGCTTAACTACTCCAGCACCTGCGAGCGGCAGAAGCAATGTCAGCAAGAGAAGCGCTCCCACCAACTTAGTGCTGTCTGCACTGATGCCTGTTAGTGTAGCTTACGTTGCTCAGGGAGTTGATCTATTCACACCCCTGAGCAATAGAAATTATTCTGATATAAGCTGTAGTGTAGACATAACCTAAGAGTTAAAGAGGGAGAGTGATTGTTTATGGTGGTTAAAGAAGTTAGGAGACAACTGAGGGAAGGGATATTTGGATGGCTATCTGGATGCATTTCCTAACAGCAAGACCTATTAAACTGTGTTATATACTCTTGAGTAAAAGGGGGGAAGCTCCCTAATACTCAAGTTATTTGAAACTAGACTGTATACTGCAGGGAACAATCGTACACTGGCAGGGGAAAGGCCCATGTGACCTAATACTAGGCTTTTCCATCTCTAATTACGATAAGTCTATGACTGGATGCTTCAGGGAATTGGAAATGGGATACCAATCTTTCACATCTAGGTCACTGGAGACGTGCGCTGGAATTGTTTACCATTGTTCTGACACCACAATGTTATTTCAATAGATGTATACTGACGTTGTAACTAGAGATGAGCTAGGGTCAAAATACCACAAAAATCCCATTGAAAAGGTGAGAAGGAGAGGGCACACACACGGACATACACACCCCAGTATTAGCTTTTAAATGTGAGCCAAATAGGTTGGAGTGTGGGATGGGACTGGAGACTTCTGAAACTGATTACAAGTTATACCAGCATCCTGTTTCTATTGAAGTCAATGGGAAAACTCCCACAGACCTCAGGGGAGTAGGCCCTATATTTTCCCACTCGATTGCTTAAATATTTTAATGGATTTAAGCATTTTTAGGTTTTTTTTAAAAAATCACACTTGCGCCGACAACCTAGATACAAGATTTCTTTGATTTGATGTAATTTGAAATATCCCAGATGGCAAAACCCCCAAAATCAGATTTATAAAGGAAACAAAAACTTAAACTTAACTTCGACAGCTCTGCTGTTAACACTAATATGAATAAAATAAAAGGTTGGTGGGTTTTTTGTTTTTGTTTTGTTTTGTTTTGTTTTTTTGCAACGCCATAGAGATAGACCATTCAGTGACTCCTCTCTGAAAAATAACTCCCACTACAGGACTTCAAAAGATCCCTGGTCACAACCCCACAACCCCACAGTTCCCTTAACATTTCTCAGTAGCTTTTTATAAGCTGTTTTTATGCAAAGCTACGAACTCAGCGGTCACATGACACTTAAACAGCACATCATACATAGCAATGCTAAGGGTGTTTTCACAGGCATGGGTGTTATCACAGGATTAGGTCATGTCACACCATGTGGCTTTATAATCTTACACAAATACAACAGAGGCTGTGACAAGCCTTCTGGGATCCTTTGATGCCCCTCTTTTTAATTCTTGCTGTAAAATCTGCATGTCAAAGCAAACCTCTCTCCAATGGGGAAGAGCTGAACACAGCTTTCTCTTGTGCCAATTAATATCACTCCTCTGTTGGCCAGACAGGTTTGCTAGTGAGTGATAAGAAATGAATCCAGTCCCTACTAACCTGGAGCAGAAGAGGCAGCCTCTGTCCTCAATTGTATCTGTCAGGTGGTAGCACATTCAGGTGCCTCTCATTAATGGGGCTGGTCTAAATATTTCAATAGTTTTTCATATTTTGTTCTTTCCCTTCTCTTGGCCGTAACACTCACTTTCTTTTTACACATTCTAAAATTTTCATTTTGGAAAGTATTTTCCCCTGCACTTCCACTTCTGTTTACAGGGTACCATGGACCAAATTCAGTAAATTATACCTGCTGTACCATCAAAGCCCTTTATACATGGAGTGGAGGAGACTCCCCTCAAGGAATCCAAGCACTTGTACTTTTCTCTCCCTCCCTTAGGTTTTCTGATAAGAAGGGCAGCTCTAATTCCCACCAGAGGCTCCAGAGGAACCCTGCTGCAGGAGGCTGCTGAAGGGGTGCAGATAATGGATTGCAGTACAGCCTCTGGCCTCTGTATCCATACCAGGCCCCCATTTGGGAGTGGAGGTTGTATGGCCTTCCATTTGTCCATAAGAGAAGTGAACTTTCTGACAGAGTAGGCCATGCTGGTGGGGGACTGGCACTATGTGTTTAAAAAAAAAGCATAGTCAAATAAAGTAAAAATCTTAAATGAATCAAACTGTACCATAGAATCTCTATGGATAGAAATTCCATGCTTGAATAATAAGAGTATAGTAACAGGAATACACTACCAACCACCTGACTAGGATGGAGACGAGAATTGTGAAATGCTCAAGGAGATCAGAAAGGCTACAAAAACAGAAAACACAATAATGGTGGGTGATTTCATCTATCCTCATATTGACTGGATACATGGCATGTCAGGATGGGTTGCAGAGACAAAAATTTCTAGACACCATAAATGACTGTTTATTAGAGTAGTTAGTCCTGGAACCCACAAGGGAGGAGGCAATTCTTGATTTAGTGCTAAGTGAACACAGGATCTGGTCCAAGAGGTATCTATAGCTGAACCGTTTGGTAATAGTGACTATAATGTAATTACATTTAGCATCCTTGACAGAGGGGATGTCAAAGAAACCCACTACAGCAACACTTAACTTTAAAAAGGGGAACTACACAAGAATGAGGACATGAGTTAGAGAGAATTTAAAAAGAGCAGTCACAAGGGTAAAATGCCTGCAAGCAGCCTGGAGACTACTTAAAAACACCATACCAGAGATTTACACTAAATGTATAGACCCAATTGAAAAATACAGTAGGAGAACCAAAGGACTGCCACAAGACTAAACAGAAGAATAATGGTGACTGTTAGAGGCAAAAAGGCATCCTTTAACATTTGGAAGTGAAATCCTAATGAGGAAAATAGGAAGGAACAGAAATTCTGGCACGTAAAATGTAGAAGTAAAATAAGGGAGGCCAAGAAGGAATTTGAGAAGCAACTTGCTAAAGATAAAGAAAAATTACTGTTAGTTTTTGCAAGTACATCAGAAATAGAAAGCCTACCAAATAGGCAGTGGAGCCAATAGACAACAAAGGTATTAAAAGAGCACTCAAGGAAGACAAGGCCATTGCTGAGAAACTAAATGAATTCTTTACATCTGTCTGCACTGGAGAGGATGTGGGGACAGAGCCACATCAGAGCTATTCCTTTTGGGTAATAAATCTAAAATACTATCCCATGGTGATGTGTCAAAAGAACAGATTTGAGAACAAACTGAAAAACTAAACAGTAATAAGTTATCATAACCAGGAGGAACTCAAATATGAAAGTGAAGAACTACTAAGTGTAGCATGTAATCTATCACTGAAATTAGCCTCTGGTACTGGAAGGTAGCAAACGTAACACTGATTTTCGAAAAGCGAAGATTCTGGAAATTTTAGATCTATGAGCCTAACTCTAGTACTGGGCCAACTGGTAGAAACTGTAGTAAAGAACAGAATTATCAGAAACATAGATCAACATGATTTGTTGTGGAAGAGTCAACATGGTTTTTCTAAAGGGAAGTCATGCTTCACCAATCTATTAGAATTCTCTGAGTGAGTCAACAGCAGTGAGCATGTTGATATAGTGTAGCTGGACAAAATCCCTCACCAAAGGCTCTTAAGGAAACCAAGTAGATAAGAGAGAAAGTCCTTTTATGGATCACTAACTGGTTAAAAGATGGGAAAGGAAGGGTAGGAATAAATTATCAGTTTTCACAATGGCGAGAGCTGCGGGAGTCCCTCCAAGGATCTATACTGGACCTGTGGTGCTCAACATATTCATTAATGATCTTGAAAAAGGGATGAACAGTGAAGTTTGCGGTTGATACAAAATTATTCAAGAAAGTTAAGTCCAAAGCAGTTTGGAAGGAGTTACAGGAGGATCTTACAAAACTGAGTGATTTGGTAACAAAATGGCAGATGAAATTCAATGTTGATAATGCAAAGTAATGCACATTGGAAAAAATAATCCCAGCTATACATATTCAATGATGAGTTCTAAATTAGCTATTACCACTCAAGAAAGAGTTCTTGGAGTCACTGTAGATAATTCTGTGAAAACTTCTGCTCAATGTGAAGCAGTGGTCAAAAAAACTAACAGTGTGTTAGGAGCTCTTAGGAAAGGGATAGAAAATAAAACAGAAAGTATCATAATGCCACTCTATGAATCCACAGTATATCTACTCTTAAATACTGTGTCCAGTTCTGGTCACCCCATTTCAAAAAAGGTTCAGACGGCAACAAAGATGATCAAGGGTATGGAATAGCTTCCATACGAGGAAAGACAAAAAGAATTGGGGCTGTTCAGCTTAGAAAAGGGACAACTAAGGGGAATTTGATAGACTTATTAAATGATGAACGGTGTGGAAAAAGTGAATAGAGAAGTCTTATTTACCCTTTCACACAATACAAAACTCTGGGTCACTTGATGAAATTAATAGGCAGCAGGTTTAATACAAACAAGAGGAAATACTTTTGCACACAATGCACAACTAATCTTTGAAACTCATTGCCATGGGATGTGATCACCAAAAGTTTAACTGGGATCAAAAAAGAACTGGATAAGTTCATGGAGGATAGGTCTCTCAATGTCTATTAGCCAAGATGGTCAGCGACCCACCCCTGCGCTTGGGGTGAGCCTAAACCCTTGATTAACAGAAGATGGGAATGGAAGACAGGGGTGGATTACTCCATAATTGCTCTAATCTGTACATTTCCCCTGAAGCTCTGGTGGAGACAGGATACCTAACAAGATGGACCATGGTCTGATCCAGTACAGCAGCTCTAATGTTCTTAGGTTCTTTCCCCACAAACTCCTCCTTTATAGTCTTTCTGCCAAGCAGCATAAGCAGATTCTCACTCTGGGGTATGTTAGCCCCATGTGGTTATTTTTTATATTCCACTTCCCTCGTTTTCTGGTATGAGAAAGTTTTGCAATACAAATAGAGTCTTTGTTTTAAATAGTTCAGTTTCCCCTAGTCTTTGTGTCCCTCATAAAGACAATCTTCCTTTGCAGCATTATGGATGTAATTCATTGCTGTGGAAATAACTATGACGTTTATGGAATCGAGATTTATAATCTCAGCAGGAGTAGCTGACCTTTTGGGGCAAAAATTTCAAAACAAGTCCCTGCCCATATGAACACACAGCTTTGCCAGCACAATCAAGCATTATCACTAGAATCTTTCATGTGTGTGCAAATGGTACCAACTGGATTTTGAGTGTGTTAATTCTATTGTTAGAGCACATTTGATATGCACAAAATAATTTCATAGGCAAATGATGGGGTACACACAATTAGAGGCTGGGATGAGGCCCTTTGAAAATTCAGCCTGCAAGGAGCAAAGCCTGGAATTTTCAAAAGAACCTAAGGGAGTCAGGTTTCAGAGTGGCAGCCGTTTTAGTCTGTATCAGCAAAAAGAACGAGGAGTACTTGTGGCACCTTAGAGACTAACACATTTATTTGGGCATAAGCTTCCGATGAAGTGGGTTTAGCCCACGAAAGCTTATGCCCAAATAAATTTGTTAGTCTCTAAGGTGCCACAAGTACTCCTCGTTCTTCTTGCTAAGGGAGTCAAACGACCAATTCACATTGAAATTCAATAGCATATGGCCACCTAGCTACCTAAGGTCTCTTTAAAGATCACAGGTGTCCTTAGTAATGGCAAAAGGAAATGCCAAGAAATATGCCAGATAACGGTTATTCTTTCTAGCTAGAATTCTTTTCACATTTCATCTTCTTTGTGTTATTTACACTAGCTTCCTTTGAGATAGTGAGTTGATTTTAGCTGGATCTCTTGACATCACTTGCCTTATGAGGGTTCCATCATCACACCTAAAGTCTGCAGATGATAAAGCTCCTGCTATGTCAGCCCCTAGGATGAGTAATGCACTTCCCTGGGGAGCTGTCTCATTTAGGAAAACATCTTATTAAAACACTACTTTTTCAGATTTTTTCCATTCTCATTTCACTGGAATCCCTTTTTATATCACAGTGGTTGTGTTGGCCTCTAACAACTTTAGTGAATGAAGATAGTGAAGAGATATGTGATCCCAACAGCTTACAAAAGCCTTCAAATGTAAGTGAGGAGCAAGTGCCTCTCCAATGTGTCTCTATAGCAATCTGCAAAGAGATACTATGAAATCTTTATACTTCAGTTCTTTTTCTGGTCTAGAAGTTTTTCTGGCACTGTGGAATCAGAACAGATTTAAATGGTATCGGAACATTTTTAAAATATTTGCCTTCTATGCATTTTTGCGATATCACTAATGCGCATTTCTGCCATTGTCAATGTGTGTTAGATATGAATACAATAGCGAAGGAGCAATATTTAATTCAGGTCTGGCAAAAAATAACAGACCTCAACAATAACTGCTGCCAAACTCAATTGTCTTTCAAAGTTAGTTTTTCTGTTTTTTCATTTTCTCGCCTTCCTCATTTTGAGGTTATTCTCTCTAGAGCTGGGTTTACAATTGGCTTTTCAGATGGCGGCTAAACCAAAAAAAAAAAAAAATTTGTTTGAGGTCAAACCAAACTAACAGCTATTCAGTTTTTCTTGGCAAAATGAAAAAAAACTAAATATGTTTTGTTCAAGCTGAAATGAAATGTTTTGTTTCATTTTGGGTTATAGGAGGTTTGGGGTGGGTTTTGCCCCATATTTTTTGTTAAATTTAGCAGCTATATTTTGAAATGCAACATCATGTCTAAGTGAAAAGTCCTTTGTTCCAAAAATGTTGAAATAAAACATTCCAGCTTTTTCAGAATTTGCTTTTCTCCATTTTGATTTGGCTAAAATTATTCACCGAGTTCAACCCAAATTCACAAATTGTTTCATTCAACTGAAAAGTGCACTCTTTGGCAAATAAACTATTCACACACACACAATCACCTACCTCTAACTCTATCCTTTTAGAACCAGCTGAAGCCTTTAGGAAAAAAAACTGAAATTACACTTAATTTTACTCTTTCCCCCAACTCCATCCAATACATCTCCTTTCCATAAAACTGTTAAATAAGTCTATGTATAGTTATTATATTGTTTTATACTATGGACTTGGGCTGTTTTACTTTGTGGGATTTTACAGAGACAGAGAATTAGGTAACAGTCTTATGAGCAGTTATTTTTAAGTGATATTGAAAATGGGGTTGGTACCAAAAGACTAGCAAATATTGTACTGATTTTCAAAGGAAAGAATATGGGAACCTGGCCATCACCATCCCACAAATCTAACTTTATATCTAGTAAATAATGTGGCAAATATTAAGAGAAATAAAAGTATTATTTTAGGAGATAGTGAGAAAATGAGCAATAAATAGCAAGGGTTATGAAAGAATGTATCTTGAGGAATAAATGTGACTGCTTTTTAGATAGCATTTCTAGATCAGTGAATGAAATGATTGCAGTTCAAGGTGTAATCACATTTTAATAAAGCATTTGATACTGTATTTCCCAAAATTTTACTTGAAATATTAATTTAAATTAGCTTGGATAATTGCAGATATAAATGTAGATTTAGAAGACCAAACAAAGGATAATAATAAAGAGGAGGTACCATGTTGGGAGAGGTATCTAGTGACATTGCTATAAGGCTTTATTTCATGAACCTGGATGAATTTCCTAGACATTATAGAACTGGAAGTAGTTGTGAATATCAGTCAGAATAGAAAAATTGGTGAAAGCGTCCTCGGAAAGAGAAAATATGAAAAAAAAAAGAACAAGATTCACTCTGGAAAACTCCAGCATTATAAATCTGGGAAAATAAATTGAAATGCATAGATTCACAGGAAGGAAGAAATCAAGTGAGCGACAATGCAGGAAAAGATCTAGCAGTAATAATGGCCACAAAGGAGACATGAGCTTGCAATGTACCATGTTACTGCTTATTAAAAAAAAAATCCAACTCTGGGAAGAGTCTGTAAAAGGCATCATGTCATGGAGCACGGAGGAAACAGGCTTTCTCTGTACAGTTCTGCTGAAACGACGTCTTCTGAAATATTGAGGATAATTCCAGACATCACATTACAAATTGGAAGGACTTGAAAGAAAAGCAATAAAAATGATTGACTTGCAAGTTAAAACAATAAGAGCTAAATGTGTTTCTCTTGGCTACGCAACAACTAAGGGTAGGTAGGACACAACAATCTTCAAATATTTGGGTGTGGACATTATTTAGTGTGGTGCACTGGGATGTTACTGAGAAAGGAATTAGACCACCCCTGTGCACTGGGCCACAATGCCACTCACTGAATTTTGGCCCTGTCAACTCCCATCCTGACAGAGGGCTGGCAGGCCAAACAGAATGGGCAGAGGGACAGTCTGTTCCTCCTCCATCTCTGTTGCTGAGAGGCAGCTTATGCATCAGCGTTCTTCCCTGGGAACCCACCTGGCTTGCCCTGCTTCCAGCAGCCCATGTTCCCTTGCAGGGATGGAGAGTGACACTGCATGTGGGCAGGCCTGTCTGGAAGGCAAGGACTGAGCATGGGGTACAGACTAGGTAGGAGAAGTGCCAGGGCCTGTGGCTGCAGTGGGGATGGCTCCATAGGGATTGACAGCACGTACCATAGAAATAATTTCAGGGAGGGGGCACCCTGACACTAAGGCCAAGATCTTAAAAAATGGATGTTTAAATCAGGATTCTAAATTTATATTTGGATCATAAACCACATTTACACACACTGACCCAATCTGTAGGCCTGCCTGGGGCTGATTTGAACCCTGGTGCAAGTTAGGACAACTTCACTGGGATTTTCTGCCCATTTCCCTCCTCCCATGGATCTCTCACCACAAAAGGAACAATTAATAGATTTTAAGGCTAGTCTGGACTTCCTGCATAACGCACACCACAGACTCTCACCCAATAGAACGTGAGCCCAAGCTTGTATAAAGTCCTTTCTACCAACTAGACTCCTTATAGTCAAGCCCAGTTTGCCACAAATAAAATGATATATGGGTGTAGGCTTGAATTCATTTTTTCCCACAGTTCCTAAATCATTTTTAATGGTGTGTTTTCAAGACAATGATTATGGATGGATTTTATTCATCTACACATTTAAAGGTCAGTCGAAAAGTCCTGTGCACTTCTAAGAGAGGCTGTGATTCAGCCAAACATTTAGGCATGTGCTTAAGTGCCGTGCTGGATTGGGGCCCAGAATGAAGAGCTGAAAGTTGATTCAAGGTTTATATTTGTTTTTCTGATTTAACTTTAGTTTTATAAGTACAATATACTCTCATATCACTTAACCCAGTGTCACTCCTGATGCTTGCTTTAAATTAAATTATAAAAGCCAGCATGGGTTCTCCCGTAAAATAATCCACGCTTTGGGGAAAATTCCAAAGATGGCATTTTAGCATCATTAGTAAACGCATGTTATATATATTTTAAAAATATCAAAACTACACTTATTTTAACCTCAAATATTGTATTATCTTAAATGATTATTACATCTCAAATACATTATACATATAGAGAATTTTTCAATTTCTTTCCTACTATAAAAAAAGCATAATCAATCATCCAAACTGTGCATCAAGTACAGGAAATTCACAAATAATTGTGGTTTTCAACAAAATTGTTGAAAGACAGAATTTTTAAAACAATATTTGTCTTTAATATCCTGAAAACATTTGGGTCGGGTGTCAGACTCAAACTGCTTTAGAAATGTATAGTGGGATGAGTTGAATTCAAGACAAACGTGGTTGGAGAACAAAAGAATGAAAAAGTGTGGTGGAATTCAGTGCCGAGTGCTGCAATAGACTACTTTCTCCTCTGAAGATCTGACTTTCAAGGTGGCTAAGTCACAAATAAACACCAGTTTGATAGTCTTAACCCAGTTTTTAGTCCTTTGGGCTACAGAGCAAAACCACCATACAGTTTAGTATAGTTCAGTAAAAGGAGAGGTCAGGGATACAGGTGCTGACCAGGAGCAGGGACATTGCAGGTTAGATATTGGTGAAGAGACTGTAGAATACTGACCATGAGATTTGGGGATCATTCGGAAACAATGTTTAAATCACATGGACAGATAGGACCACATCACTGAGCAACTTAAATTGACTAATGAGATGGAGGGACTGATTTATGAGGCGAGATTGAAAGTACAAAGTACATAGGAGCCTGGCTAAACAATGACTAAGGGCCACATTCTAAGGGGCAAGGTTAGGCATTTGGTATCTCAGCGGGGAACTCCTCCATCCAGGCTGTAAAATAGCAGTGGTCTGACATGATCTTCCATTTTTAAATGGGTGTTATGTTTTGGGATGACAGCATGCTGCATTAGCCCCTTATCCACTTCACATGTTTTCACAGAACAACTTATATGGGTTATGGTGGATTGTTTACTACTGACAATTTTTAAATCAAGATCAGATGTTTTTTAAAAGATATGCTCTAGCAATTATTTTGGGGAAGTTCTAGTCAATTCAAATGTATTTAGCCAAGGGTCAATGCACCAATAGAATAAAAGTAAAACTAAATCCAAATTATTTAAGTATTAAAATACATATAAATACTAATTTAAAAGAACATCAAACCAATGAAACCATATGTAATCACTGTGCCACTTGCCTTTTCCTTATTTTAGTGGCTGACCAAGCAAATAGGGCTACTGCTCAGTTCACAGATAGAATATTTATTAGGAAATTCCAATGTATTTTCTAAAAGTTTGTAGAAAAAGTGTTCCAGGACAGTAACATGGAAAGTCATTTTGACCTCAAGTGGCAATACACATTACTGTATAATAAATTATGGGATAGGTCTTCCTCTTGCCCAGGGCCATGTGGACAGAGATGATTACATTTCTCAGTATATTGGCCTTCTAAGTAAGCTAACTGCTTAGACTGAAAATGATGAGCTGTAAAAGCCTTAACTTGTTATTGGACAAATTGTCTAAATAAGTGTTATTCCTATGTCTTTTTAATAAGAGAGAATCAAGGAGACATATGTGTAATGGAAACAACTGCCATGTCTAGTTGCTTGTTGACATCCTCTAATCTCATCTTGATTAAGGTTTTCACATTTTTAAACTGAATCTAATCATTTCCAGTTCAGAGAAGCCTAGACCTAGAGAACACAACAAATTCTAAATATACTCTAGGAAATTTAGGTGAAAAAGCCTGACTGAACTGTCCCTCATCTAAGCATAGCCTTGGCAAATGTGGATGCATACAATGAACGTGAAGCCAAAAAAATTTATTACAGTATTGCACTTTAGACAGAATAATATTAATGCCTGTCTCAGCTCTAAGATGAGCAGCTGGGGTATTATTTGGGAGATCAAGAATCTTCCTAAGAAATTTGTTTTGGATAGTTTCCAATCTCATGGGCTCACTCTATCTCTATATTTCTGCACCATACAAAATTTGAGCTCATACCTTGGTCTCAAACACTGAGGGCTGTGTAATTAAGTTGCCTGCATGAGTCCAGATGAAATGTAACACAGCTTGCATTGAATTTGAGTCCTTTTCTTTTGTTACCTGCATGTGTTTGCCCCACAACCCTTTTGTGAGAACCAGATACCAATAGAGGTTAAGAAACTAACTTGTTCAATAGATTGCCCATCAATCTTCCATTTATGCAATCACCATCTTTGACTAGACACAGTTACTTTGACTTTGGAGTAATTTACTGAACGGGCCTCCCCTTGACAGTATGAGCCAAACACATAAAATAAATGCCTCAGTCCCTCATGTGTCTGTGATAGTAGAACCATATTGTCGGCAGGGTAATCCATTATTTCAGGTGGAAAATACTGCTTCCCTTTAATGCTAAAACAAAATCATTTATGCAAAAGTTAAAAAGAAAAGGGGGCTGAAAAATAGCTTTGATGAACATCCTTTGTTATTTGGATGGAATCAGTGAGCTCCCCATACAAACATTTCCTAATCTTGGCTTGTTTTTCAGCAAATAATTTTCTATTTTCTGGTCAATCCTCTCGTCAGCCCCAAAATTATCTAGTATAAATTTTTAAGACAATGCCCAATAAGCTGATTAGGTGATAATTCCCTGGACCTTTACTATCCTCCCTAGGCACTTGATCATTATGTTGTTAATCGATTAAAAATGTAAGCTCCTTACTAGATTCTGCATTCCATTCTGAAAGGGAGCAAGGAAGGTAGGCTACCATGTAGAAAAAGTTAATACATGGCATATCATTATAAAGTGCAGAAAAATACTTCTCCTATATATGCTTAGGGATCAGTACTTGAATATTACTCCTAATCTTCTTGGAGCCCAATGCCACCAGTTTCCAAACATCTGCCAAAGTTTTCATTTTGGCAGCAAAGTCAAATTCCTGCCTCAAAGCCATATGATCTTCAGACGTTTTATTTTCCAGCAATAATTTTATAAAAGTTTCTAAAATTAACTAGCTTTTGGATGAAATCCTACAAGCTGATCTTCCATGCCATAACCTATAGCTCTTGTTTATGACAAAAACAATCTGCATCATACCAAATTCTTAATCTTTTAAGGGTAAGATGGATTCTCCATCACTGACAATTTTTAAATCAAGACTGGATGGGAACTGAGGCCACTTTGCCTTTGCCTTGACTCCACACAAAATTGGGAGAAGAGTGTATCCAGGAAATAGGATCAGAAGCACTAACTTTTCATATATATAAGATGATCACACAAAATGATGCTCCCTTTGAGCAACAGACCTCACATAAACTATCTTTCACACATGGATCATTTTAATAAATGTCTGAAGTGACAATATTTTAAGAAACAGCAAAAGGGCAACCTGGTGGAAAACACAATACAAGGAATACAAATCCATGAGCCAAACTGCCCCAGACCCCAGAAATAAACAACAAAACAACCCAATCCAAACACTTATTGCTCACATTTATTTAAAATAGGAAGAGGCTGGCTAAAACAGCAATGAACCCCAAATCAAAATGTTCTAGAGGTAGTGAAAAATATTATGAAATGTCACCTGCCTTATATTAGTGCCCAATTTCATTACTTTGCATAATGAAAAGATTTTCACATTCCCTTTCCCACTGTCGTTTGAGTTCATATGATTCATAAATGGGTTAATATTCCTGCACAAGTTATGAAAATACAACAATACTTTTTTCTTTATGGGAAAAAAGCTTGAAGGTGATAGTGTAAGTGTTTAACATGTATCATATAGAATATTAACCAAAACCAGTTTGCCCAGCTTCTCCATATTTTTAACAATATTTATTGTATAAACAATTTACATTTAACACGAATGCTAAATGGGGTCTTTTTTCTTTTATTGTGCTTCATACTCATATGCTTCAAAGCTGACATCTGTAGTTATCAAATGAAAGTAAATGAGGGTGGGGGGAGCACAATAGATAATCTTGATGGTCCCTTTCTGACCTTAAAGTCTAATCTACATATGAGATGCCCCATCGGTGAGCTACCTAAACCCCAAATCTCAATTTTGCTGCACCTCCAGACCTGGCAATAGCACCTTAGGGTGTGCCTGGGAAATAACACGTCCTCTTCCAAAATGTACCCTATATCTAGTCCTGCGTTCACACCACTGTAAAGCGGACTGGCCTAAAGTTTGTGAGGGAAGGCTCACAAGATGACTATTTGGGTTACATCCCAAATGTAACTGACTTGTTTTATGTGGCAGAGTGTATATATCAGAACGAGAGAGTGTCTGCGTGTGTATATTCTCACACCTTCCAGTGCTGAAATAAAGTCCATGCACTTGTTCTGGGTTATGTGCACAGCTGCCAACATTTCAAGTAGTTTTGCAAGGGATTGCTCTGTTTTCACACCCAGAGCAATACACTTATTTTTCTGCCTGAATGACTTATTTCAGCTCAAGGAAATTGAACAAACAGAGCTAATCAAAAGTGTGTGTGTGTGCGTGTGAGAGAAAGAGAGAGAGAAAGAGAGAGAGAGAAAATGGACACAATGAGTCAATCTAACACTGCTTATGAACTAAAATGCAAATTGGCAGGTGCCTCACAGCTGCTCTCACACAAGGCAGAGTCTCAACATTCAAAGACGTAACACAGAGAAAATTGAATGGAAACCTTTTCTTTCTAGTTAGCTGCATGCAGCACAGGAACAATAGTCCAAATAAGCAGGGGACCTAGACCCCCTAACCCTCTGATGTGTTCTGCATGTGTTCTGGTAAATTTGGTAAATATACTTTCCCATTTTCATCAGTTTTTCCCATACTGGCAGGATTGGACCTTTACATATTAAATTTTCTAGGTATAAATTAATATTCAAAGAGGGAAAAATGACTATTTCTGGTGTAATCAGTCATTTTTTGTAGATTGAAAGCAATGAGATCTCCCTTGGCTACTATGCTTCCTTTCAGTATATTTTTATACACAACTTTTGGTCTGGGGTAGGGTGGGAGAAGTTATTACAGTGAGCTGGAATTAGCAAATGCCGAGAAAGTTTTGGCACACTTTGAACCTGCTACCATCCATTTGGTATTTCCTTGAGGCAAGATGACGTGAAATGTGTGTTTTTCAAGTTGTAGTTATAAAGGACACAAAAATATTTCTTCCTACCTTCACTTTGTTTTTCTGAGAATCCATCCTCTGTTTCTTAATCATATGTGTTTTTTCCATCCAGCAGATATGTACCATCTGACACCTGTAAGAAGCCACAGTATGGTCATGTTATTGCTAGAAATCTTATATTCATGTGGAATGAACTTTAAATGTTCTGGGTCCTGTGGGTCATTTCTGTTAGGAGGAGAAATTGATGATGGAGTCAGTTATCTTTCATGTAATCCTGTTTTATTTACAAAGAACATACACAGTCTTGCTTCTTTGAACACAGGAGGAATCAAACAACAGGACACAGTTTCTTTGCTCACAGTTCCAACCCCCTTTCACCCAGCACTCATCCCAATACCTCTTTCTCTAGGTTTATTTCAGTTGTTGTTCATGCTATGTCTGGCTTTTTGCTCCTCAGTGTCTGAGTCTGTTGTGTTTCTCCTGCTTCTCACTTTCTCTGGCTCTCTCATACATATACACCTTTACTAAAAACACTACCCAGTCAAGCCCCTATGCCCATATAGAGCCTGAGCAGCTACATGTTCACCTTTGTTTTGGTAGATGGTGACATGCCTGTATTTGGGGTGAAGGTGGCTACTGTGTCATAAATGAGTTAACTGTTTATTACTGCTATCTTAAATTAAGGGAAGTGGTTACACACACCACTTTCTGCCCCAGTTTCAATTAGATTTAGTCCAATCCATAACACCACATTGATTTATTTTATGGATTAGACATTAGACACTGGGGAGTGGGGCGGGGTGGAAAGCCTGGTGCCCTTCATACTTTACTGATGGATCTTTCACTTTAAACAAATGTAAACTACATAGATGAAAGAAGGAAATCAAAATAAAATGAATAGGTTAGTCTCCTAATTTAGTGGGCATAGTCTTCTAGTGAGAAAAAGTTCTCAATGCAATACATAAAGCTATTAAAAAAAATTAAGCTGTGGTTACTCACATGATTAAGAGTTATATACTTTGGACAGGCAAATCTTTCGAATTTGGATTCAGTTCAGAGACGCATCCAAAAATTTGACTTTTACCCATTGTAGTTCGGGTGCGTCATGACCTCCATTATTCTCTATGGGTCAAAACCTCTGACTTGGACTACATTTCCCATGATGCACCACAGCCATTCTGTCCCAGAGAAGGTAAATACAGTTTAATGTTGAACTAACCTAAACCAAAATGTTTTGATTATGCTTGACAAATCAAAATATTTCAACTCAGGTTGATCTAATCCAAAATGAAATATTTCACCAATTTTCTTGGGTTTTAGATTTTTGATGAACAGTCAAAATTTACTGGGGAAATTTTTTTTTGATAAAAACAGTTTATTTTAATTTTCATGCAAATTTTCTACAGGAAAAAAATAAAAAACTTTTTCCAACCAACTGTAACACACACACACATATGCCAAGCAAGGCTGATTGTTCTGAATAACTTTTTCTTTCTACTTTATCAACAGCTACATTTTTTCTCCAGAGCCTGTCATAGGTTTTTAATTAACAATTGTGAACAACAATAGATATAGATACCATAATCTGGTAATAGTCACAACCTGTCAGTTTACAGGTCTGATGAAAACTAAGAAAAGAACAGATTCCCCAATTAGCAGCAAGCACTTCAAACCTCATTTTATGTGATTCTAAAAATCTATGAAAGCTTCACTGAGATTATGGGTTTCTTTTTATTTTAGAATGAAGAGTAGAATTCCCTCCCCTCACCCAAGAGTAACCAAACAGCTTGAAGAATTAAGCTAAGATTAACAGTACTATCAGAGATGATAAGTAAAGGCAGAGATTTAGGGAAAAGAACATAGAAGAAACACAGAGCATTGTCATTTGATGGAACCAATTAAGAGAGTCAACTGAAAGGACAGAAGCAGCTAAAACAGAAGCATAATAAACCAGGAGCTTGAGGATTTTCTTCAATATTTGGACAACCACTAACAGTACATTGGAACATGTAAACACAAAAGTGCAAATACTGCCTGGAAAATTGTGCTGTTGGACTATATAAAGAAAAGAAAAGAAACCAAATCCAGATTTTGCCCATACAAAAAAGGAAGTCAAAATCAATAAACAGAATCAGCATGCTATGCAAAGGAAATTGATTTGTCCTGGGAATGAATGTAACATTTTAATAATAGGAAACTCTGTTGTATCCTTCTAAAGGGACACTAATAAGAATGAAAAATACTGGTGTTCTTAAGCAAGGGAGAATATTTATTGTGGGTTATGATCCATAAGGCATTTGACCTTCTTTGTAACGTGCCACTTGTCTAATCAACACTGATGTCCACAAATGGGTGCAGCACTCCTCTTAATGTATGTACTGTTAATATAACATTTGCTAAAGAATTAAGAAATCCCTATAATGTCATGATACAGAAGGAATTTAGAGATACTCCTTTCTGGACCTATCCATTAGGTAATCTTTCCCAGTGGAGGGAGTTAAAATAAAGAAGGTCAGCCTTAACTCTTAATTTCATGGCTTTTGCTCATTTAAACTAGGCACTTTTATTTTTATTGTAACACATTTCTATTTAGCCTGAATTTCTTTATTTTAAATTCTGGGCAGAAAGTAAAGTTCTGTCACTGAAGTACATGAGAAGTGAGATAATAGATCACCATGTGCAGATGGTCTAAATATATACATTTTTTAAATGGTCTGAGTAGGTATGTGACATCTACAAAGAAAGAAATTCTGCATTGTAATGTTATGTGAATCCAGACTAATTCCACTGAAGTCAGAATTACACTGGAGTAATTCAGTGGGTCTAATTTTTTTTATAACATTTACTCTTTTTTTGATAGAAATGTTTATGAAAACTTTTCAGTTTTCTGAATTTTCAGTTCTACAGTGAAATATTTTGATGGTTTTTCATTTGTGTTATGTTAATTTATTTATATTCGGTTTTCACTTGCCATATTTGATGATGATTTTTTTTCCATTGCTAATTTTGACTGATCACCTTATTACATGGGATTTTTCAAGATTAAAAGAGTTCAACTGAAAAAAGTTTCTTGTACCCCTTAATTTTAAAAAACAAACAAACCCATATTTTAAATTCTTCAAACATGTTAATCTCCTCCCAAAAAAGTTCTTTGAAAACTGAGAATGACATAATCTTCAAGATTTTAAACATTTTGATGAATTTTATTTTTTTGACCAACTCTAGGCCCTGATCCTGCTAGCCATGTACTTCTTCACTTTATGCATGTGAGCAGTTGCACTGAAGTCAATGTAGATTTAAGCATGTGAACAGTGTATAGGGGAATCAACACCCCAGTGTATAGTATACTATCTCAAACACAATAAATGTACAATACAAATCTCAGTGTAACAGTGGTAAATAGACACAGTCGTCAGCTTCTCAGATGATTAAATACACTAGCTTGATACAGTACTGAATTATTGCCAGTAAAAATCTGTTTGGAAAGGCTTTGGGAACAGTCCTAATGATGCAAGTCATCTGTATAACTTCTTCTCCCCCAGATGGGGAGAACCTGCAACCACAGCCCTAAGAGACAGCAACATTAGCTGGGGCGGCACCTGGCCAGAGCACCTGGTAGCAGTGTGCAGCTCCTGTGCAGTCTCATTAATGAAGGTTCTATGAAGTCCCAATCACAGTTTATATCTGCCTTCCCCTGGCAGACCATCTGCCTCCCTCTGCCTCATCAATGCAAATATTACCACCCTGTCCTAAGAGCAATTCTCTTCTTGGTCCTAGCTGCACCCATTAGCATGTGAGGGGAACAGTTTGTACACACACATTGTGCCAGCTAGGATGAATTTATATGTACATTATATATTACATACTATGGCCCCAAACCTGCAAACACACATGTAGGTGCTTTACTTTCTGCATCTGAGTAGCCACTGCAGGATTGAGTCCTTTCAGGGTAATCATGCTTCAAGTCTTAGCCAATCACTGCTGCTGCTAAGGAGTAACACTCTCTATGTACAGTATTGCACAATGGGCTTCTTCCCAATTGTCTTTGAAGCATCAGATATCGGACATTGCTAGAAGCAGGATTCCAGCCTTGCTGGAGAAATAATCTGAGGAACTGTGACACATCCGATTCTAAATACCGCAAAGATTTAACTGTTTTCCTCCTGCAATACCAAAAGAATATAAATATGACATACAGTATGAGCAAATGCTCTAATTCCATTATTTTATTTCTAATACATATACAATATGTAGCTGTAATAATAAGAGCAGTGATGAAGCTGTAGCATATACATGATTAGCTATGGATCTTTTAATGTAGTGAGAGTATTTTTTAGTGATTAAACAGTGGAACTCCCTTTAGGAACATGATTTAAAAATTTGTAGCTTTGAATAAACTCTGATGTATTCATTTAAAAAATACACTTACCTAAATAGGCAGATGCATCTTCTATACATATTTATATATTTCTGGAGTAAAGTATTGCTTGAAACAGTCAATTACCATGAAAAGCACTGGACTATCATTTAAATACTGAGATGCTTTAATACAACTCATATGATGCCTGTAAAGCATCATTACAACTTGCCTCTCTTTGAACACCTTCTTGTGATGAAAGCTGCCTGCCAAGAAAGCTCTCAGCAGATGGAATGAAGCTCTCAAGTATGTCTTTCTTGAGTCAGGTCTTACAGTTCTCTTTCACAGCAAGACTTGTAAATCCTTCTGTAATTTTGTAGGCACGATAAGAGATGCGTCGGCAAATGCACCTGATTCCAACTATAAGTCTTTCCAGAGGTATTTTCTAATCTCCTCTACTTGTTGCTTAAAAGATAGAGAACATGTATTTCATTTTTATGCTTGCTTTCTGCCTGGAAGTATCAACCACACTGCTGTAAAATGTACAAGATGGAAACAAAGATCTCCATTCCTAACTGAGAGTATTGGGTTCACTTTCTGCATGGATTTATATCCAAAGTAAATTAAAATCCAAGTTTGTGTAGTTTGTGATTTTGCACAGCTGTCAGCCATAACAGCCAGCCCAGCCCTGATTATTCCTTTCTGGTGCACAGGCTATAAAACCAGCACTTTTTGTTAGAGAATAATCCTTCACAGTCCCAGAGCACAAATTATGCCCTTTTAAAAAGGGAAAGCTTTGAGCACTTTGACAAAAAATCCAACACAAGAGATAAGATTGCCAGAGTGTAGCTGTAATTGCCCATATAACAGAAGTTTTTTCTTAACTCCTTAAGTGTCCGGAGACTAGTTCTGGGCAAACCTTAAATGGTTTATCTAAACAATAAGATACCTCTTGGGTCTGCAAAATTGGGCTGGCCATCTTGAGAAGTCTCTCACAATATTTCCATTACTTCCTGCCCTCCTTGGGACAAAAATACCACATCAAGGGCCTTCCTCATGATATAAGGCATTTCTGCGTCTGATCCCAGTTGCAAGTGGAAGGGCAAGGCATATGAAAATGAACTATAGTCAGGGAAATATGTTTTATATGAGCCTCTAATGCTTTGAGTCTCTGAAACTCTAAAACTTTGGGATCAAGTTAATTTTGGAGAGAACCATTTCAGGATTATTTTTCTAAGTATTTGATCCAGATTCATAAGTAGAGCTGACTTTATTCATAAGTAGAATTGATCAGAACATTTTTGATTAAATGTATTTTCGACTAAATATGCTGTTCTATCAAAGCCAAAACATTCTGCAAAGATGTACCAGTTCTGATGAAGTTTTCAATTAAAAGGTTTCTGAGGACCAGGGTGGATTCTCTGGTCACTTTTGGCCAGAGAGAGACCCAGTCAAACTTAAAACTTGACTTTTTTCAATCTAACAATGGACATTTAAACACAATTTCATTTTGCAAAAATGTTCAAAAGGTTTTGTTTTTGTTCCAAGGTAGAACAAAAAGTTTTGAAAACTTAGAAGTTGTCGCAAAGTGAATCTATAACCCTCCAGCCAGCTCTATTCACCAGTCCCAGTCCCCACTTTAGACTTATAGCATTAATGTTCAGTTCAAAGATGCTCAGAAATCTAACATAATATAGCTAAACAAAATGGACAGAGGCAGAAACCCCTTAAAAGCATGGCCCTCCATGGTGAAAGACATGAAACTCAGACACTGATCCATTCAGTTGTTTAACACGCAGGGAATACCAATGCATTCACATTAGTCCTGATAGTTTAATGCAAAGGAACATGGGAAGCCAAATGATCCATTTCACAGCCTTTAAAACAAATATTAAGATAATGACTCTCTACTGAATTGCACGTAATTAAACCAAGACAGTGAAGAAATTATTAAGGTGGATGCTCTTGTCCCAGGAAAACTAAGCACAATGATTTCACCATGACTCCACAGAGGTATTGGCTTTGGTCTTGTCTGTAGATTGGAAGGACTTGATCATTCCTAACCCCAGAGATGGCACACATGAAGCTCATGTTCTTAGATTTTGCAGAGGATATGCGAATTTCAGCTCACTCTTCATTTTAAAGTTCTAAGGCACAATTATGTCTTAAGTTAAGAGGCCAAATAACCAGCCAGTTTGGAATTTCTCTAAATTGCTTCACAAATTTTAAAGCCAAAAAGTCAAGAATGAAAAACAGCAGAGTTGCAGTGAACAGCTCAGTTATGGCCTACTTTTACACGCAGTATTCGAGTGTGTAACTCTTACCAAAGCAAATAGAAGACACAGCCATTCATCTGAGGGCAAATCTGGATCTATAAGGAAGAGTATACCTATAACAATGTGTCTGATCAAGGTGACTTCCAATAACTGGTAAACACTGAAACTCTGAGCTGTCTGAAAATTCTTTTATTTTCATTTTTTAAGTAAAACATAATTGTATGGAGTTTTTAAAAGATACAAATTAAGGACCCAATTCTGTTTGTAGGTTAGGGGTCTAAAATAAAGAGATTACATATAGATTTACGCTGGTGAATAGTGAAGTGGAATGGAAAACTTCCTAGTAGCAGAGCACGTAAATGAACATATAATGTAAATATACAGCTGGCATGAATTCAAAGCTACTTATACTCTAGGAAACTGGGCTGAAAATCTGATAAGAACAAGATCTGTATCTCTCATAAGATTTCTGGTTCCTGCTGGTTCCAGACAAGTTGGAAATAGGGCATTGCAGTCTCTTCGTATTTCGGTATGCCTACTGCGAGGAAGAGAAAAAGCAAGTGGATGTTTGTATAGGGGAAGAGGAAGAGCAACAATGAGGAGTCACTTAAACTTTTATGGATACTAAATTATTTGGTTGAAGTTTTTAAAAGTAAAGGTTCAAGTCTGTTCCTTTTTTTCTATAGTTTAGTTCATGCATTCTAACCTACTTTAATAATAAAGTAATAATAATACTAAAGGTAGCTCTTCCACAAAGTGCACTGTTAGATCAAAAGTAGGTAGATCTGGCATAAGATATGAACAAAAATAACATCTGAAAGAGCTGGTTCTGGGCCAGCATACCAATCTAAACAGCATTGTTCCCCCTTAAAACATAAACTATATCTGAGAGAGACAAAGTGGGTGAGGTAATACATTTTACTGGACCAACATCTGTTGGTGAATTGGACATGTTTTTGAGCTTCTCAGAACTCTTCTTCCGGGCCTGTAGAAGTTCTTCCAATAAAAGATATTAGCTCACTCACCTTATCTCTCATATCCTGGGACCAACATTCTAAAATACATATGTCATTTCAAATTAGGCTTCCTGGCCTTGTTTTTAGTGAATATAAATCACACATCCACATTCCTGGATTAAAGATGTTATCTAGAAAAAATAATTTCATTGAGGTTAAATGGTTTCAGTGAACTCAAAACAGTTTCAAATAAACCCTTATCTGGGCACACCTGTGCTTTTGGTGTTTGTTTTAATATCCAAACTAGACACCGTTAAATAAGGCAGCAAAATAATACATATATATACAGCAACATGTTCTGAAGATTACTAGAAATATATTGGAAAGAATATTTTTGGAACCTTGAAAACAATTCCATGTAGAGTGTCGAGTGTCTTCCACCCTCCCAGTCTGTTTTTCTGCACAGGAATACACTAAGAGATGGGGGAAAGCCTATTGCTGCAGAGGAGCATGTGGATTGGACAGAGACTTCTCTTAGAGGAGAGTCTATTGATAGAGATTCTCTAGGTTATAGTCAGGAGAAGAGTATGGAAGAAGACAAAATATGGGTCAGATCAGATGAGAAACATTCACATAAAAAAGAATCTGACACATCAGAAAAGGGCAGACAAATAAACAGTGACAAGTTTTTAAAGTGTTTGTACACAAATGCTAGAAGTCTAAATAATAAGATGGGTGAACTAGAGTGCCTCATGTTAAAGGAGGATATTGCTATAATTGGCATCACAGAAATTTAGTGGAGTGAGGACAATCAATGGGATACAATCATTCCGGGATACAAAACATATTGGAAGGACAGAACAGGTTGTGTGTGTAGGAGGGGAGCGGGAAGTGACACTATATGTGAAAGAAAATGTAGAATCAAATGAAGTAAAAATCTTAAATGAATCCACATGTTCCATAGAATCTCTATGGATAGTAATTCCATGCTCTAATAAGAATATAACAGTAGGGATCTATTATCGACCACCTGACCAGGACAAAAGCAGCAAAGAATCCTGTGGCACCTTATAGACTAACAGACGTTTTGGAGTCTATAAGGTGCCACAGGATTCTTTGCTGCTTTTACAGATCCAGACTAACACGGCTACCCTCTGATACCTGACCAGGACAGTGATAGTGATGAGGAAATGCTAAGGGAGATTAGACTATCAAAATAAAGAACTCAATAATAGTGCGGGATTTCAACTATCCCTGCATTGACTGGGTACATGTCACTTCAGGACGAAGTGAAGAGACAAATTTTTTTGATACTTTAAATGACTTCTTCTTTGAGCAGCTGGTACAGGAACTCACAAAGGGAAAGGTAATTCTTGATTTAATCCTGAGTGGAGCGCAGGATCTGGTCCAAGAGATGAATATAATTGGAAAGCTTGGAAATAGTGACCATAATATAATTAAATTTAACATTCCTGTGGTGGGAAGAACACCGCAACAGCCCAACATTGTGGTATTTAATTTCAGAAAGGGGAACTATGCAAAAATGAGGAGGTGAGTTAAACAGAAATTAAAAGGTACAGTGACTAGAATGAAACCCCTGCAAGCTGCATGGACACTTTTCAAAGACACCATAGTAGAGGCCCAACTTAAATGTATATCCCAAATTAAAAAACACAGTAAAAGAACCACTGTGGCTTAATAACCATGTAAAAGAAGCAGCGAGAGATAAAAAGGCAATTTTTTAAAAAGTGGAAGTCTTTTTACCTAGTGAGGTAAATAGAAAGGAGCGTAAACACTGCCAAATTAAGTGTAAAAGTGTAAAAAGAAAAGCAAAAAGGAGTCTGAAGAACAGCTAGCCAAAATCTCAGAAGGTAATAAAATGTTTTTTAAGTACGTTAGAAGCAAAAAGCCTGCTAAAGAGCCAGTGGGGCCCCTGGATGATCAAGATACAAAAAGAGCCCTCAAAGACAATAAAGTCATTGCAGAGAAACTAAATGAATTCTTTGCTTCAGTCTTCACGGCTCAGGATGTTAGGGAGATTCCCAAACCTGAGCCATCCTTAGTAGGTGACAAATCTGAAGAATTGTCACAGATTGAAGTGTCATTAGAGGAGGTTTTGGAATTAATTGATAAACTTAACTGTAACAAGTCACCGGGACCAGATGGCATTCACCCAAGAATTCCGAAAGAACTCAAATTTGAAATTGCAGAAGTATTAACCAGGGTTTGTAACCTGTCCTTTAAATCATCTTCTGTATCCAATGACTGGAAGATAGCTAATGTAACACCAATATTTAAAAAGGGCTCTAGAGGTGATCCCGGCAGTTACGGATAGGTAAGTCTAATGTCAGTACTGGGCAAATTAGTTGAAACAATAGTACAGAATAAAATTGTCAGACACACAGAAGAACATAAATTGTTGGGGAAAAGTCAACATTTTTTCTGTAAAGGGAAATCATGTCTTACTAATCTATTAGAGTTCTTTCATGTGGACTAAGAAGATCCAGTGGACATAATGTACTTAGATTTCCAGAAAGCCAAAGACTCTTACGTAAATTAAGTTGTCATGGGATAAGAGGAAAGATCCTTTTATGCACTGAGCTGGTTAAAAGACAGGGAACAAAGGGTAGGAATAAATGGTAAATTTTCAGAATGGAGAGGGGTAACTAGTGGTGTTCCCCAAGGGTCAGTCCTAGGACCAATCTTATTCAACTTATTTATAAATGATCTGGAGAAAGGGATAAACGGTGAAATGGCAAAGTTTTCAAACGATACTAAACTGCTCAAGATAGTTAAGACCAAAGCAGACCATGAAGAACTTTAGAAAAATTGCACAAAACTAGGTGATTGGGCAACAAAATGGCAAATGAAATGTAATGTGGATAAATGTAAAGTAATGTACACTGGAAAAAATAACCCCAACTATACATAGAATATAATGGTGGCTAATTTAGCTACAACTAATCAGGAAAGAGATCTTGGAGTCATCATGAATAGTTCCCTGAAGACATCCACGCAGTGTGCAGCGGCGATCAAAAAAGCAAACAGGATGTTAGAAATCATTAAAAAAAGGGATAGAGAATAAGACAGAGAATGTCTTATTGCCCTTATATAAATCCATGATATGCCCACATCTTGAATACTGTGTACAGAAGTGGTCTCCTCATCTCAAAAAAGATATACTGGCATTAGAAAAGGTTTGGAGAAGGGCAACTGAAATGATTAGGTGTTTGGAATGGGTCCCATATGAGGAGAGATTAAAGAGGCTAGGACTTTTCAGCTTGGAAAAGAGGAGACTAAGGCGAGATATGATAGAGGTGTATAAAATCATGAGTGGTGTGGAGAAACTGAATATTTACTTGTTCCCATAATATAAGAATAAGGAGTCACCAAATGAAATTAATGGGCAGCAGGTTTAACACAAATAAAAGGAAGTTCTTCTTCATACAGGGCACAGTCAACCTGTGGAACTCCTTGCCTGAGGAGGCTGGGAAAGCTAGGACTATAACACACTTTAAAAGAGAACTAGATAAATTCATGGGAGCTAAGTCCATTAATGGCTATTAGCCAAGATGGGTAAGGAATGATGTCCCTAGCCTCTGTTTGTCAGACAGTGGAGGTAGATGGCAGGAGAGAGATCACTTGATCATTACCTGTTAGGTTCACTCCGTCTGGGGCACCTGGCATTGGCCACTGTCGGCAGACAGGATGCTAGGCTGGATGGACCCTTGGTCTGACCCAGTATGGCCATTCTTATGTTCTTATTTCCAGAAATACTGGGACAGATCCTCAACTGGCATAAATTGGCTCAGCTTCATGGAACTTATTTACTCGCTGAGGCTCTGGCTCATTATTTCCAAATAGCACTTGTAAAAACATTTCTCTCTTGTGATAGATTCATTTTTCTACTTGGGATCCAAATCCTGTAGGATACTGGGAGTTGGAGGCATTTAGCACTTTGCAGGAAGAGATGCACCTCATAAGATCAGGCCACTAGAGAATATTCAAATATTACATTTAAACAAGCAGTATTTTTAGGAACAGAGATTAGCAGATTAAAGGTATTCCTTAGTCCCTATCAATATGTAAGGGTGTGAGAGGCACATGATAATTTCTAACTGCTGAAATACAGGAGTGATGAGTACAATATAAAGACTTAAATGAAAACCTATTTTCAGAATTAATGTGCTTGACTACCTCCGGCAGTCTCAGCCCAGTTCAAAGAGGAAAGTGTCAAAATCACAAAACAATCCTCAGAGTTGTCAGCACCGTAGGGAGTCTCAATAGAGACATCAAGGATTGAGTAGGCTAAAAAGCTGAATGGTCTTCTCATCACTAAAGTTAAGATTGGGACAGATTAGAAGGACCGTACAGAGAACTTTGCACTTTAGATGCCCAGTGGAATACCTGTTTTGTGGATAGAGGATATTGGTTTATAGGGCTAACAATTCTTTTTTAAACCATTATGTTTTCACTTGGATATCCCTGGCATATGTGATTTTAAAAGGACACTACTAGCTAAAAATATAAAAATATCCAACAACTCTGTCTGAAACATTTTACATACTTATTTTTTCACAGTAACACCTATTATTACATATATATTCCTATTTCTTTGTGTGTATAGTCATAGTTTTATTCTTTCTGCTGTACACTCAAGTCAGTTTCTCCCAATTGTGAGGGTCTTTCACATAATAGGGGAGAATTTTTCTTTAAATAACAGGAAAATGTCATTCTAAAACCACAAAAATTGTCAGAGGATCTCAGTGGTAGATATAGTGCCTAAAACTCTGTTTAACTATTTTTTAAAAATTGATTATGTTCTCAGTCCTGCAATAAGATCAGCATGAGTAGACTCTTGAGCCTCTGTGGAGTGACACTAATTTAAATGGGAACTCAGCTGAAGGACTGGGAGCTAAATTTTAAATTGATGCGTTCACTAACTTTACTTGTTCATAGTAGAATGGTCAGTACTGTGTCTCAATCAATATATTTTGAAATATTTAATTAATTTTAATTTTATAAATCAACTCAAACAATATATCAAACTGTAATGTTTCAAATGAGTAAAAAAGCAGCATGACAGTAGGTGATATTGTTCCATTAATATTCTTTTGCAATTTTATGTATATGTCATTATCCTAGTCTGGCATTATTTATTATTAAAACTATCTTTTTGGTTTTTTTACTTTGGCTGTATTTTATTGTTCAATATAAATATATAGCAACAGTCAAATGTAAACAAGACAAAAACTGTACTGTAGTCACATTCATAGGAATGCTTCCTCTATGCCTTCTTATCTTTTACTCTCTGAGTCAGTAAGAATAATGGACAACATTCACCTCTGCAAAAAGCATAATTGTTTTAATTCAGCATGGGTGGTCACCTGAAATGTGACCATCAAACCCTCCTTGAATATGATACTTATAGGGGATGCAGTGACTTATCTCAGCATTGTATCAAATCATTATGTAACAAAATAATCTGGAAAAAAAACAAAAAGAAAACTTGTGTGGTTTTAAATGATCAAATTACCGAACTGTGTAGTGAAACTTCGCAGCTAAATAGTGCAGATTATAAAGGAAAAGCCACCTCAGAGATGCATTATGATTACTTTTGGGTTCAGTATTTATTCATTACTAATTATTATCTAGACAATATTTAAATTCCACATTTTACATTTTTTTAAGAACATGGACAACTTGTTGAATTTTATTTGTACATACTGTAGAGAATGGCAGAAATATAAAGGGGCGGGAGCAGGCGGGGGAAGGCACAAATACCTCTAGTGAATTCAACACTGGGTCATTTGTGAAACAGTTCATATAAAGTTCTTAAAAATAGCTTTCTTGTATAAAACTAGTGTGTGACCATGAAAGGGACACTCTGGTGGCTTAGTAGTGAACAAACACCCATATAAGACTACTGCCCCCTCACCTGTGTACTGTCTCTGGGCAAAGACAGAAGGTTAATTGGACAGAGGAAGTTCACTGACATATTTAATGCCAAACTTTAAATGACATCTTTATCACAAGGAAACAATGATACATCTTTGCTTAACTGCTTCAAACCTAAGTAATAGATGACCAATCGGGGGGGGGGGAATAGAAAAAGACAAAGGAGGGGGGAAAATTAGAAATTTACAATTATTATAAGCTTCCAGGCTCAAGCATATAGACTGGATCCTCCTAGGTTCAATGGAATTCAATCAGATTATTTGTGTTCTTTAAGACCAGCATGAACTGCACCAGGGACATTGTGCCCATCACTTTGGAGGGTGAGCTCTTACTAAGGAAATAAAATGGCAAAAAAGAAACTCTACCATGTATTCAAACAAACAACTGACAACTCAAGTAGTTGTTGGCTGAGATTGGTGCCGTATCCTTAGCTCCTCATTCCATTACAGCAGCGTATCGGTCACCTTTTAGGAAATGGCTGCAACACGTTTTCCCCCATTGTGCTTAGGGATAAGGAGAGGCCAATCAGTGTGTTTAAATATTTACCTTATTACCCATTTTCCTCAGATCTTCACACATTTTTAGAAGGCACTCATGCCTAGCCCCCATTTTCGGATTCTGAAACATCTGGATACATTTTTGTTTTCTTTCTACATCCTGTTTCCAGATGCAACAGGGAAGACACAATAGAGCAATAAAGGCTATTCGTGGGATATTTCCAGCCATGACCCGAAGTACAAATGCTAGAAATCTTACAAGGAAATGTGTTCTTGAAGGACTTCCAGCCCAGTTGTACAGACTCTAGAGATTCAGATAAGCATCTGAACTTGTCCAAACCTTTTCAGAGCCACCCATCACTTTTAATTTCCTGATTTTCATGAGTTTGTCGGACTTTGTTAACCCTAAATTTTCAAAGGTGTATGGGATTTAACCATTCAACACCCACAAAAATCTGTGGAGGTTGTGTGACAAAATTCCATTCATCTCTGAAAAATCAGGGCTCACTATTAGTTCAATATGTAATCCTGCCTAGAAAATGCCATCAATTCACCTAATTCAAACAACTCTGCAACATGCTAGTCAGGGCTTCTCTGGAAATCCTAGAGTTTCAAACTGCAGTATGAGTATCCAGCACTGATTGGTGTGTGTGTATTGTATTCTCTTTTTTATTAGAGATAGTTGTTGGGTTTTTTAAACTCTCCGGTGAGCATGTGTGTGTGAACAGCTAGGAGAGACAGGAGATACAAATTCAGCAAAACTCTAAAAGGCTTGTTACTTTTCTTGACCATAATGGGTCCTTTGAAACTACAGAAGTATACTGTTTTTAAAAAAGCTGCATGTAGTCACAGAATATTTACATTGTTCTTTTTAATTTGCCACCTGTAACGATGATTCCCTTGGATGATGTTATTGTGCAATGTGTTAACATATTTTAAACCATTATTAACCCAATTTTCAAATGTTAGCTACCTAAACTGGTTATCTAGGCACATACAATAAATAGGCACATACATCTCTAATTGAGCACCTGAGTCAAGGGTTCTCAATGTTTTTCTTTCTGAGCTCCTCCCCCGCCCCATGCTATAAACACTCTGTAGCCCACCTGTGCCACAACAATTGTTCTTCTGCATATAAAAGCCAGGGCTGTCATTAGGGGGTAGCAAGCAGGGCAACTGCCTGTGAAACCCCACGCCACGGGGTCCCTGTGAAGCTAAGCTGCTCAGGCTTTGGCTTCAGCCCCAGGTGGCAGGGCTTAGGGTCCTGGGCTTCAGCCCTGTACGGTGGGGCTTTGGTTTCTGCCTTGGGCCCCAGCAAGTCTAAAACTGTCCCTGCTTGGCAGATCCCCTTAAACCTGCTCATAGCCCCACAGGGGGCCCCAGACCCCTGGTTGAGAACCACTGACCTAAGTAACCTCATTTTCAGAGGTGCTGAGAACCTCATCTCTGTCAACTTCTCTCAGCCTGGAGACAGAGTGAAATTCATCCCTGTGCAGAGGGCGGGGCCAGCCCTATGAATCAGTTGCATCCTCAAAACATAGCTGATATTAAAGACTTAAGAGGTACATAGGCCTTTCACACTGAGAACAGATGGTCACATTACAGGGTTCTGCTGACTGACAGGTTTGGGCTCTGGCAGAGCAGCGGGGGAAATGAGTTCCAGAGCCAAGATACTTCACTTATGGTTTGTCTACATTGGAAACTTTTACCAGTTATACCAATATAATTATCTAAGTATAGTTAAGCCAATATAGTTCTACCAGTTTAACTCCCCATGTGGACATTCATTCCAGAATAAAAGTGGATTTTTTCCAGTTGAGCTTAAACTCCTTCCAAAGTGACATAGGCTGAACCAAAAAAGTCACTCTTATACTTTAATAGGAGTGTCCACCAGGGAGTTAAACTGGTATAACTATACTGGTTTAAATTCACATCTTTGCTTATAATTCACAGCTTTGTGTGACTGTCTCATGTAGACAAGCCCTTAGATAAACCTACCACCAGGACCCATGTATTCAACTCTAGGAAAAGTTTTTTGTAGAGAAAACAAAAACAAACAAAATCCAAAAATTCTTTAAAATGTGTTGATTTTACCTTTTTAATTTACAGATGAAAGGCCACCAAATTCAAATTCAGCCATTTGTGTGAGTACAAAACTCCATTGACTTTAGCGCAGTGCTAGAATATGGCCTACACTTTTTCCTTCACCTAGCATTTTTCTTCCGTACTCAAGTTAGACTTTGAACTGAACAAGAACAAAAAGTACTTCTGTCATAGTAAACTATAAACATGTTTCCAAGAGACTTTCAGCTCATTGACTCAGTTAACATCAGTCAAATTAATGAGTGTATTTTCCTGGAAAATTCTCTCTATATTTTTTTTCATTTTAGATGTTAGAAAACAGGCACACAATTTTTCACTACTTTTTAAATTTCTTGAGATGATACCTTGAAAATTAGTGTTTATAAAAGGAAATGCTGGCAAAAACAGAAGTACAGTGGCTTGAATGGTATGATTATAACTATAAGGGGCTTTTTTCCTGCAAAAAAACATTGATTTTGACTAAATGTTTCTTCAGATTTTTTTTTCAGGTTTTAATTGAAAAATATTGGCAAGAGAGGACTGAGAAATTGTGCTAAAATCACAACATTTGGGAGGTAAAATTTTACTGGGGTTGGGAGTTTTTCCAAAACCACAACAAATATAATCAAATCCAAACATTTCCTGTAAAATTTCTATTTTGACAAAAAAGCCATTTTCTGTTGAAAAATTCTTTTAGTCAGGAAAATGTTGAGCAGTTCATTTCTGATGCTTCCAGAAGTTTGCACTGGACACCAATTCTGAGACAGTGTGGCCAAACAGCACTGAACTTGAACTCAGGAGACCTGAGCTCTATTTCCAGCTCTGCCACTGGCCTTGTCAGGGTTCCTTCTGAACTCTGAGATACAGATGTGAGGACCCGCATGAAAGATCCCCTAGGCTTATTTTTACCATCTTAGGTTAAAATTTTTCCCAAGGCACAACTTCCACCTTGAACACTATGCTGCCACCACCAAGTGATTTAAAGAAACATTCAAGGAGGGCCACTTGGAGCCCTACCTTCCCCAAATATCCCCACAAGCCCGTACACCCCCTTTCCTGGGGAGGCTTGAGAATAATATACCAACCAATTGCTACAAGTGAACACAGACCCAAACCCTTGGATCTTAAGAACAATGAAAACTCAGGCCTTGGCTACACTCACACTTTACAGCGCTGCAACTGGGGTGTGAAAAAACACCCCCCTGGGCGTTGCAAGATACAGCGCTGTAAAGCGTCAGTGTAATCAGGGCAGCAGCGCTGGGAGCGCGGCTCCCAGCGCTGCACGCTACACCCGTAAGGGATGTGGTTTACATGCAGCGCTGGGAAAGCTCTCTCCCAGCGCTGCTGCTCTGACTACACTCACACTTCAAAGTGCTGCCGCGGCAGCGCTCCCGCAGCGCTGCCGGGGCAGCGCTTTGAAATTCTAGATGTAGCCATACCCTCAATCAGGTTCTTAAAAGAAGAATTTTAATTAAAGAAAAGGTAAAAGAATCACCTCTGTAAAATCAAGATGGTAAGGACTTCACAGAATAACAAAAGATTCAAGGACACAGAGGATTTCCTCTCTAGGCAAAACCTGAAAGTTACAAAAACAGGGATAAACCTCCCTCTTAGCACAGGGAAAAGGTCACAAGCTAAAACAAAAGGTAATCTAACACATTTCTTTTCTGCTATTACTTACTATTTCTACAAGACTAGATGCTTAGTTCAGATATATTTTCCCCTGCCCTGTTTCCTGGTTGGCTCTGACAGACACAGACCAAAAACCTTTCCCCACAGATTTGAAAGTATCTTCTCCCCTTATTGGTCCTTTTGGTCAGGTGCCACCTGGATTATCTGAGCTTCTTAACCCTTTACAGGTAAAAGAGGAATTAACCCTTTACAGGGTAAAGAAGGATTTTATGCTACTCTTAGCTGTATGTTTATGACAGGCCTCTTGGATGATCTTGGGCAAGTCACTTCCCAGCTCTGTGCCTCAGTTTCCCTATTTGCAAAATAGGCCTAATGATACTGACCTCCTTTGAAAAGCACTCTGAGATCTACTGATGAAAAGTGTTATTTAAGAGTTAGGAATTGCAGCAGAACCCTATTTTATTAACTAATTGGGGACCAAGCAGTTCATAAAACCAAACATCTCAAAATTACAGTAGATATGGTGTATAAGTTGCAGTACGGTGCACTGTGTTGCTTTCCTCTTGTCCTTGGTTTAAATGGTGACTGACCTTCAGCTTTACAAGAAAGTGATCAATCTAGCTCCCAAGCCAAGACAGTGACAGGTGAGAGTGGCTAGTGTGGTAGGACGCACTCTGGTGCTCCCTGTGCAATCCTCACTCAGCAGACAAAAAAAATGCACATTCCCTGGGCTACTGATCTCCTAACTTTACACTTGTATCCAGGAGGCAAAATAAAGATTCAAAACAACTACTAAGAAGAAAACCATATTACTGGAAGTATTATTATTTTTGCTGCATCCTCAAATTGCAAAATAACTTCTTGGGTAATACTCTCCTTTTTGCTTTCACTTAAAATTAGGCCCTGACAATGCTTAAATTTGGGGAAAATTTTGAATGTTTTAAATCAGCCACAAAGAATCTAATAATAGCTCTATTTTTGTATTCCCGCAACAATTACAGTATGAACCAAAACAATCTGCTTTACTTTCCCTGAGGAATCAGACATTACTTTAATGTCAAACAGTTTTGCTGCCTGTTCTACTTACGTATGATGACAAAATAATACTAGTTTGACATTGCAGGACAGTAGTTATCCTGATCTGATGACAAAGCTACATGTTTGACATTGCTGTGGATCATTTATCCTAATAGGACTTTTTTTTAATTTTATAGTGTATCTCTTTGCCAAAGGATTATTCCTACTGGCAAATGATAAAAAACCTAAAATTAGTTTCCCCAATATCCAGTTTCTGAATCAGCAGTGTAATGTTTCAAGTATGTTAGCAATGTTTGATGTCATGTATTTCATTCTGACTAATTATTTTTCTTAACCTTTTTAGTCCTTTTGTCAAAAATTGGTAACTAAGATACACATCTGCTCTAACTGCGAGAGCAGTGGTATCAGTCATAATTGCAGGTGTTGAGAGGTGAAGACCCTGCAAATTTTTTTGTTCTATGCTATGCCTCGAGAGTGTGTCATTTATCGTTGTGTTGTCTAGAACAGCCAATATTCTCCATGTATAGCTGTGTTTTCCACTTTAAACATTCGTTGTGAACTGATCCAATTCTTGTTGCTTTACTAAACTGGGTTCAGAACTTGTATTTAACTCTAGAAAGATGGCTGGAAGTTACAAATGGCATTTAACAATAGTTTACTCATAACTAAAAGAGATATTATTATGGAAACGACTGTGGCAAATTTCAAACAAAAAACAAACATATTGCATCTTGTTGCCATGGCACAAGGTTTTGTTGTGATGTAAAGGATGTCAATATTGCCTTCTGAGGCATTCTAACAGAATTGAAGGCTAAGGGTTATTTGTTAGAGCATGGCCGTAAAATATAATTGAAATAATGTGATTGATTAGTCAGATTTTGAAAAAGAATATTAAAAGTTTGGCCAAAGTATAAGTGTGCCCATGAACACAATTAAGACCTTGTTCCCTGATTTAACTCCCTTGAAGGGATGGGAATTTTTCCATGGAAATAAATGAGACATGGACTGGGCCCTTCAGTTTTGAGGAGGTCAAGACCCCGACATGAAGAAAACAGTGTTGCTAGGAAAAAAGATGAATATGTTATTGTAGTTGTGTAACATACTGTGGTTGTACTGAAAACATTATCACTTCAAAAAAGCAGAAGAAAATAATCTGTAATGTTTAGCTGCAGTGAATCAAATACAAGATTCTGATACACTTTCTCCCTTTCAGTCATACTTTACTACTCCAATGATACCTGCATTGGTTTCTACAGGACTATTTACATGGTAAGGTACTGCTCGTCCTGACAAGGTACTAGAATCAGTTTATAAAATGTGAATAGAATACATCAGAGAGTTACTATAATGTATATGCAAACATACTGCAAATACTATGTGCATTCTCCAATGTAATGACCTGACCAGTATGCAATCAAATGCACAGTACTTGCTATGCTGGTGAAGATTGATGGGACTGTCCTGCAGCAAACATTGGGAACTGAAGGAAAGGTCAAAAACAATTATAAAACAAAATTATCTACCATATGGAACTTTATTGTTTTCATGTGTTACAGTGTATGGACAGGCAACAGTATTCAAGAACAAACTTGAAACTTCTCCCAAAACCAAGCTGAGTCCAAGTCACACACCCTCATTCAAAGTTGGGTCAAAAGTTATAAAGTGCATTTAATTCTACTTTCAGGTGCCTCTTGACTTTCTAGTTTTCATCCAGGAATGGGAACAGAGCAGTGTGTAAAGGATGTTCTCACAGCCATTACTGGATTCACGCAAAATTCAGGGAGATTTCTAGCCCTATATACAGCACCAAAACTTTCAGCTACATTTGTAAAAAGGATCAGATACTAAATTATCTGTCCCTCTGCCTCAAATTTAAACATCTCATTCTCTTCTGCAAGACCCTGCACAACTCTCCCCAAAAGCATGTATCTTACAGGTCTAGTTTCTTAACATGCTCCCCTACCCCACTCTGCCTGCCTTAATGCCCCTTAATTCCTTTATCTTGTTTCCATCTTTGTGCCTTCTTCCATGCTTTAATAAGTCCCCTGAAGGCTGCACATGAAGTCTGCAGTCAAGTTCTCCCCTCCCCACCACATTTTGAGGGAACCAGAAATGTAAAATACAACCTCAGTTTTTCCTTTCTAACACATTTTTAGTAGTTCTTTTCCATGTGAAATAGAGTACGTAAATGTGGTGTATTGAAAACTTCATTGAAATTGTAGGCTGTCACTTGCAATTTCAGGGTTTGTTCATGAACATAACAGTGAATACATATTAGAAAACCACTAAAGCTGACAGGAACATGCAGCTGAGGCTCCACTTCTGCGCTGCAGAAGACTGGGAGTGTGTGTGTGGGACTGGACAATGGGAAACTATAGGCCTAAATATTCTCTCTCTCTCGCTCTCTTTCACACACACACACACACACACCCTTCCACCCACCCCCACTTGGAGCATATCCCAAGGAATCATCTTGCTAAGCCATCCCAAAGTCCTCAGGCCAGTCCTAATCCTAGTGGACAGGAGCCAGTTATATTTGTGCACTTGGGGAGGGACAGGGACCAGGGAGAGCACATAACTGTGCTGGTCTTATTTAGTTTGAAGAAGAGAAGAGTGAGGGAAGATTTGATAGCAGCCTGAAGGGGGGTTCCAAAGAGGATGGAGCTTGGCTGTTCTCAGCGGTGGCAGATGACAGAATAAGGAGCAATGGTCTCAAGTTGCAGTGGGGGAGGTCTAGGTTGTATATTAGGAAAAACTTTTTTCACTAGGAAGGTAGTGAAGCACTGGAATGAGTTACCTAGGAAGGTGGTGGAATCTCCATTCTTGGAGGTTTTTAAGGCCCGACTTGACAAAGCCCTGGCTGGAATGATTTAGTTGGGGTTGGTCCTGCTTTGAGCAGGAGGTTAACTAGATGACCTCCTGATCCCTAATCTTCTGTGATTCAGTGAAACTGGCTAGACACCTAGAAAAACCTTAGCAACAATTCAGATCAGGTCAAATATAGAAGGGTAGGACTTCATCCCCTTCTATAGATTTCCTTTCATTCACACAAGTTACCATTAAAGTTACCAAAAAGATAGATTCTCATCTGTTCCTCAAAGAGGGTAATAAGATGAATGGACAAACTGGTGCAGACAAAATAAGAACAGACCTGAACCAAATATCCTTATGCAGTTCAATCAAAAGAGTTTCTCTTGTTTTTCTTGTTGGCTTGCTTTCTGGTTCCAGATGGGATCAGAAGCAGAAGTGCCAAAAAAACAGGAAGAGGTTGTTTCTCACCTGATCAGAAGTCTCAGGAGACTGATTGTTACCCAAATAAATTTGAAAAAAAGGTGAATATTTCCACAAAGTAAAAACCACACAACAAAAACAAAAACCTGTTTTTTCAGTTAAATTTCTACTTTAGTGCCAACATTTCCTTGTCTACCTATCTATCATTGTGTAAAGATTCCCTCTACCATCATCACAGTATCTAAAGACATCCCAGGGAAGGGAAGGTCCTTAGTGGTTTTTACAGAGCATTCTGCCCTCTCCTTTCCATGGTATAGGGGGTTCTGGATGGGATATGCACACTTATATATACCAAGTTCTCAGCTGGTATCAACATAGCTCCCTTGACTTCAGTGGAGCAACAGCTGAAGATCTGCCCCATAATTTTTATTATGATTTCCCCCTTCTTTTCCTTTCCCCTTCCCCTATAATTCTGGTTATTATAGGAAAGCTTTCATAAGGAGGAGGTTCTTATAATTTGCTTCCGAATGTGGTCAGGCTCTGGGTTAGTCTGACCACCGGTGAGAGCTCATTCCACAGCCTGATCTCCTTAACCAAGACTAAGCCAAGCTTTTGCATGCATTGTCCTGGGTTTGCAAGCTGCATTGTCCCAGTAGAGTGAAGATGTCTTGGTAGGTCTTGGATTGTGTTGCAGTCCATGATGTAGTTGGATCCTGCCTGTTGCTAGATTTTTTTAAATCAAAGCGAACATTTAAAACTGGCAGTGGAAGCAAACAGGTAGCCAATGGAGGGATTGGAACACAGTGGTAATATACTCACTGTGGCTCATCCTACTGAGGAACTGGGAGAGCCCAAGTCTGCTTCTCATGCTGGAGTTTGTGCATTGCTTCTATGTTCAGCACCATGTGCACTGATCTAGAGTAATTAATCCCCTCTCTGGCTCCCCTCCCCAGTAAACTGGCCTGGGGTAAGTGCCAGGTGCACATTGTTAGGATATAGATATTCAGGCCTGTCTGCAAAGGCCTATACTTTAAAAATGTAGGTGTATTCTTATCACTTAGCTAGTTATAGAGGTATAAAAGAAAGAATCAAAATTACTCTCTGTGTGTGTAAGGGCCCTCTCCCACTGTGACAGTCTGAGGCCTGGTTCTTAGGCTGAGGCCTTCTGCTAAGCAGAAGAGGCAGCCATAAACTGGGAAGTGTCTGGTCACATCCTCACATTCCAAAATAGTCACATTGAAATAAGGTGCTATTGGACTGTTAGGAATACAATCCTGTCCTGATATTCCTATCAGCTCCAGAGAAAGGGAAGAGCCTAGAAGATGTAAAAGGAAACTTAGTTTCATAGCATCCTGTCTGGCAAGAACTCACGTATCAATAGCTAGGATGTGAAATCCTCATTTCTGCATTGTTCTATCACTGTAGTCTCCACTTCCCTATTGTTTGTCTGTATAATCTCTGTCTGGTTCTGTGATTGTTTCTATCTGCTGTATAATTAATTTTGTTGGGTGTAAACTAATTAAGGTGGTGGGAGATAATTTGTAAATAACCATGTTACAATATGTTAGGATTGGTTAGTTAAATTTCAGTAAAATGATTGTTTATGGTATAGCTAAGTAGAACTCAAGTTTTACTAAACAGTTAGCAGTAAATCAGGAAGAAAGGGGGAGAGAATGGGAACAGGGACTGGGGATGGGAGTGGGGAAATTGGAATCATATTTTACTAAAGGGGAGAATGGGAACAGGGGATGGGAACTGAAACAGGGACACAGGTAAGGCTCCGTGGTGTCAGAGCTGGGAAGGGGGATACTAAGGAAGGAAACTGGAATCATGTTTGCTGGAAGTTCACCCCAATAAACATTGAATTGTTTGCGCCTTTGGACTTGGGGTATTGTTGCTCTCTGTTCATGCGAGAAGGACCAGGGAAGTGAGAGGGTGAGAGATAATAAGCCCCCTAACCCACATAGGCAGCATTATCTCCTGTAAATATAAACAAACTTGTTCATCTTAGCAATTGGCTGAACAAGGAGTAGGACTGAGTGGACTTGTAGGCTCTAAAGTTTTACATTGCTTTATTTTTGAGTGCAACTGTGTAACAACAAAATCTACATTTGTAAGTTACAATTCACAATAAAGAGATCACACTACAATACTTGTATGAGGTGAATTGAGAAATACTATTTCTTTTGTTTATCATATTTACAGTGCAAATATTTGTAATAAAAATAAATGCAAAGAGAGCACTGTACACTTTGTATTCTGTGTTGTAACTGAAAACAATATATTTGAAAATGTAGAAATCAAAAAATATTTAAATAAATGGTATTCTATTATTGTTTAGCAGCACGATTATTCTTGTGATTAATCATGCTTAATATTTTTAATCATGTGATTAATAGCGATTACGTTTTTTAATTGCTTCACAGCCCTAGTACGGAGTTTTATATATATATATATATACTAAAAATTATATTCTTACGATCTATGACTTGAGGGCTAGTCACTGTAAAGTGAGAAACAAGTTTCTTTCGGGCAGGAGCTTCTTGTCTACCTATCTGACTGTATGTAGATTAAGGCCTGGTCTACAATATGCATTTAAATCGATTTTAGCAGCATTAAACCGATTTAACGCTGCACCCGTCCGCACAACGAGGCCCTTTATATCGATATAAAGGGCTCTTTAAACCTGTTTCTGTACTCCTCCCCAACGAGAGGAGTAGCCCTGAAATCGATATTACCATATTGGATTAGGGTTAGTATGGCCGCAACTCGACGGTATTGGCCTCCGGGCGGTATCCTACAGCGCACCATTGTGACTGCTCTGGACAGTAATCTGAACTCAGATGCACTGGCCAGGTAAACAGGAAAAGCCCCGTGAACTTTTGAATTTCATTTCCTGTTTGCCCAGCGTGGAGCTCTGATCAGCACGGGTGGCGATGCAGTCCCAAATCCAAAAAGAGCTCCAGCATGGGCCGTATGGGAGATACTGGATCTGATCACTGTATGGGGAGACAAATCTGTTCTATCACAGCTCCGTTACAGAAGACGAAACGCCAAAGCGTTTGAAAAAAATCTCCAGGCTATGATAGACAGAGTCCACAGCACAGTGCTGTGTGACAAGCGTAACGGAAAGCCAAAGAATCAAATGGACGTTCATGGAGGGGGGGGGGGGGGACTGAGGACTCCAGCTATCCCACAGTCCTCGCAGTCTCCGAAAAGCATTTGCATTCTTGGCTGAGCTCCCAATGCCTGTAGGGTCAAACACATTGTCCGGGGTGTTTCAGGTTATATCTCATCAATTTACCACCACCACCCCCGTGAAAGAAAAGGGAAAAAAATCGTTTCTTGACTTTTTTACATGTCACCCTATGTCTACTGCATGCTGCTGGTAGATGCGGTTCTGCGGCAATGAATAACAGCATCTTCTCTTCTTCCCTCCCCGGTGGCAGATGGTACTGTGCAAAAGGACTGATAGCCGTCCTCATCATCAGCCGGTGAGTGCTCCTGGCTGGCCTCAGGTGAGGTTGGCCAGCTGCGCCTGGGTAAAAATAGGAATGACTCCCGGTCATTCCCGGTAGATGGTACAGAATGGCTGGTAACCATCCTCATCATAGCAACTGGGGGCTGAGTTCCATCAGCCCCCGCCCCTCATGTCTAAAGAAAAGATTCTGTACTGCCTGGACTATCATAGCAGCGGGATGCTGGACTCCTCCCCCACCACCGTTTAATGTCCTGCCTGGACTATCATAGCAGCTGGAGGCTGCCTCCCCCTCATTTTATCTCACTAAAAAGTCAGTGTTTCTTATTCCTGCATTCTTTATTATTTCATCACACAAATGGGGGACACTGCCATGGTAGCCCAGAAAGGTTGGGGGAGAAGGGAATCAACGGGTGGGGTTGTTGCAGGGGCATCCCCCGTGAATGGCATGCAGCTCATCATTTCTGCGGGATCTGACACGGAGCGGCTGTGCTCTCTGATTCTCTGATACACTGGTTTTCTAGTACACTTGTCCCATATTCTAGCCAGGACTGACTCTATTTTTAGATAAATCATAAAGGAGAGATTGACTAGGGGAGTCATTCCCATTTTTGTCTTTGCACCCCCGGCCGACCTCCACGAAGGTCGGCCAGGAGCACCCATGACAGCAGCAGAACAACTGATAACCATCATCTCATTGCCAATTTACAATGGCACAGCAGACGGTACAGAATGACTGGTAACCATCTCTGCTATCTTGCAATGGCAAATGAATGCTGCTGTGTAGTGCTGCAGTACCGCCTCTGTCAGCGGCATCCAGTACACATATGGTGACAGTGACAAAAGGCAAAACAGGCTCCATGGTTGCCATGCTATGGCCTCTGCCAGACCAATCCAGGGAAAAAGGGCGCGAAATGATTGTCTGCGGTTGCTTTCACGGAGGAAGGAATGAGTGATGACATTTACCCAGAATCACCCGCGACACTGTTTTTGCACCATCATGCATTGGGATCTCAACCCAGAATTCCAATGGGTGGGGGAGACTGCGGGAACTATGGGATAGCTACAGGATAGCTACCCAGAGTGCAACGCTCTGGAAATCGACACTAGCCTCAGTACATGGACGCACACCACCAAATTAATGTGCTTAGTGTGGCCGCTTGCACTCGACTTTATACAATCTGTTTTACAAAAACTGGTTTATGTAAAATCGGAATAATCCTGTAGTGTAGACATACCCTAAGTATCATATACCTCACAATGAATGTCTATTGACAGTCTGAGCAAAATGCTAACTAAGTGTTTGCAAAGTCTCCAGGGGAAATTCTAGATAGGAAAAAAACAAGCAACAGAGGTTACCCTTGTTAACAAATGAAGTCAATGGATTATTGTTATTATCTCTGGGAGTGCAGCGGTATACCCAATTATCATTCACAGAGGGGACAAGCTGCCAGCTGGATTGTTTTATGAAAGGAGCCTCAAAACTAGTATGGCTATTGGATGTTGAGAGACAAAGTTTGGGTGAGCTAACTTTGATGAGACAGGGGAATGTCTTGTTAGTTAAGTTGAGCTTCTAGAAAACGTGTTATGGTTTTATGTTATATGTAACCATTTGTTTCCACTACTTGTTTCTCCTTGAAACTCTATTATTCATTAAGGAATTTTTGTCTTGTTTTCTATACCCGTAAAGTGCTGTGCATTGAGTGGAACAGGGATCCTGAGGTGTAGCTGGTAAGCTGTGCATACTGCACAGTAGCAGATCTGTGACTTCTGTGAGTGCCCAGTAGAACAGGGGCTGGACACTCCAGGGGACACTTGGATGGCTCAGGGGTTGTAGTGTGCTTATCACTAACCTGCATAGGGACAACGGAGCCTGCATAGGCTGACAGGGGATGTCTGTGGCTAGGTGTCCGGAAGCTGACCCCTGGCAGGCACAGGCCAGGCTTCCTCACACTGAGGGCAGGTGGTAGCAAGGTGCCTTACAACCCTGGGTGCCCCTGGAAAGCATCTCACATGCACACTATGTTCTCCCCTCTCCCCTCAACAGTCTTTCTAACACAGCTGTGAAGGGCTGAGTCTTACTTGTACTCCACAGCTACACAAGGGCCAACCATGAAATGGCCTATAAAACACAAACATCATTGTTCAGAAGTGTTCACCATAACTGTACCCTAAACTGATATTCTTCTATGTTTTCCTAAAAATAACACATACAAAGTGATTCTCAAGAAACGGCAATTGTAGTACTTTACCAAAATCTTCTATGGTTGGTTGGTAAATAATTTAACTGATATTTCCCATTCAATATTATTCCTTAAAAGAAAACATTTGATACAGAAATCAAGATTACAAATATCATACATGAAGGCTGAGATTTTCAAAGGACTCTCTAGAAGGTAGGTGCCCAAAACTCACTGAACATTTAACTCACTTGGGCTCCTCTGAAACTCCAAGCCTAAAAGAATAATAAATGAGTCAGAGTCAAGGTTGTGTTGTGATGAAATAGATATTTCCTTGCACTTACTAACAATGGTGGTGTGAAAGATGCATAATGTTATTAGTGATTCATTTATTTGTTTTTAAGTATTTGGCATACAGTTAAGTATGTTATTGCCAGTTAGCAACTCTAACTGGATTTTTTTAATGATTTTTACAAAAAATTTCTAAGGGGAAGAGTCTTTGATTTGATCCACGTACATATATGATTCCTTCTGCCATATAGAGTAGTAGTGAGGTTTTAAGGCATGTCCTAAGCTTGACTTCAATGTGATCCTTCCATACAGAGAATTAATTGGCCTATGAAAAGCCATTAGTGTCAGTTGCAGTAAATAATGTCTTTTATTTCTACCAGTGGGAATAAAACAGCTATACTCCCTCACTTCTTCAAAGCAATGGATGAATTCATCACTGAAGTAATAAACTCACCAGGAGCCAGATCTTGCCCACCTTACTCATACAATTTGCCTTCCAAAGGCACTACTAGTCTAAACATGTTGAGTAGAATTTCAGTGTGATATATTGGCCATTTGCAAAACTGGTAATAAGAATACAGTTTCCTTCTGTGCTGATGATTTAACTTCTCCTATAAATCAACAAGGGTGCATTTGGCCAGCTCATTTAGTAAAACAGCAAGATGTATTCAACTCAGGAACTTCTACCACTACATACCCTACATTAGGATACAGTAGGAGCAAGTTAGGGTAAATATTTGGGCATCAAAATAGGTGTAACGATTGGCACTTGACAGAGTTGGCACCTAGTGGTCACAGGGTGGTAGGGGAATCTGGGCCTTGTGCTAGCCAAGGTCAGGCATGCAGGAGCACCTTAAGACAGTTCTCTCTGGGCCACTTCCTATTCCTCCACTTTTCAATCTGTAACCAAGGTAATGTGGAACAAACACAATACTTTTATACAGTCTGGGTTCTATCAGGTCAGTTCCTCTCTTCTCAGAGGAGCAGCTTCCATATCCTTCCTCAGGAGCTCCCAGAACAGGTCCTTCTCTCTGCCTGGTCATCCCTCTTCTGAGCTCTCTCGGCACCTTTTAAGCCCTACCTCTACCTGCTCTGCAGGAGCAGCTGGGTGAGGTTGTTTGGGCCCAGAGTTGTTCCTTAACCCTTTCACTCCTAGTTGTGGTTTATATACCACATCACAGTAAAAAATAGCATTTTAAAATTCATAGGAATTGGATTTTGCTTCTTTACTTCAAGTACTATACTGAAATTTGGACAAACATCTTATAGAAATGACTAGATAATTCACATAAGATTTACCTTAGAGTTCATCTCAAAGTTATATTCAGCTTTTACCTTTTTATATGCAAGGGCAAAATACCCACCAACGTCCTTGGGAAAACTTCCATTTCTCAGAGGAAAGAAAGCTTAACTTCTCAGTTTTACCTTGCACTTCTTGCTATGCCTGGTTTCCCATTTAATAGTAAGCTGGTTGCTTTAAAATGGGGGATCTCACATAACTTGGGAGTGAGTGGGACATTGCCTAGCCATTAACATGAAATAATTTGTTTGTTCAGTTCCTTGATCAAATCCTCTAATTGTGTTGTGAAATTTCGTCTTTTCTACACTTATAGTGCTATACCGGTACAGTGCGTGTGGTGAAGACACGCTATGCTGATGGAAGAGAGCTCTCCCATCAGTATTAAAAAACTCTCAAGCAGCAGAAGCTATGTTGGTGGGAGAAGCACTCCCACCAACATAGTGCTGTATACACTAGCGCTTATGCTGGTGTAACTTATGTTGCTCTGGGAGTGGAATATTCACACACACCTCGAGTGACATAAATTTTGCCAGTCTAAAAGGTAGTGTAGACATAATCTTATAGTCAACGAATCTGGAATATAGTATAAAGGGTTTAGTATAAGATTTGCTTCCTTAAGATCAAGTATGTCTGGAAATCCAACTTTTCCTTTGAACTTGTCAGCACAGAACTCAGAGTGGGCAAGGCTGAGAGGATTTCATGTTACAAAGATTCTGTGTGTGGCAATTAAAATACCCCATCTGAATCACAGAGAAAATGTAATGCAGGGGGATAGGCATCACTTTGATTATTTACAGACCAGGCATTTCAGAATAATTTACTTAAGAAGAAAAATTTGGCAGCCTTGTATCCCCTGGAAACTTATACGACTAGACTTGGCACAGAATTCTATTAAACAGTGAAAAATAATTTAGACTGGCTTTTTTCTTGCATGCTCATTGGGGTCTGCAGATATGACTTAGGGACCAGGGGAAATTCCTTATCTGATCACTGTTTTACCAATAGATGAAGTTCCACTTTTAACATGCCATAACATGAGACAAAGTCAATATTTTTATTCAGATATGCTTTAGTTCTCCAAACACTTTGGATGAATTGGGGATTCTGCCTGCAGCATTGCTGAATTGTGGATGATTTTATGAAATTGTATGATGTAATTACCTTTGTCATGGAAAGCCTATATGTATGTGGATCCACTCTGAGTTAACAGGGTTGTGTAATGGTGAATGATCAGTCCTTAAGGATAATTTATTCAAAGTAAAATACCATGGCTCCATAGGTTTGCTCCAGCTGGGAGAAGACACTTCCTTCTCTTGTCTGAAGGAAAGGTGTTTGGGAAATAATGGAAAGTTACTAGGAGGAGAACAAAAGAAACAGGTGGCCCCAGCAGGAGTCTAAAAGGTGACTCTAGGGGAGAAGGGGGAACTGGGAGGGAAAGCATGTGTGGCATTTTGAGACAGGCATGTGTTTAAGAACTGGGAAGTCAAAAGGATTAAGGCTGTGCCCAAAAGGGCTAAGCAGTTGGAGAGCATGTTCCAACACTTGGAAAAGGGGTGCCAGGTACCAGGTCTGTGCTCAGAGAGTGTGTCTAGGGAACCCAAGACTGGGGCAGTAGCTGGACTCTGTGCAGGCTCCAGAAACTCAACACACCCCGGGGGAAATTCAGAGCACCAAGGCTTGGGTTCCCCTAACAGCAGTCCTAGTGAGTGGCCAAGAGGGGGCACTTGTAAAATGATTCACTGAATTTATTATTTATATTGTGGCAAGTCAGGATCAGTTATTGCTAGGTGACATATGAAGACACAGGAAGCCGTTCCTGTCTCAAAGGTCTTGCAGGCTAATTTAAGACAAGAAGCAACTGGCAAGTATAACAAATAATAGGAGGATTAGGATTACAGTAATAATGATTTGCAGTTAATAACATAAGAACATAAGAACGGCTGTACCAGGTCAGACCAAAGGTCCATCTAGCCCAGTATCTGTCTACTGACAGTGGCCAATGCCAGGTGCCCCAGGGAGAGTGAAGCTAAGTGATCTCTCTCCTGCCATCCATCTCCATCCTCTGATGAACAGAGGCTAGGGACACCATTCTTTACCTTTCCTGGCTAATAGCCATTTATGGACTTAGCCACCATGAATTTATCCAGTTCCCTTTTAAACATTGTTATAGTCCCAGCCTTCACAACCTCCTCAGGTAAGGAGTTCCACAAGTTGACTGTGTGTTGTGTGAAGAAGAACTTCCTTTTATTTGTTTTAAACCTGCTACATATTAATTTCATTTGGTGACCCCTAGTTCTTGTATTATGGGAATAAGTAAATAACTTTTCCTTATCCACTTTCTCTACATCACTCATGATTTTATATACCTCTATCATATCCCCCCCTAGTCTCCTCTTTTCCAAGATGAAGAGGCCTAGCATCTTTAATCTTTCCTCGTATGGGGCCCTCTCCAAACCCCTAATCATTTTAGTTGCCCTTTTCTGAACCTTTTCTAGTGCTAGAATATCTTTTTTGAGGTGAGGAAACCACATCTGTTCACAGTATTCAAGATGTGGGCGTACCATGGATTTATATAAGGGCAATAATACATTCTCAGTCTTATTCTCTATCCCCTTTTTAATGATTCTTAACATCCTGTTCGCTTTTTTGACCTCCTCTGCGCACTGCGTGGACATCTTCAGAGAACTATCCACGATGACGCCAAGATCCTTTTCCTGACTCGTTGTAGCTAAATTAGCCCCCATCATATTGTATGTATAGTTGGGCTTATTTCTTCCAATGTGCATTACTTTACATTTATCCTCATTAAATTTCATTTGCCATTTTGTTGCCCAATCACTTAGTTTTGTGAGATCTTTTTGAAGTTCTTCACAATCAGCTTTGGTCTTAACTATCTTGAGTAGTTTAGTATCATCTGCAAACTTTGCCACCTCACTATTTACCCCTTTCTCCAGATCATTTATGAATAAATTGAATAGGATTGGTCCTAGGACTGACCCTTGGGGAACACCACTAGTTACCCCTCTCCATTCTGAGAATTTACCATTAATTCCTACCCTCTGGTCCCTGTCTTTTAATCAGTTCTCAATCCATGAAAGGACCTTCCCTTTTATCCCATGACAGCTTAATTTACGTAAGAGCCTTTGGTGAGGGACCTTGTCAAAGGCTTTCTGGAAATCTAAGTACACTATGTTCATTGGATCCCTCTTGTCCACATGTTTGTTGACCCTCAAAGAACTCTAATAGATTAGTAAGACACGATTTCCCTTTACAGAAACCATGTTGACTATTGCTCAACAGTTTATGTTTTTCTATGTGTCTGACAATTTTATTCTTAACGATTGTTTCGACTAATTTGCCCGGTACCGACGTTAGACTTACCAGTTTGTAATTGCCGGGATCACCTCTAGAACCCTTTTTAAATATTGACGTTACATTAGCTAACTTTCAGTCATTGGGTACTGAAGCCGATTTAAAGGACAGGTTACAAACCTTAGTTAATAGTTCCGCAACTTCACATTTGAGTTCTTTCAGAACTCTTGGGTGAATGCCATCTGGTCCCGGTGACTTGTTAATGTTGAGTTTATCAATTAATTCCAAAACCTTCTCTAGTGATACTTCAATCTGTGACAGTTCCTCAGATTTGTCACCTACAAAAGCCGGCTCAGGTTTGGGAATCTCCCTATCATCCTCAGCCGTGAAGACTGAAACAAAAGAATCCATTTAGTTTCTCTGCAATGACTTTATCGTCTTTAAGCGCTCCTTTTGTATTTTGATTGTCAAGGGGCCCCACTGGTTGTTTAGCAGGCATCCTGCTTCTGATGTACTTAAAAAACATTTTGTTATTACCTTTGGAGTTTTTGGCTAGCCGTTCTTCAAACTCCTCTTTGGCTTTTCTTATTACACTCTTTCACTTAAGCTGGCAGTGTTTGTGCTCCTTTCTATTTGCCTCATTAGGATTTGACTTCCACTTTTTAAAGGAAGTCTTTTTATCTCTCGCTGCTTCTTTTACATGGTTGTTAAGCCACGGTGGCTCTTTTTTAGTCCTTTTACTGTGTTTCTTAATTTGGAGTATACATTGAAGTTGGGCCTCTATTATGGTGTCTTTAAACTAAACTATGGTGTCTTTGCATAAACTATTTCTTCCACTAGTCCTTACTTGTCATTATTGGTATTTTTCTATCGGCATCATGGCATTAGTGGATTTTGTAGAGGGATTTGGATTTAAAGTCATGTCTCCTGGCTTTAAAAACAAAAATAAGTTCTTACTTATTTTTACTTTTGTTTTCCATGTATAGCCAACACAGCTAAAAGGAAAATGCAGATTCTATTCCATCTTGTGCGTCACACTAATTATTTACTGGGTTCTAATCAGTTACACCTGGCAAAGGAACATAAGAATTTGCCTCCTGAGTCAGACATGTGATATCCTGTCTCTAAGAGTGGGCAGCACCAGATAAATGGTCCAGAAAACCCACAGTAGGCAGATGTGAGATAAACTGCCCATTCAAAAAGGTCTCAAAAATTGTATTAACTATTATAACTCTGGACATTCTTGTTCACCATATAAAATGCCGTCCTTTTTTAATATTCCTGACTTTTGAGCTCGATGACATCCTGTGTCAGTGAGTTCTGCAGTCTAGTTACACACTATGTGAAAAATATTTACTTTTATCATTTTTGAATTTTCTGTCTTTCAATTTCATTGATTGTCCCTTTGATCTTGTGTTCTGAGACAAGGAGAACAGAAGTTTCCAATCTGTTTTCTCTAGACCATTCATTATTTTATAGCCTTTTATCATGGTCCCTCTTAATTGACTCCTTTCTAAGGTAAACAATCCTAATCTTTTCCATCTCTTATGAGAATTTTTCTGTGTTCCTAACCATTCTCATCACCATCCTCTGAATACTCCCCTAATTCTACAATATCTTTGTTGAGATAAGGTGATCAGTAATACACACAATATTCTGGATGAGAATCTGTCATCAGTTTAGATAATGGCAATACATTTTTTCCCATCTAGTTCTCCACTCCATTTTTTATTAATTTGAATACCTTGGGTCCTCTCTCTCTACACATACACATGCGCTGTGACGAAATGGGAATGTTCTTGATGTGCTTTTTAAATGCTGAGTGGGGAGTATTGACCTGGGAAGGTTGCAGGGGAGTTTTGCTGGGACTGTCTGCACTGGGGAAGGGAGGATACCTTTGCATGTAACATGAGAACCCAGGAGGGGGTTTGGAGGCCAGGTGACACGTCTGCCCGGGAAACTGGACAAAGGCTGGGGGAGGAGCCGGGGGGAGGCTGAGTGAGACAGCTGGAGGGAGTTTCAGTTTGGAGCTGGCTGGGAAATGGAGAGGGGCGCCACAATGGGGCTTGGGCTTCCCAACGAGGCTGTGGCCTCCCTGGGGCCCCCAGATGGACCTAACTAAAGGGGGCCCTGTTTGTACCATCAAGACCTGTTTTGGACTGTGTTCCTGTCATCTAAATAAACCTTCTGATTCACTGGCTGGCTGAGAGTCATGGTGTATCGCAGGAAGCTGGGGGTGTCTCCCCCACACTCTGTGACACACACACACACACACACACCCTACACCCTAGGCAGCTGCACCTTAAGCATTAGTCTTCTTTGAGCTGTTCACAGTGGTGCCCAGGTCCTCTCCTGAATGGATACCATTAATTTAGAACCCTGTAAGATATATTAGTTCAATTTTTTTTATTCATGTGCATTACTTTTCACTTATCAATATTGAACTTCATCTGACATTGTGCTGGCCATTAACCTAGTTTGGTTAAGCCCTTCTGAAGTTCCTCGAAGTCCTCTCTTGATCTTACTACCCTGCATAACCTTGTGTCATCTACAAATTGTGTTACTTATCTATCTTAGTATTTCATACTGCCAGCCATCACCACAGTATCTGAGTGATTTCCATATTAAAACTACAACAGTGAAGTCCTGAGTAGACTTCATGCAGTTTCTGACACTTCTTCCTTTTTTGGGTCAAAAACTTTACTTGGGATAGGGTTTTTTTTTTTCAGGTGCTGTTGTGTTTTAATTGTGAGCATCATGTATTTTGAAAAGGCTTTTTCGAAGAGGAAGTCCTTGCAGTGTTTCCTAAAGATGGTCAGACTATGGATTCACCTGATCTCCTACACATGCCTATCACAATATGTGATGTACCTCATTCAGTCCAGTAAATGCCCAAATAGCAACTATGTGGATGAAGCCAGCCAATCACTATGCTCTTGAATGAACTCACACAGGAAATGATAAAAGACAAAAACACCACATCGCCTGTGGGTGAATACTTTTCACAGAGCAATCACTCTATATCTGGCCTATCAGTCCTCATCCTCAAAGGCAACCTGCACACTTTCAAAAGATGACCCTGGGAGCTTAAATTCATAACTTTTTTAGATACTAAAAATCATGGGCTGAATAGAGACACAACAATTTATAACCCTCTAAAACACCCTACACCTGCACCCGAACTACTTCCCCCCTATTCCTTCCTTTCCTGCCTATGACTGGAGAGGTTTTAACAAGTCACTTCACCTTGAATGGTCCCTTGAAATGTGTGTTAACTACTTATGCTAAACAATCTGTTCAAACCTTGTATGTAGCTGTGACACTTGGAGTTCATTTCCCAGACCTGTGGAAGAAGAGCTAAGTGTAAGCTCAAAAGTTTGTCTCATTCAGCAACAGAATTTGGTCCATTAAAAGATATTACCTCAACCACCTTGTCTCTCTAATATCCGGAGACCAACATGATGACAACAATGCTGCATGTAAGCATTCTGACATTTTAGAAGCTGAGATGGTTGCATCAGTTGAGATTATTTCATTTCTCATCCCCCTCTCCAGATTCTTAATATATTAAACAACACCAGAACTAATACAGAGGGCCTCCACTGTTAACCTTCTGCTATAATGGAAATTGGCCATGTATTCCTCTGCTTGTTTTTCAGACTCCTAGTCAGTTTTTGATCCATGACAATGAAGGCAATAGGTTGCACAGGTGGAACTGGGGGACCTCATTTGGTCAGTCAATAGAACCTTTATTACTAACTTCTAGTATCAGAGGTGGGATAGATAGAGCCCAGATAGAGTCTTACAGACCAGGCTGTATTTACAGGGCTGGCAGTTAGAAAGAAACAATTTTTGTGTGTGGGTGATGGGAGCATCTTTTGAAATCAAAGAAGGACAATAAAAATGGAATTTCACACCACTATTTTTATAGGGTTTCTTCTCAAAGTAGAAATGCATTTTAAGACAGTCTAAAACATACCATAGAGTGAAACCTCCACATCATACCAACCTTCTTCCTGTCTTAAACTACATTGCAACATCTCCAAATGTACCAAGTACAGTTTTGCTCCATTGCTAGTAAAAAAGCCACCTCTGTTAAGAGACTAAGGATGTCAGACTCTTGAGTGGTTGATTAAAACAGAGTCCATCCAATGCTAGATAGAGCCACTAGTTACTCCAGATCAAATAACCCAGTGCCAACATTAATATTACAAAAAATAATCAACCTCTCCACATGATCTCCACCAGAGTCCTACACCACTGTGCCCGGCCCTACCCAACAAGCCAGGGAGAAAGCCTCTTGCAGAGCATTCTAAAGGCTGACAAACTTGAGGTGTTATGGACCTAAAGAGAGAGGCAGTTCCAAAGGTCTGTGATCCTAATAGAGAATGACCTGCCAGACATCCCCTCTCTCTTATAGCAAAGGGACTTCAGCACAGGCACCTCTGGTGACCACAACTGCAGCAGTATGTCACAGCAAGAAAGGCAGTCTCCTAGACAGGTAGGTCCCAGTCCATTTAGGGCTTTATAGGTCAAAGCCAACATCTTAATATCAATCCAGAAGCCCACAAAAAGATTGTACAGATTGTAGAGGACAGGATTAGTTTACTCATGGCAAGAGACCCCACTTAACAAGCAGGCTGCCAAATTTGGCACCAGATGCAGTGTCTGAATAGAGTACGTTGTAATCCCAAATAGAGCACATTGCAGTGATCTAATCTCAAGGTGACAAAGGCATGGGTGATAGTTGGAAGATCTGCATCTGAAAGAGACAAGTACAGCCTATGTGTTGATGGAAGACGACAAATTTGACTGTCATACCTGATCATCTACAATATCATATTAGTTACATTGTAGGTTTTGATGTCCGGGATTGTGTTTTACTAAGTGTCTATAATATATCAAGCACTGGGGGTTGAGGTCTTCCTCTAAGTGCAGTAACACAAATAATAAATAATATATACAAATAATAAATAATTATCTAGTACAGGAAATATATCGTTTTTTATATGGGCAACAGGCTAAATTATTTGCAGCCATCTAATGTGACCCACTTGCTAGCTTTTTTTTCAGTCATATCTCTTCCTTCCTGTTGTAATTCTATTGTGCTAAATTATCTATATCTGCCTGGACAGCTGGCTGCATATTGGGAAGAAAGTCTGTTACGCATTTCCCTGAGTGTCCAAATGCATAAGGCTTTTAATGCAGATATTCTTTCATGACTGAATTGCTCTCTAAAAAGAGAATGTAGGATGAAAAAGTAGTTTTTGCCATGACTATTTTTTAAAATTACATTACCAAGAAACAAGTTACTCATTTTGTGCTGGAATATTTCTTCCTAGAGAAGGATACCATCTGAATAACACATTAGGAGAGTTGTTTTGCTCTGATGAGAGGGTACACTAGCAAATCATGCATGTGAGCTATTTCTGGTGATGTAATAGTATCTCATTGTGTCAGTAAGATGATAAAGCAACCCATACATTTTGCCTATAATGGAAGAAATTACAGTGTGCTATGTGCAATTTTCATCTAATATTGAAACCCACACTTTGCCACAAGTTGGGAACCTCATAGCAATGCTTGGACACTTTTGTTGAGCACTTCTGTGTGTATGTCCCTCCTTTACTATCTATAACCTTTAGTCCAGTGGTTATGGCACTTACCTGGGATGTGAATGTAATGTGAACCAGGTAGGTTGCATGAATGCTTCCAGAGCCACTCATGAATCACACAGAGAAAGGCACCAGCCAGATCCTCTCAGCCTTGTACCTCAGAAATATATCATCTTGCACTGCTCAAGATGAGCAATGCAAATTTATCAATTGGTTCACCACTTCATCAATGGAAAGTGGATATACACAAGCTTTTGCAATTCTGAGCAGATTTATCACACACTTCAGGCAAACTCACTGGTAAAAATAAGCAGTAAAAGAAGTTTATTGACTACAAAAGATAGATTTTAAGTGATTATCAAAATAAAGTAAAATATAATCATGCAGTCTAAACTCTCAACCCTGTTAGACTGGGCAACATCTAGATTAAGCAGTTTTTCTCACCCCGCTGGATATTACAGTCTTTAATATACAGATTTGTCCCTTAAACCTGGGCCAGTCTCCTCTGTTAGAGTCTTCAGTCTTCTGAGTGTCTTTGTTGCTTTCAGCATTGGTGGGGACAGGAGAAAGGCCAAGCCTGGACCCCTGTGGTCAGTTTTATACCCTCAGCCCCATGTGCTTGGAGAACACAAGTCCAAGCATGTCTGGTGGGCACTGCTGAATCCCCAGGCAAGGTTGATCAATTCCCCTGGCGTGGCCTTATGCAGGTGAGTCATTGAATTGTAGTTCCCTTGCTGGGCAATGGCTGTTGATGTCTCTTCAGCATCCACCTGGGTGTTGGTTACCTCCCTTGCCATTATCTCTGGAGAGCTAGTATCTGGGTGCCTCCCAAACACACAGCATATTTTAGTGAAAACTATACAACACAATTCTTTTAATTTTATATTATACACATATTTAGATAGAACAGTGATTTTCAGCAGATAATAACCTCTCACCTGGGGTGGGAAAGGGATAGCTCAGTGATTTGAGCATGGGCCTGCTAAACCCAGGGTTCTGAGTTCAATTCTTTAGGGAACTGGGGTAAAAATCTGTCTGGGGATTGGTCCTAATTTGAGCAGGGGGTTGGACTAGATGACCTCCTGAGGTCCCTTCCAACCCTGATATTCTATGATACCTTACATAGCATGCTTTATATGTAATATCACAGTTATATATATATGGGGATTACATGATGCTCCCCCAAGGTATAGAATGTCACAGTAGAGGACCCAGATTTGATTCCCCAGTCTAGCGCAGGGACTTGAGGTCTCTGTATCATGCAGAGAGAACATGTGAATCCACAATTCCTTCCTCCCAGCCTAATGTCTTAATCACCAGGCTTACTCTCTCTCTAGCCCAATTAATATTAAGCACTTATATGAAATGGAAGTGTAGTACTTGATAATGGCTGCTTATAAGGCATGACTCCTTTAAGAAATGATGACATGAACCCCGGAAGGGGAAGAGAAGCAGCCATGGGAGGAAGGTGGGGGGGAATCAAGGAGATACCTAGCAGTGCCCCTAAGAACCCTGGAATAAAAGTCTGTTCTTGTTTCCATTTAAACCTGAGTGGTCTTCAAATTATTGGAATACCACAGTAGCGACAAGGATGTCGGACCCAAGTGTGCCCCATGCTACTGTGCAATTCCCAGTCTCTGTGACTACATCTGCCCCATTCCTCATGCTACCAGGGGACCTACCCTTGCAAATAGACCAGCTGGATCGCAGCATTTGTACTTGATGTCAGCTGGTTTGGAAGTGACACCTGAAGCTCACCAGTGAGCACTCCTACTTTATGCACTAGGAACCAAAAACTTTCAGATCTTCTCCTCTTTGGAGCCCAGCACATCGTATAAGCAGGCAGTAAGGGCATGAGCAGCACACTTTCACCCAGCACCCAATACTGTGCTAGAACACACTTTATCCTTTTCTGACAGTGGAAGAATTGGCAGCGCAATGCCACAGTTCACCATGTTCACTAAATTGGCCCTACAACAGGGATGTTTCCAGATACCGTTAAGCCCTTTACTGATGGAATCTCAAGGCTTTTCTCACCCATATGGGATTCTGTTGGTTTGAAAGAATGACTTTTCATCTATCTTTGGCCCCTAGCTGTTTCCAGAAAGTCACAGTCTCAGTGTTAGAAGGCATTTCTGGGGCCATCATCTGTCTATATGACATCCTGTTCATGGATCATCTTATTCTGACTACAATACTTCCCTACATTCCGTACTGACCGGCTTTAAGGACCATCATCTGCCCCTGAACATGCAGAAGTAAGTTTTTCATTGGGATCAGCTGGAATTTTGTGGGCCAGCATGTCAGCAAATAGAATCAGCCCATTGCAGTCCAATGTGAATGCCATTTTTCAACTGCCAGAGCCCCACGGACAAGTCAGAACTCCTATAATTTCTGGAGTTAATTATTATCTTTGTTTTGTGCAAGGCTATGCTCTGCTTATTGCACCTTTATGGGCCCTGTTACATAGTGATGCTGTCTAGAACTAGACTCCAGAGTGTTCGCAGGCAGTGTGTCAGCTCACACAACATATTACATCAGCTCCCACACTGGTACCTTACAAGCACCTACTTTTGTCATTTATGATGACTCAGTTGTAGCTCTCGGTCCTGTGCTAGCCCAGATCCACTCAGTGGAATTCACCTCCCCAGCACTGTCCTCAGCTACGCAGAATTACTCAGCAGGGAAGTAGAGGCCATAGCATGCCTGAGAATGTGAAAGGTGGCAGCATTATCGGTATGGCTGAATTTTCATGTTACACACCAACCACACTCTTAATGCCATTTGGCTCATGGAACCAACACCTTCTTATATACAGATGGGCTGATCATCTACATCAGTACAACTTCTCAGTACAGTATCATCCAGGTGAACACAGCCAGGTGGTTGCTTCCCTGTCCTGAAATTTTCCTGACAAATCTACAGTAAAGGAAGTTATATGCTAGGATAATAATGGCCTGACTGGCCCACTCTTGTTGCTCCCAAATCATTGTTAAAGGCACTGCCCCAGGATGCAGTGTTAAAAGAAATCTTGATATCTTTGTCAGCGTTAGTCAAAAAATGATTTCAGATTATTTGGGGGTTTATTTTTGTGTGAGACATGAATTGTCCCTTTATGGTCTATTTGTGGGCTCACAGTTACTAGTACCAGAGGCCCTGCAGGTAGAGGTGCTAGCCAGTGCCCTCCACAAAGGGCACTTAGGGGAGATATGTATGAAACAGAGGTGTCACACAGTGGTATGGTGGCCAGGAATTGATCATCACATTAAGGAGTTGGTCAGAAATTGTGAACTCTGTTTACTTAGTGGTAAATCCTATAAAGCAATCAGTGTATCCATGATCCCTATTCTGACCCTGGGCCATAGTAGTCCATACAGCTAGACATGTATGGAGATATAGATGCCCAAAGCATCAGCTATTTGTGTTTCTATCCTATGAAGGGGTATTGCCTTCTCCAACAGAGATGTTGCCTGTTCCAGTAAAGACTCCAATTTAGCTTATAACCCCACCTCCTCTGGCTGCCGGTGTCCCAACAGTGACACACAGACCTTTATGCTCCTGTGGGCCTCTCATTGGCTGATGGGCTGTGTGGTCTAACGTCCAAAGGAGTTACTGGAAAATTGTGAAGTTTGTCACTGTATGGTTGTATCAAAAAAAGTGTTTGGAGGGAGGGAAAGCAACATATGGGAATGGCTTCTTATGAAGCATGGCTCCTTTAAAAAATCCAGAAGTGGAGCCCAGCAGGGGAAGAGGAAAAGCCCAGGCCAGTCATGGAGAAACCTAGCAAGGGAAGGCCCATATGAGTCCTGGAATAAAAGTTTGTTCTTGTTTGCATTTAAACCTGAGTGGTCGTTAAGTTATTGGAATACCACAGGAACACCTCCAGTAGAAGAGATTGACAACAACTCATCCCAGAATAGCTGATAGCATGGTAGCTAGGATGATCACCTCAAAGCATGGACATCTGAGCTTAAATCCCTGCTCCACAGTGGGGATTCAAACCTGTAAGTAAATAGCATCTATACATACACACACAACCAATGCACAAGTTCCCCCTGAATGCAGTGAATATATTATGGAAACATCATGAACATACAAAGGCTTTTAGTCTCACCACAAACATGTTCCACAGCGAGTTCTCCATGTTTCAGTAAAAACTTCCAGTTTTCCAGATTTTATTCAATTTCTTGAGCTTCATCCCAAGGCACTTGCCATCTGTGAAAACCATTCTCAAAAGTATGTGTGTTGAGCTGGTAATGCCATAGCAAACATACAATTGAAAAACATAATGTAGCTTGAAAAATGAATCCTGAGCAAATGGGTATCTGGAAGGACATTGATTATCCCCTGTGATGCACTTGGAGTCAATGTAAACTCTACCTTAGCACAATACAGCCTTAGAAAATTCTCACTCTGGCTAGTTATTCAAGCTAAGCAAATAACAGAAATTCTGTTATGAGGAGGCTTTCAAAATTTTTTAATTTGTTTTCATTCCAGTTTGGAACAAAACCTGAAAATTGTTAAATTCTCCAAATAAAACTTCCAGAAAAGCCAATCAATCAAACTCACTTCACATCGATAAAAACATTTGTTTCAAAATGTTCCTAACAAAAATTCTGAAAAATTTCAAAATTACACAATTTCAACATGTTCAGAAATTTTACAATTTCAATATTATTTCATTTTTACATTATATTTTCCTTTCCTTTCATTTTTAAAAATATTCAAAACAGCAGCTATTTTGTCTTCAGTATCCTGAGTTCTTACCTTATTTTCTTGTTCAAATTGTAGCCTGTTAGATGTTGCATGGAAACAGTTTGACACTGTGGATCAATTACACTAGCAGCTGTTTTTAATATCTTAGAAAAATGATTCCAGGCTAACATAAGGATATTAAAAACAGCTCTACTCTAATTGAGGCAAAGTGTCAAACTGTTTCATTACAACATCAGACAGGAGATATTTTGAATAAGATAAGCACTCCTGATGTTAAAAAACAGCTGTAATTTAAAAATTAAATTAAATTTGAAAAATATAAAAATTAAATTTGAGAATTAAAAAAATACTCTACATTAAAAATAATAAAAAGGAGACATTCACTGAGCTGAGGACTGAGGCTATAAAATGAAGGTTGGGAACAAAATTATATCAGCTCCCAACCATTTTCTTCTTCTTTTCCCACCATTCCTGCCTTTATCTTCTTTTCTTTCACTCCCTCTTGCTTGCCCACAGAGATGACTCCTTAACCCTCCCTTACCAAATCCCACTGTCTAAGAAGAGCCAAGTGAGGATTTGTGAGAGCCTTGTGCTCTGAGAGTCTTAAGGATTGTATATAGTTTTTATTTTCCAAATCAGGAATGGTGAAAGCATGATCTGGGTCCAAATATGTCCCCAAACAGAGCTTAATAATGCTGTAGAATCCTTCTGCTGAATCCTTCTGCTCCCTAGATTCACCACGGAATAACAGCTGTTCATGTTGTTACTGGATATTATTTGCTCATGCCTTTGCAACATGTTATAGACACAGATAACTGAGTTTGGGGGGGAGGGAGGGGAGGAGTTTGTAGACTAATTAAAATGAACTATGGGACTGTGGCATGCCCAAACCACAAGGAATATCATGAATCATGTAGAATTGGTAGGAAAATGGCAAGAGGTGGAGGGTGAAATAATGAAAATGTTCATTAAATTTCTTTTTTGTAGGAGAATTTCTGACCCACTTGTCTTTGCTGGTTGCAGAAGCACAGACTGATGGGATTCTGCTGCAGGGCCAGGGCTACTCTGCAGGCCAGTAAGGGATCACATCCTTGCCCATACCCTGTCATTGTCATTCAGTAATAGCCTTTTAATTGGCCAGTAAAAATAGTGCTTCTCCCCACCTCCAGCACTTACTATTTCATAATCTGCCACCCTGAGTTGTCCCCTGTTAATGAGGTTCTATGCTATGTTTCTATGACCCAGAAACCTCTTGGTGTCATCCAGCAGAGGGCATAAGGGTTTGCAGGGACCCCTTGGATCTGATGTCTACATAATAGCATGCCAAAGGGTGGCATGTGAGGTCTCTACTAACAGCCAATAATGCACTGATTCTCCTCATCATTCAGAGATGTATGTACAGAAGATCATTTAAGAAGTTATGTATCTATACTGAAAACAATGTTCTTAAGGTAGGTAAGTTAAGACAGGTCACCTGAAGGTGATAAATACGTTCTGTTCAGGTGTGGATAGGAGACATTTTTCTTTCCCTGACTCATTGTGTCTTACAATGTAAGTCTATTTGTATATGAAACCACCAGCTAATCAAGACTGTAAAGTTGACACGAGATCACAAAATCAACAGGAAGGGACACATAGCAGGAGGGTGTACTGTTTCTGACTAAGATCAAAGAAAGAATTAGCCTGGAATATCAGGAGAACGCAGAGAGACACCCAGGATCTAGTGTGGCCAGGTGCCTGGTTTTCAAATGGAAAGTGCGATTCAAAAGGGGACCTGACAGTGTCTGGTCAGAACTATTGACTGGACATGCAAAATCCGGTTACTACTGGTGGAGGAGACGGGGGGCGGAAGGATGGGAGAACAGGACACCAGGTCATAACCTGTGCCAGCCCCTACTCAAACAGGGCCACTTTCTATCTGTTTCAGGTGGCTGCAGCTCCCAGCTGTGGCTCCGCAAGCAAGTCCCTGCTGACCCGGGCAGGTGAGAGAAGAGAAAAGTAGTGAGTGATGGGGGAAGAGGAGCAAATGGGGGTCGAGAGGGAAGAGGTGGGGCAGGGGCAGGGTCTTGGGAGGGAAAAGGAGTGAATGGGGTCATGGCCTTGAGGGGAAGAGGAGGGGCAGGGAAGGTTCCAGCACTCCTGCTGAAGTTTCCAGTTTTTGAATATTATAAAACTGGCAACCCTACTAGGATCCTTTACTGAGAAGACAAGTTGTGAGATGTAACCATTTGTTTCCAATCCTGTGACTTGCTATTATTCAAATATCAATATTTCATTAAATAAACTTTTACGTGTTTTCACTATAAACATAGCCAAGTGCTGTGTTGCAAGCAGAGCTGTATTCTAAGATGTAACTGGTAAGCTGGTGTGCACTATTCCTTTGGAAACAATGCATTTGTAAATACTGAGAGTGCCCAGTTGAACCCGGGCTCAGTGCTCCAGGAGGACACTTAGAGGCCTCAGTGATTGGAGAATGCTTATCTTTAACCTACAGTGGGACAGCATTGGCTGGGAGGGGAGTGCTTGTGTCACCTGTGGCTGGGGAATCAAGGAGCTGACCCTTGGTAGGCACAGACTAGAGCAGCTGGCAGCAAGATGGCTCAACCCTGGGAAGCGTCACAGTTTCTATAATACAATATTCATGGGAGGTTTTTAAATTACATTTTTCCCATGTTTTTCAAACCACAAAATGTGGCAATATGCAGTGGGTGTCCCTGTCTCCCGTGGAAATAAAAGAGGTTCCACTTTATCAGTCAGAGAGAGAAGCCAGCTCTGAACAAGAGTGCAATGGTTGCATGGGTCCACAGGTCAAAATGACTTGGATACCTCAGCATTAAATTATCTAAACATCAATCTAATTAGAAGAGCACATATTCAGATGACCTCTCCAGACCCAATTTCCATTAGCTCTTGCTTATAATTTAATTTGACGTTAAAGCAATACAACAAATTTTCACTAAACCATCTGTTAGATAATAACGAGACATCATGACATATGGCCATTTAATGAATATATTTCCAATATTTAGAGTTGTTTAATGAGAAGGAATCCCTTGACATTTAAAAAAAAAAATCTTGTTTCTAAGTAGGTCCTGGGAAACATTCCAGACAAAGGCAGATTCACAGATGAAGTGTCACAGTGTATCATATATTTATTTCAATAAGACAGTTAAACTTTAAGAAATAAAACACAACAACCACTTGAAGCAACATTCCCCAAACATTGGCAATCTCACTGCTCTCTATCTGAAAGCAGGTTAATCATGTACAAAACTTTCAACCAAACATTACCTATTTGCATCTTAGTAGACGAGCTGTGGACAGGAACAATAAGCTTTGCTAATTACACGATTAGCTTTTGCTGTGCTGTTTCTCTCCCTTTGTGCCAACTTCTGGGTCCTCACTCATTCATAACCATGTGTGCACATGCACAGAAAATGTACAATATACATCAAATACAAGGGAAGAAAAGCCATATTTTTATTCTATCTCAAACGGAACAGCACAGTAGCACTAAAAATTGTAGATCATTATATCCTGGCAGATAAAGAAACATCCCAGAACTTCACACTTAAATCTTCAAGGCAGACTCCGACAGTCTTTTCTTTCTTTCTTTTCTTTCTTTCTTTCTTTCTTTCTTTCTTTCTTTCTTTCTTTCTTAAAGAAGAAAAGACCCTTTGTGCACCTTAGATCTTTGTCAGATCCATCTAAATATCTGCCAGAAGTTTTACTAAATCCTCTGGGAACTGTGCAGTAATGCATAATTCAGCACTGTTTATAATACAGAATAAAATGAACCAGTCTCTGATTTCAGAGGAGACTCCTCAATATGTTTCCATCTAATCTTTAACAGCAATCAAAATGCATTTCTTACCCTGTTAAGTTTCACCCAGACAGCTGCAGAGGGACTGTTAAGGGTTGTTTATAGAAATAATAGGCTATTTTTCTTATTCAGGGGAAGGTAAAATTTTGGTCTTGTTAATCCTCAAAGGTATTTTTTGCCAGAAACAGACACTATGGGCCACAAATCGGAGTCCACAGTCCTCTTCCTAACTTGGAAGGCCTATTCTGGTAAAGGAGAACCTCAGTTTTCCTTTTTTAAAACATCAAAGTATGCTTCAAGCCTTTTCCCTTGCACAGATAGCCTTGGAAATGGAAACCAACATAAATTGATACAAACTGATCACTGCTTTCACCTAAAGTCCATCGGTTATTCACAGTTGTCTTGCAGCCAAAAGCATAATCTTAAATTTATTTGTCTTTGGGGAGTGGGGAAGGGGAAGGAACCCAGGTCGGTTCACACCTCTAGGATGCACTTCACATTCATTCAAAATTGGTATAATCATTGTGACCCAGAGTAAGTGTATATATTTTATGGGCATGGGGCAGCAGCCAGTAATATTATGAAAAGAGGCAGGGATGTGGGAGTTTATGCCTAGCAAAAAAGGTGGTGCTTAGACATTCTGAGAAGCATGGGTGTGGCATAACTACATATATCCATCTTGGCCAGTTTAGAGTACTGTTCCGGTTACAATCGTGTTTAGGTTGACTTACATGCTTTGTTTCATTTTGTTAAAGCAGCTGAAGTAGGGAGCTTAAAATGGAGACATCTATAAAGAGCTGATCAGTATTTCACGGCAGGATTTCTAGTTACATATTACTAGCAGTGGGCATATTTTATTGGTTTGGAGCTCTGGCTGGGAAAAGCATCCATGTGGACAGTTTACATTAGGGACAGATCCTCCTTCCACTGAAGTCAGAGGCTCTCATCTGTTCCAATTGGATTAGGACCAGACTTGTGATATACAGCAGTTTGATGTGATCCCAAACCCAGTAGGGATTTTCCCCTTTTTTTTTTTTAAATGAAGCTTACTTGATTTAAAAGGAAAAAATAAAAAGATATGTAGGATTCACAGGACATGTTACTTAAGGCCAATCCTGAAATCCTTACTTGGGCCTGGTCTACACTAAGCGTTTATAACAATTTTAGCAGCGTTAAACCAATTTAATGCAGCACCAGTCCTCACAATGAGGCCCTTTATATCTATATAAAGGGCTCTTTAAACCGGTTTCTGTACTCCTGCCTGACGAGAGGAGTAGCGCTGCAATCGGTATTACCATATCGAATTAGGGTTAGTGTGGCCGCAAATCGATGGTATTGGCCTCCGGGCGGTATCCCACAGTGCACCACTGTGACCGCTCTGGACAGCAATCTGAACTCGGATGCACTGGCCAGGTAGACAGGAAAAGCCCCGCGAACTTTTAAATTTCATTTCCTGTTTGCCCAGCGTGGAGAGCTCACCAGCACAGGTGACCACGCAGAGCTCATCAGCACAGGTAACAATGCAGTCTCCTGAGAATCGAAAAAGAGCTCCAGCATGGACTGCATGGGAGGTACTGGATCTGATCGCTATATTCGGAGAGGATTCTGTGCTAACAGAACTCCATTCCAAAAGACGAAATGAAAAAACATTTGAAAAAATTTCCAAGGGCATGATGGAGAAAGGCCACACTAGGGACTCAGCGAAGTGCAGAGTGAAAGTTGAGTAGCTCAGACAAGCCTACTAGAAAACCGAAGAAGCAAACAGAAGGTCCGGGGCAGGGCCGAAAACTTGCCGCTTCTACGCTGAGCTGCATGCAATTCTAGGGGGGTCCGCCACCACTATCCCACCCCGTCCATGGATTCCGAGGTGGGGGTGGTAATCTCAGCCATGGCTGAGGATTCTGCGGATGGGGAAGATGAGGAGGAGGAAGAGAAGGACTAGCTTGCAGAGAGCACACAGCACTCCGTTCTCCCCAACAGCCAGGAGCTTTTTCTCACCCAGACGGAATTACCCTCCCAGCCCTCCCAAGCCACTAGCCTAGACAATGAAGCCATGGAAATGACCTCTGGTGAGTGTATCTTTGTAAATATAAAACATGGTTTAAAAGCAAGCGTTTTTTAATGATTGATTTGCCCTGAGGACTTGAGATGCATTCACGGCCAGTACAGTTATTGGAAAAGTTTGTTAACATGTCTGGGGATGGAGTGGAAATCCTCCAGGGACATCTCCATGAAACTCTCCTGGAGGTACTCCAAAAGCCTTTGCAGAAGGTTTCTAGGCAAGGCAGCCTTATTCCGTCCACCATGGTAGGACACTTGACCACACCATGCATGTAGCAAGTAGTCTGGTATCATTGCATGACAAAGCCTAGCTGCGTATGGTCCCAGTGATTGCTGGCATTCAAGCAACATCCTTTCTTTATCTCGCTGTGTTATCCTCAGGAGAGTGATATTGTTCATGATAACCTGGCTGAAATTCAGGAATTTAATTAAGGGATAGAGATGGCCATTCCTACTGGGCTGTTTGCCTGTTGCTTAAAAGAAATCCTTCCTTGCAGGTAGCAAAGGGGGGCGGGGGAATGGCGCTGAGCTTTATCGCGTTTGGCTAACAGGGATCTTCCCTGCTACCAGCCATGCGGTGGGGGGGAAAGGGGGGTGATTAGCAGTGATCTTCCATGATACCAGCCACGCGGTGGGGGGAGGGGTAAAGCGATCATCCCAGAGAATTGGATGCGGGGGTGGTTTCTGCTGCTTCATATTAACAGGAAAGAAGCAGCACTGAACGGGATTTGCTTGGTATTTGGGAAAGGAGGGCACTGTGTATATGAAGGCTGCAGAAGCCGAAAGACAATGGCTTACCATGGCCGCATGCAAGCTGAATTCTGCTGTCCGGACCTGCATCTGTGAGATCTCTAACACTAGAGCTGCAGGCACTCAAAATTAAGATGCAAAATGCGACCTTGTAGTGAAATCAAATGTACTATGTAAGGTGAATGGTGTTGTTCACCATGAAAGAGTATAAGCACTGTCCTGTAAAATGTATCTTTTTAAATACTTCTCTCCCTTTTTTCCCTCCCTCATGCAGCTGCAAATTTTTCAAGCCTCCCTACTCCATCCCAAAGGCTATCTCAGATAAGGCAGCGGAAAAAAGAGATACGAGACGAAATGTTCTCGGAAATCATGGAAGTGACCGCAGTGAAAGAGCTCATCTGAATGAGTGGAAGGACGTGGTAGCAAATTACAGGAAAGATGCCAGTGAACGTGAGGACAGGAGGGACCAATGTGAGGATAGGAGGGACGAACGTCGGGAGAGGAGGGAGTCTCGAGATGAGAGGTAGCAGCAGGAAGATCAGTGGTGGCGGGATGCAACGCTGGGGCTGCTGTGTGATCAAACTGATGTCCTCCGACGTCTAGTGGAGCTTCAGGAACAGCAGCAGGGTCACAGAGTGCCGCTGCAGCCCCTGAGTAACTACCTTCAACCCTCACCATGTTCCATATCTTCTTCACCCAGATATGTAAGAACGCGTGGGGGAAGGCTTCGTGCACCCACCCACTCCACCCCCGTGGACAGCCCAACCAAAAAGCTGTCATTACTTTGAAATTTTTTTGGTGGCCTTTTCCTTCCCTCCTATCCTCCTCCCAAAACACACCCGGGCTATCTTGTCAGTTCTCTCCGTCTTTTTATAATGACTTTTTAATAAAGCATACATGATTTTTAAACGATAGTGACTATATTTCCTTAAGCAAGCTGTAATCAAAGGGGGAGGGTGGGTCGCTTACAGGGAATGAGTCAATCAAGAGGGGAGGTTCATCAAGGGGAAACAAACACAACAGTCACACTGTACCCTGGCCCATGATGAAACTCATTTTCAAAGTTTCTCTGATGTGCACCGCTTCGTGGTGTCCTCTTCTAATCGCCCTTGTGTCTGGCTGCGTGTAATCAGCGACCAGCTGATTTCCCTCAGCCTCCCACCCCACCATAAAGGTCTCCCCCTTACTCTCACAGAGATTGTGGAGCACACAGCAAGCAGCAATAACAATGGGGACACTGGTTTGACTGAGGTCTGAGCGAGTTAGTAATGTGCTCCAGCGTGCCTTTAAACAGCCAAATGCACATTCTACCACCATTCTGCACTTGCTTAGCCTGTAGTTGAATAGCTCCTGTCTACTGTCCAGGCTGCCTGTGTATGGCTTCATGAGCCATGGCATCAAGGGATAGGCTGGGTCACCCAGGATAACTACAGGCATTTCAACATCCCCAACTGTTATTTTCTGGTCTGGGAAGTAATTCCCTTGCTGCATCCGTTTAAACAGAGTAGTGTTCCTGAAGATGTGAGCATCATGAACCCTTCCTGGCCATCCCACATGGATGTTGGTGAAACGTCCCTTGTGATCCACCAGTGTTTGCAGCACCATGGAAAAGTACCCCTTGCGATTTATGTACTGAGTGCCCTGGTGCTCCGGTGCCAAGATAGGGATATGGGTTCCATCTATCGCCACACCACAGTTAGGGAATCCCATTGCAGCAAAGCCATCCACTATGACCCGCACATTTCCCAGAGTCACAGCCTTTCGTAGCAGCAGCTTAATGATTGCTTTGGCTACTTGCATCACAGCAGCCTCCACAGTAGATTTTCCCACTCCAAACTGATTCCCGACTGACCAGTAGCTGTCTGGCGTTGCAAGCTTCCAGAGGGCTATTGCCACTCGCTTCTCAACTGTGAGGGCTGCTTTCATCTTGGTATTATGGCGTTTCAGGGCAGGGGAAAGCAAGTCACAAAGTTCCATGAAAGTGCCCTTACGCATGCAGAAGTTTTGCAGCCACTGCGAATCGTCCCAAACCTGCAAAACTATGCGGTCCAACCAGTCTGTGCTTCTTTCCCGGGCCCAAAATTGGCATTCAATGGCTAGAACCTGCCCCGTTACCAGTAGGATCTCCAAAGCGCAAGGGCCCACGGTTTGAGAGAATTCTGTGTCCATGTCCTCATCACTCTTGTCGCCGCTCTGCCGTAGCCGCCTCCTCCTCACCTGGCTTTGCCGGTCCTGGTTCAGCACAGACTGCATAAGAATGCGCGAGGGGTTTACAACGTCCACAATTCTGGTCTTGATCTGAGCAGGGTCCATGCTTGCTGTGCTATGGCGTTTGCACAGCTCACCCAGGAAAAAAGGTACTAAACGGTTGTCTGCTGCTTTCATGGAGGGAGGGGTGAGGCTGTTCCCAGAATCACCTGTGACAATTTTTTTTGCCCCATCAGGAACTGGGATCTCAACCCATAATTCCAAGGGGCGGGGGAGACTGCGGGAACTATGGGATAGCTACGGGATAGCTACCTACAGTGCAACGCTACGGAAATCGACACTAGCCTCGGTACATGGACGCATACCGCCGAATTAATGTGCTTAGTGTGGCCGCGTGCACTTGACTTTATACAATCTATTTTACAAAACCAGTTTATGTAAAATCGGAATAATCCCGTAGTGTAGACATACCCTTAGTTTTATAAGGCAAACTCCCACTGAAGCCAGTACACATTTGGCTGAATAGGAACTAAGTAGGAATTTCAGGATCTGGCCAAAAGTAAGTACTGTAAATTGATATCTACAGTATATACCTTTGACAATATACGGTGTGAATATATTACTGCATTTGGCATTGAATATATTCATAACATAAGATGATAGTAGCTCCCTGGGCAACAAGAAGGTTAAAATTTACTTGGTATGCTGCTTATGTTATACACTGCCAGATCACATGGTTTATGAACAGCAGCATAGTCTCAAGGGTGAATTTTGCCCACTGATGTTTCTAATATAAATATGTTTCAATATTCCAATATTATGGATAGATGGGAATAATTTTTTTCAGCAATTTTCCCATAAAATCTATTTCTCATAAGACATAATTGGAAATGATGATTGCTAAAGCAAAACAAATTACTGTGTCCTGATAATACAACTGTTGGGTTCTGCTATTGCGTAAAACACAATTTTCTATTCTTCTCTTTATTATACTATTACAAACAAAAGTTAAGCTCAACGAAGACAGTGATAGTTTTAAAATGAAACATGCAGCTAGAGAAAAAACTTTATACCAGAACTCTCAATCAGTTGCCTTTGCCTATACTATTTAATTGCTTTTTAATAGAAAGGGAAGGATGTCCCCAACCAACAGAGTGCCTTATGCTACCAAAATTATATGGGTGACAAGACTGTTTTTCAATTCCCTAAACATATTTAAGAAATCAAGATCCAGGTTAAAGAACTAGGATTTAGGATGAGCACACACAGCCAAAAATTATGTGTAATTGTAAATCTAAATGACGATCACAACAGTGAGAATTTAAACACTGTCAGAGTAGAGTGATTGCCATTAAAGGGGCAGTATTTGTAAACAGTTATATCTAAGAATGAAACTTTGCCAATTCTGTAGATGCCAATTCAGGAAAGCTCTTAAGTATGTGCTTAACTGTAAGCACATGCTTAGCTGTTGTCCTTAATCAAGGCCTGAATGAAGAATACAAAGGCATTTAACTACAAAACCATAGAAGTTAAGATTAATGGTTTTCCATGATATATAGTGATAAATGAACTGCCTGTTCTGGCAAAAGATGATTCCAGAAGGATAACACACAGTAAAGTTCAAGCCAGAGGATGGAAAGCGCTTCCAGTAGTCAAGATGAAAAGACTTCATAGAATGCTTGTGTATCTAATGACCAGGACAGAAATGGTTCACAGTTCCATTGTTCTTCCTGAATCAAATGAGGCTCAAGTGACAATGGTAATGTCACACACAAATTTGCTAATTAAACCCTGTCAGGTAGAATATTTATTCTTCAGTGGCCACTTACTTGGCTGAATCAAAACATTTTCAAGGTAATAGTGAGCACATTCAGTAGTAGAAGAGATACATGTTTATTGGACAGAGTTTGTATATTAGGCTACAGCAAAGCAATTAAGCTGGAACATTATGACTACCATGAAAGAAATAAAAAAGGAGGTAAGATTCTCTATTGTTATATTAACTGTATGCCAGTATAACTACAATATAATCAAAGGAATCATCGTGGTCATGGAGAATCTGGCCCAGAAAATCTTAACTTATTGCATTAACCTTCCCCATTGCAATATAAAAAGCTGTTTTTAGGAATGTAGGAATCGTTATGTGGGATCAGACATGGAGTCTGTCTAGTCTATGATCCTATCTCTAATAGTGGCCAGCAACAGATGCTTCAGAGGAAGGTGTAAGAACCCTGCAGTAGGCAAAGGTGGGTAATCTGCTCCCACATTAGTTCTCATTCTGATCTTTAATAGTTTAGCCAAAGAGTTATAGCTCTATAGCTTAAGCCAAAGATTTCCACTTTCCAGCTGAAGTTTGCAAAACGCTTTACAAACACTATTTAACATACCTCAACATCCCTATGACAGATAGAGATATTACTATGCCATCTGCAAAACGGCTAATAAGAGGCATAAAGAAGTTAAATGACTTGTCCAAGATTATATAACAACTCAGTGAAACAGGCAAGAATAGGAGGCAGGCCACTTGATTTCCAATCCTACGCTTTAACCTGTAGGCCATGCTTTGCTTCATGGTACACATACCTTTCACTGTATGCAATGTTTTTTGGAAATAATATCAAAACAAAGAATTTCTGATTAAAGCAGTTCCTGTTTTATTTACTGTGGTGATGTCTGTGTTATTGAGCAATGCCTACAGGATCAAAATAGAAACCACCACAATACACTGATTTTCTGTTCATATTTCCTGTGGAACATCTATTGTTAGACCATACAATACAACAAAATGCAAATGCTACATTCTTGCAAATATGATTCCACATCCTTATCTGGTCACATGACAGCTTTGTGGGTTATATATGTGTGTGTGGGGGTATTTCTAGAATTTCCTGAAGCACACGTAAACTACAAACAGATACTCTTCCAGACAGAGAGCTCTTACAGACATTCAACACACGTGCTCTGGTTCTCAAAAAGAACCAAATGGGTGAAGGCATCAGCCACATGGTTCCCTTTGCAGGATCAGGGGCTAAATCAGGAATGGGCAACGGTTGGCATGTGGCTCGCCAGGGTAAGCACCCTGGCTGGCCAGGCTGCTTTGTTTACCTGCCGCGTCCACAGGTTCGGCCGATCATGGCAGCGGTTCACCGCTCCAGGCCAATGGGGGCAGCAGGAAGCAGAAGCCAGCACATTCCTCGGCCCACGCCACTTTCTGCCTCCCGCATTGGCCTGGAGAGGTGAACCGTGGCCAGTGGGAGCTGCGATCGGCCAAACCTGCAGACGTGGCAGGTAAACAAATAGGTCCGGCCCGCCAGGGTGCTTATGATGGCAGGCCTTGTGCCAAAGGTTGCCGATCCCTGGGCTAAATGATTAACCATCATCCATATTGCTAATGCACTGCCTGTTTATAATACACTACTGACAAAACATTAAGGCCCTGACTCAGCAAAGTACTCAAGTATGTGCATAATACTGCATGTGTCTGAGCAGTCCCATACGCTTATAGTTACATGCTTCCATATCTTGTTGATTGGGTCTTAAAGGCAAAGATATGTCATAAATTATAAGATTATTGGAAAAAAAAGTTTTTATTTTTTGTTGTATACATTATTTCATTCTCATTATAAACTATAAAGATTATTAAAAAATAATATGAGTAAAATAATAGCATACAATTTAAAATAAATTATAATAATAAAATAATAACAACAATAATAATAATAAATGCTGTCACCAAAACATGATCTGCTCATCAGGGCTGAAAACAGCCAGACTATCCCTCAAAAAGCCTAAGATCACATGGGCAATTGTGAAGATAGCCAAGCCTGACATTCTTTCAATGTCTTCTATTAAATTCTCAGAGATTGTTAGATATACGTGTGTGTGTGTGTGTGTGTGCAAGTGTTGTTTTAAGGTTCCCTTTAGGTATATCTGAAACAATTGCAAAGTGACAAAGTTGTTTCCAGAGGGATTACTCAATATAAAGCCTGGATACATACTGCTCCTATCCCCATAAAGTATCATGAAGGTTTTCACAGAGCCCTGCCATTGAAGGAGGTCATCCAGAGTTCTAATAGCTCAGAGGGCTGATAAGTTAAGACAGTGTAGTCTAGGGAGATGGACTCAGAATAGAACATTTAATGACTCCCATGCTCAATACACCATTAAATCCAGAAGACACTATTTGAGCACCATCTTTTTGTTTTGTTTTGTTTTGTTTTTATTTTGAGTTAAGAGGACACAAGGTCAAGGTGTCTTTTAGAATTTCAAAATCTTTTTATCACTGTTGCTTATATTTTCTCTTTGGAATCTTGAATCTGAAATCTGCTTGCTTACCACTCAATGTACCATCCCCACATAGAACACAGACGCTTTATTTCAAAATTTTGGAGATATTCATGGTGAGCACTGAGCTGCTGTTAATTTTTTCCTCAGTCAGGGTCTCTTATTGTCCCATTCCCTTCTCATCGTTTCAAATTGTTAGCTGTTTTTTCACTTTGCTCTTCCTGAATGGTCCAGTATCAGGAGATCCTCCCTTTGGATGGAAAGAGTCGGATGCAAGTCTCTTCAAAGCCTGTGAATGATGGTCATAGATCACCCAAAAGGGAATCACCAGACAGCAGTGCAAAGCACTTCTTCACACTCAGTCAGGGAATAAATGCTCTATTTCTGAAGCCCTTCCAGTCTCTGTGAGATTGACAGCAAATGACTGAAGAAGAAATCTCATTTGATAGCACATTTAATTCCTATTAGACTCTTAGACTGGCCTGGTTTCTTTAGAAAGGTAACTCAGTTAAGCAACAAACTCTTCAGGGAGATATTTGGCCAGATCTAAACTAGTTGTAACCTTGAAATGATAGATTGGTGATCCTGCTCTACAGAACTGTTGGCTTTGTTTTTAATGATTTGCTCATGCCGTACTCATTCATCAGGTTTCTCTAGTTTGAAACAACTAATTGGATTACAGATGAGATTTACTGTTATGTTGAAAGAGAGACAGGTATTGTACATGTTGATGTAGATATTGTCTCCTAACTTTTCCAGAGAGGTTTATATTTTCCATGTCAAGCTCTAAGGAGTATTTATGCTTTTAATTCAGTGGGAAATGGGGTTTTCAAGTATAGTCACTGGCTATTGCAAGAACATTGTGAAAGATCACAGGCCTTCAGCCCAGGACACATGTCCACAGGCAGCGCCCAGGCCACAACTAGCACCCCAACAGATCACCTGAGTAACCAGGGAAAGGTTAGCTCAAAGATGGCCCCGGCCCCAAAGCTCCCGACTGAGGGAAATATTCAGCCCCCCAATTGCCTGAGGAGATCCAAATACACCAACAAGTTGCCTGAGCAACTAAAGGAATCCTTGGCTGGCAGCAACAAGAGACCCTACTCCTTACCTTACTCCTGATCCCTGCATTCCTGGCTGCTCCTGGTTCCTGCTTCCCTGCCCACTTCTGGCTCCTGTCTCCACAACCCAGATCCCTGTCTAATCCCAGTTCATGCTGTCCTACCCTACTGCAGGACCCCTGCTCCTCCATCTTAGCCCTGGTGCGGTCTCTGGCTTTGACTCCTGTCCTGATACCTGACCTTGTCTCTGGCTCTGACCTTCGGCTTGGTATCTGATGCTATCTTTGATTGTGACCCCCTCTGATCAATAGGCCTGATCGCCCATGCCCCAGTCATTGCAAATATGAATTTGGCTCTGTAAACCACTTTAAAAATAATATTTTGAGAAATTATTATTTGGAATGGAATAGACAAAAATGGTTTCAACCCATCATGAGTAGGTTTGGCAGAATTCAATTTGTATATGCAATTTTAACAGATAATGTTTATTTTTAAGCATTTTTTCTATTTATATTTTCACAGTTCCAAAAAATTATGGCTTTTAAGCATTTGTGTTTCTATTTTTATCAGTTTAAATTTTCAGTTGCAGGAAATTGGGCGGGGGGGTGTCTCAGACAGTAAATATTTAATGGCCGTAGGCCTAGAGAGTCAAAAAGATATAGCTTTATAACCACTAAAGCACGAATTGTCAACATCATGCATCAAATAATGCAGAGTAAGTATTCTTAAATGCAACTTGAAAAAGTTCTCAAGCAGTATTTTTTCTTACTTTGCCTATCTGTACATTTTGATTATCATCAATGGGAACATTTTTTCCTTAGTTTGTGTGTGTACAGTGAAACTGCCATGTACTGATATTTACGAATAAAAATCTAATGCTTCCAAGCCTAATTATGAGAAATGGAGTCAAAGCCTTCCACACATCCATCCCAGTTGTTAGCTGTTGCGCTATTTATTCTGATATTCAATGTGCCAGCACCCCCAGTTTCAGTGTGTCTCAGAAATTTGGATCGCCAACCAATAACTGCATCCCAACAGTTGTCAGAGGCAAGAATGGAGATTTATGCAGCTGAATAGGGGACTGTTGGGGATTTAGGTACGTGAGGAGACCTGGAATTTCTGGGATTAGCTTATCAGCTACATGATTCTGTTAATATGATTAGCAGTGAAATTTGTCCATATGAGATGAGTTGAGGTGTCAGCCCAGTTCCTAGAGGACACTTGTCCACATCAAACAAATTGCTTGCAAATGGTACCTATGAACAGGTTCAGAGGCCGCACACTGAGTAGACTCAGGAAGTGAACTACCCTCTCTGCTTGAAAGTAGTCTTTCCAAATCAAGTTGCAGACATTAGCATGGAAGCTTTCTGCCGAACTTTAGACTTTAAGGCTGTCAACCCAACACCTTTCAGTAATACCCAATTCACTTTAAAAAATAAGTAAAAACCTGAAGGGAAAAAAAGATCTAAAGTTGAAAAAACTGCTTTTTCTGAAAATCCCCTGGGGAAGAATTCTGCCCCAAGAGAGTTGCTTACTTACAAATTATTTGACAGGCAAAGGAGCCAATGATAACAGAACTCCTCAGACCTTGAGATCAAACCTTCCAGAAATGGAAAGGAGCTGGAGCATCAGTGTGGAATAAAGTGCTACAAAAACAAATATAAAACTAAATGCACCAGCGATTTTTTCCTCAGTGCTAAGTAGATTTATTGTGACATGTTTGAAGCAGTCTTTTTTTTTTAAGATAGGAAAGTGACAACTCCAGAACTACCATCTTAAAAAACCTACCCTACAACTGAATATGAGAACTTTAACAAGCAATGATAAGTCACTTATAAAAGGTACTTTACATAATATCACCCGTAAGAGTATTGAAAAAAAATGAGGTAGTAATACATGAAAGACAGGAATGTACTTTGTAATTTCTGAACAACTTTACATGTCAGACTGCCAGATAAATATTTACAACACACTCAAAGTTAGCTGAACTTATATGTCTTCAATCAGGGAAACTGCTTCCAGTCACAAAGGTCATGAAATATGTTATCAGCTTTCCAGAGCCTGCCTTCAAAATCACATTGAAAGTGGAGAGTCACACGGCTGTCTAGTGTTATGCAGACCAGAAACACTGATAGGAAGTTTATATGGTTTTTTTCATGAAAAATTATGCTGCTATCTTTTATTTAATACAGGCTATAAGAGCCTCTTTCCTTTGGCTACAGCCTCTTTCCTTTGGTTGCTATCTTTTATTTAATGCAGCCTACAGGAGCTTGTGCTTTATATACAACTATAATTACTATGAGTTGAAACACTGACGTGTGATTTATGAGGCTATGTACATTGCTGAGATTCGGAATTTGGAGGGTAAGAGCCATGCTGACAAGTGAGGAAGGATGCAAAGAAATCCTACTGTAGCAGGCTGCAAGCCAAATTTACAGTGTTAAGTTGTCTTCTAAAAAAAAAAAAAGAAAGAAAAGAAATGTTACCAGTGCTACATAGGAGCACAAAGGGGAGCCTGCCAATTAGAAAGAGTGTGAATGAGGCCTCAGGGGCTGCCCAAACCTGTCATTTTGATAGCCACGGTCATAATTTAGCAAAGAATAATTCAGTGCTAGTGAGATGGTGACATTACATCTTCAATGTCTGGAACATTTTCATTGCAGTTGTGAAGACTACAATACGTTTCAAAGAATATCAAGCAATGTCAATGTCTGATTATTTTGTTCTTCTGCATGATTAAAATAAATTATCACTAAACTATTTGCTTTTGATGAAAGTATCACGCAGTGTTTCCTGTCCTATTAATGTATACAGAAGTAGGAGCTAGCTACTTATGGGTTACAATATAGAATCACAAATTGAGCAGTAGATCTTGTAGATAAGCTGATAAAGAATGCAATATTGCTATGAATTAGTATTTTGAGGTTCACATTAAGAATATTTACCAAGCTCAAACATTCACAAATCATGAGTCAAGGACATTGTTAAATTGGTTTTAAAATAATGAGATAAAAAAAGATTTATTTTGGATTTGTTTTATTTGCCTTCTGGTTTCTGGACCATTAGGTCACGTTTGAGTCACATTTTCAAGCTTTCTTTGCAACCATGAGGGCTAGAAGCTTATTTTTCCCCTAAATGAAAGCTGAGATTCTCATGTAATTAACATGATTCCAGGAACTGGGGCTTCAAGAAAAATCACCAAAGATCTTAAGTGTAAAGCTGACTTCAATGAAGGGAGGGGGAAAGTATTTATTATTCCTTATAGGCTGTTTGAATGTGGTGAGTTCATAATTTGTTACTGGTATGTTTGCAAATTGGAGATGGTTCAGAGAAGAGCCACAAGAACGATAAAAGGTTTAGAAAACATGCCTTAGATTGATAGACTCAAGGAGCTCAATATATTTAGCTTACCAAAGAGAAGGTTAAGTGGTGTCTTGATTAAGTCTACAAGTACCTACGTGGGGAATAAATATTTAATAATGGGCTCTTCAGTCCAGCAGAGAATGGTATAACATGATCCAACGGCTGGAAGTTGAAGTTAGACAAATTCAAACTGGAAATAAGGCATAATTTTTAACTGTGAGAGTAAGTAACTACTAGAACAATTTACAAATGGTCATGGTGGATTTTCCGTCACTAATTTTTCACATCATGACTGGATGTTTTTCTAATAAATGTGCGCTAGAATTTATTTTGGGGAAGTTCTATGGCCTGTGCTATACCGGGGGTCAGACTAGATGATCACAATGGTCCCTTCTGGCCTTAGAATCTGTGAATCTATGAAAAATTTGTTATTTCTCATGTACATAGCATTGGATAGGCACAGAAGTTACAGCTGGAAGAACAGAGACCACAGCAAGTAGCAAGAAGAGTAGCAATTCTAGCTGTTTCCTTTGGCTACCTCTCAAAGGCATCCAACAATAGTATCAGCAACAAGACAAAATACACAGCGTGTACAAAAGTCCAAAGCAGAATTCCTGGGCACAGGATTTTTTTTCCTCCTTCAGTTATAATTCAAAATGTGCCACTCATTCACTGTGACATGCAATGGTTATGTCGATATCAAAACACGACTTGCTTCAGCTCTCAGCATGTACATAAAGCACAAGCATTGGGCTGTACGCGATTAAAAATGTTACAGCACGGAAGAGCAGCAAGGAAGGAGATGCTCCTTTAATCTAGTATGGTATGTTAGTGTAAATGCTCCTGAGGAAGAGGCGAAGCAGTGGTACTACATATGTTGCCCATGGGAATCCTAGGACACCATTCCCAATACTAAACCAAGCCTTTGACATTACTGAGAATGGCAGCAAGTACCAGTGCAGTCTGAACCCACTGCTAAACCCTATACTCTGGAGTAGCCTAGATGCTGGTAATTAACCCTTGGCCTCTAGTAAATAGTGACATTTTGGAGACAGTTTATTCACTGAAAAAATGCAGTTTTGGTTGACCCCAAACTATCTACAAAATTGACAAAACAAAAAATATCTTAGGGTCTCAGATGCGAGGAAGGAGGAGGAAGACTATTTGTTGTCATTATGAATGATTATGAATTGCCACAATTAACGAGAGGGAATGAATCTATAGCTTGGTTGTTAGGGCAGTGGAAGATCACAGTTTAAGTTCCTCCTCCTCCATTGACCATTTATTCATTTATACAAGGTAGAACTTTAACAGGAGAGCTAGAGAGAGCCCCACCTCAGCTTATCCCATAGTCCGGTGACTAGGGCATTCTCCTGTAATGTGAGAGATCCAAATGCAAACCTCTTCCACACACCAAATGAACACCTTAACTACTGGGCTAAAAGTTATAAAGGAAGCTATCCTCCTCCAATCTGTGTTGAGTTGACTTCTTTGACCCAAAGCAAAATTTTTCACAATGTTGGGATTCGGATTGACCCAAACCAATTTTTTTTAACTGCCAGTGAACTGAAAAGTCTGTTATTTGCCATGATCTAGTTGCGAGAGGAAGCTATGGCAGTTGTAGTGACAAGGGACAGGATCACATGTCTATTTATTTTTTCTTTTCAGAAGACTGTGCAGCATCTTTGGAAAGTCAAGAGAAGCAGCTCAAAGGCAAGCTGTGGCCAAATGTGAAGATGGGGGAAGAATGATGCTGTATTTGTATGGGACTCTGTACATCTCCAGTCTGTACATTTCTGGATTTCATCTATGGTAAATAAAATCATTTGATTTAAATTATAGCATTTAAAGCAAAAGGAGCTTTTCTGGTATTCATATGATCCACTGGGAAAAGTGTTGAGGCCTTTTTATTTTATGGACCCTAACACTGAGACTGCAAAGCCATGCAATACAAGTTGAGGGGTAACAGACTGTGAAAAAATCACAGAAAATGATTCATCTGTTTTGCCTGCCCACCTGTAATAGATATATAACCCCAAGGCTGGCTAAGTGAATATGCCATGCCATGATACTGGGCAGAGGTAAAGCAGGATAATGGAAACTACAGTCCATCCTGACAAACCAACTCTGAAGCATTCTTAGTGTTTTAATACTGTATATGTGTATTTATGGGTGTATGTTCTAGTGTATTTACATACACATTATTGAATCACATTTGCTTTGTTTTTTATGTACTGTATGCAGGCAGATTCCTGTATTATTCTAAAATTTCAACACACTTTGCCCCATTACCAGTTCTATTTTAGCATTACAGCCACTAAGTGCCAGAGGAACACGATATTGTGAATCCCTACTGCTGTCTGTTACTGGAGAGATAATTGATGTAACAGGCCTGTTACTCTTATCTTCTGGGAGTGTTTAACAGCATAATGTGAGTTCCATTTTGATTTGTGGCTATTTCATCTGGGTGGCCCAAACAACTTACGGAAGGTGTTAACAACCAGATAGCTGCCTGTTTCATAAAATAGAAATACAAGATTGTTCTGGACCTATAAACTTTATTTTTATAGCAAGTAATGGAGGTATCTTGGGATCAGGCTGGTGCCTGTGCACCTGATATTTGTTTTAAATGGGACCTGCTCTCCTCTAAAAACATGTCTGTCTGGAAATACTGTATCCTCTCTAGTAAGCAGAGTCTGTGCTTGCCTTTGGGTGAGTTTCCTCCTATAATTTAGCTAGTGGAACTACATTTACAAACAATCATATGAACTATTAATCACATTCTAATGACATCATAAGTGAAAATGAATACATTTGCACCATTTTTTCTGCTTTTCTCAAACTAATTCACATTCTGTCTCTAGCAGTCTGTCCATATCCCTCCATAGGTAGCTATCACTTGTATCTCAGTAACATAGTACAATCAATAGAATGCTAGCTTACATCAGAGATTTAAAAACCCTGATACACTATTAGATACAATGGTATATTTAATATTGCTGTCAATTTAGAGATATTGCAAAAGGGGCTAAAAAAGTCCCCTTTGCCAGAAAGTTGCTCTGGATCTAACAAAGTATCATCATATTAATTGTTTAAAATATGGTGAGAATCTGGCATAATTTCTTCACTGATTTCAAATCAAAAAGAAGCAAAGTAACTGATTATAACTGGCTGTGGCTTTTATACTGTTGTACAATTAAATGCAGTTGAGCTAAGGGTTTTGAGTTCTAAGATAGTTAGGAAAGCTGATGACCTACAGGAATATGTAGAGTATGTATGGTGCTGAAAGGCAGGAGAGTGAAGTTTGACTCTATTAAGATGGATGTGGAGTGATTGATAGACTGTGTGAGAATGTAAATAGGGGTGTTGAACAAAGAAGCATGGGAGAACAAAAGTGTATTTTTAATGGCTTCTAAAATTTCTTTACTAGAAGAGGAAGAGAAACTCCAAATAATCTGTGCTCTTCCTGAGTGTGCACTGTCCAATAATTCTTGATTTGTTTTGTTTTTAAGTCACAGTACTCCACAGTGTTACTTGCAGAAATGCTGATCAGAAGTATAGAGAAACACAGCGAGTGAAGCAATATCTTTTACTGGACCAACTTCTGTTGGTGAGAGAGACAAGCTTCGGGGATTATACAGAGCTCTTCTTCAGGTCTCAGTAAAGGCAGTCTTTCCCCTTCTAGTGACTGAATCATATTCCTTGGGCCAAAGAGAGACAGAGAGAGAATTACTGTAGAGCCTGATGATTGAGACACTCATCTAGGAGGCAAGATTTGTGGATCCGGATTTTTTCTCTGCATGATTCAAAAGAAAGATTGTAATCCACATCTCTGACCTCCCAGGTAAGTGTCTTAACCATCAGGCTCTAAAGTCACACTCTTACTCTCTGGTCCAAGGAATATTCAAATATTTATTCAAAGTGGATCAGCTTCCATAGGAGAGACAGAGAACACCTTTTCCCAGAGTAGTCTGCAGCTTGGTGGTTAGGAACTAACTTAGAAAAGGGAAGAGCTGAGTTCAAGTCCCTGCTGTACAGTAGATTCCAACCTGGGTCTACCATAACCCAGGTAAATGGGCTAAAGATTATAAGTGGTTTCAGGGGGTGTCCTTTTTTTCTGTAAATAAACTATTTGTTTAAAAAAAATCACCCAGCTTTACCATTTGTGTTGAGAACAATGTTTTTTTTTATGTTTCAACCAGAACAATCTCATTCTCCACTGGATGGAAACAAACGTTTCACTGTCTATTTAACTTGACTCTGTTTCAGCTTTAAGTGCACTACAAACTTACTATATGCAATAGGGATGTGAAATATACATTGAACGTTCAAATCAGATCAAATATATCAAAGCTTCCAGTGATTTAAGCAATGCCTCTGCTGAATCTTATCTTTCAACACATTTTTAAATACATTCTCTTGGATTGCTGCCATTATTTCCCCAACATCTCTATTTTGTAATAAAGTATCTTCTACTAAAACTCCCCAAAGGGACTGAACTTCTGTATTATTTCCATGTGTATTAAAAAACTATCATTTATTTTGTTTCCTCTCCATTCATCATGATTTTTTAGTCACTATTGCCTCTAGACAAACAGACTCATTTTTACTTTGAACATTTTCCTCCCCGTCGATTGCCAACAAAATAATTGGTAAGAGACCATAACAACTTTTAGAAGGATTCTGCTCCATGAATAAGAGAGCATGGTGAGGAGAAAGACAGTCACTGGCTTCCCTTCGTTCCATATACTTCCATCCAAGGGACTCAAACGTTGGCTCACACAGGATTTTTCGACTTACTAGCTATTCCCCAAGCTGAAAAGGGCACCTAACATTTATTGACACTGATATTTTGCTCGATAGACATTAAAAACTTCCCTCTGAGATTGGTCAGCGTTCTCACTATCATCCACATTTGAAGATGGGCAAACTAAAAGACAAAGATCAAGACCAATATTTTCAAGGGTTTACTAATTTTACATGCCCAAGATGAATTACATGGGGCTTGATATTTAGAAATGCTAATAGTCAGCAGATCCCATTGATTTCAGTCCTAGCTTTATGAGATGGGCACATCCAAAAAAATTAAGAGCTAGGGATGTCAAGTTGGACACCCACTGTTTTGAGCTAACTGGAAAATTTGGTTTTAAGTTGCTTGTCCTGTTATTATGGCCTAATAGGTTAGGCATGAATCTAGCAGTCAGGAGCTCTGGGTTTTAACTTCTGATCTGACACTTAGGGAATGTCTACAAAGCAAGCCTCCCAGTCTAGGTGAACAGACTTGAGCTAGTGTGCTAAAAATGGCAGTGGGGACACAGCACCGGCACTGGCCCAAGCTAGCCACCTGTGCTCAGAAAAAGGGTGGTAGGCAGGCTTGAACTCAGGTGGCTAACCTAAGCCAATGCCATAATGTCCTCATGCCTATTTTTAGCATGCCAACTCAAATTAGGCTAGCACTGGTCTGTATACCCGGGCTGGGTGGATTGCTCCTAGCTGCAGTGTAGCCATACCCTCATTTGCTATGTTGCTTTGAGCACATTGCTTGTCCTCTCTGAGCTTCAGTTTATCCATTAAACATTTAAACTGAGTAAATATCACCAATCTCAATTTACAGGCGGAGAAAGTGCATTGCAGAGGAGGTGCACTTCATATGGAAAAGTGCCACTTGTTAAGCTCACAGACTGCATTTAAAACTACGTCTTTCTCCCTCTCTACGTCCTTCACCAACCTGCTCCTTTCCAGGTCCCCTCTACAGATTTAAAACAACACTGGTCATATCTTGATGCAGGCCAGCCTTCAGAACACAGCTTGAAGAGGATTCTCCCAAGTTTGTTTTTGATTTATGTAGCTAGCTTGATTTTTATGACATGTTTATTTTTACTGTGCTGTTTATTTTTTTCCTTAATATTATTACTTAAACTGAAGCCATGCCATGTGGTTTCATGAGCAGAATATGCCTGTTGTTCCACATGAATAGATTTTTTTATTGGTTGCCTTCATCTTAATACATGAAAGCAGATTGATGAAAATATGAAGCATTTGCCCTGTTGCATTTGCCTCTAGATGAACATTCTTTCTATGCCTTTCTGTGTTTATCTTAAGTCACATCATATTATGTTTAAAAAGCCTTTTAGTTCTATTTTGTAACATTGACACTGATAGGCTCAGAATACATTGATTTATGGTCTGTAACAAGATCTTATAAAATGTGTGAACCTTCAGTCTGATATATAGGGATAGCTCAGTGGTTTGAGCATTGGCCTGCTAAACCCGGGGTTGTGAGCTCAATTGTTGAGGGGGCCACTTAGGGATCTGGGGCAAAAATCAGTACTTGGTCCTGATGGTGAAGGCAGGGGGCTGGATTTCATGTTTCAAGGTCTCTTCCAGTTCTAGGAGATTGGTATATCTCCAATTATTATAATGATGTGACTAGAAGGGGACTTCTGGAGAGTGACAGGCACCCAAGGGTTTTCTGATACTATTTTGGTGTTGTGTTCTGATCCCTTTTATGCTGGTATACTAGAGTACTAATGTTTCGTTTTCAAATTAGTTTTCTCCTCTAACCAATGCTACTCTTTATCCTTCTCTCTCTTTCTTATGTTTTGGCATGGACTTACTCTTTCCCTTCGTCAGTACAGCTTACTCCGGTGTCTGAGGCTTTTTAGCAGGTGACTACCAACTCTATTTTATATAGGAGACAACTTGAACTACATGAACTTATAACCCTTTCCAAGTGTTTCTTTTTGTCTTCTAACAAGCAGGGAATTGTCAAAAGTCCAATGCAGAAGAGTTTTAAAACAAATTTTTAAGGAAAATAAATCTGGGGTACTCAAGCCACTAGCACTAAGATACCAGCATGATGGCTATGATTTAAGAATCTAAACAGAAGTTTATAGCAAACATTGTTTTTGCGAGTTGCAATAGAAAAGTTAATTGTGCAGTACCTCTATTTTCATACTCAAGAGATAATGAACAAAAACAGTATGTAGGATTTTCAAAAGTGCCTAAGACCCAGATCCTCAAAGGTAATTAATGGGAGTTAGGCACCTAAATGCCTTAAAGGATCTCGGCCTAAATGAACAAGGAGTGTCTCATTTTCAAAATGAGTCAGAGGCTCCTAAGTGGCGGGCAATTTTAAAAATGTTACTCCTGGACCAGATGGTTCAAATGGAACAACCCTTATTTCATATAGAAAGTGCAATCTATACATGAAATAAGGAGTGGTACTGGGAAGAGGAAAAAGTGAAACACGGTAAGACTTGGGTTCAAAGATAAAGACTCTAGACGACACAACAAACAAAAAAGTGTGTGTGTATATGTATGTGTACAATTTATCAGCATATACTTCCCTATCCCTTGTTGTCAAGAGGGCATTCTCCAGGAGTCATTTGCCAGGAGACATTCTCTCCACTTGCAGAAAACTACATTTCTACTTATCAAAAAAAATTACTATGGGAAAAGTCAGTTTTCATTGTTTCAATTTTAAAGTGCAATTATGTTCTGGAACTTAATGTTAATGGCATTTTCTCATTCAACAAATCTGCTCCCTCTATAATATTATGTCTCTTATCTGCTTATTTTTCTGACAAATGTTGTTTCACGGCTGTTAGCCCTTCAAATCCGGCCTCCAACCATGGGACTTGGATTCCTATGGGGTTCACACATCTCCATAGTATTATTAAGCATGCTCCTTGGTGCAGAATTTTGTTATGAGCCAGAAATGAACACATGAGCCAGAAAGAACCCAGCTTGATTTTCAGATCTTAGGCTGAGTCTGTGTGGCTGGCTGTTAGAAGAACAATTAGTTACTTGTAAAGGAAGCAAATCGGATGCAGGCATTACTGAGAAACAATAAATATGGACACCACCTCCCCCCACACACAATGCCATTTTTCCCCATCTAGTCACTTTTCAGAGTATTACTTGTGTAAAGGTTAGTGCAGTTAACAGCCTCTATGTGTCTTGAAAATATCTAGGATGACAGAAAAAAACATTTAAATATTGCTGTACTTCATTGCAAAAATAATAGAACTGTAAGCATTAGTTCCTGTTATTCTGGCTTTTCACATCACAACATATATTGTAAGATATTTTTTGCCTTTGACTGTGTACATTCGTCTCAATGAACTCTGACCAGTCCTGGCAGATGAGGTGAACTGAGCATATGAGGTGAACTGAGCATACCAACATGAAAAGTTAATAAAATTAAGTCTGTCAGAGGTAGACCCATTGGGTATTAAGTTCTAATGAGACCAAGTACTGGCAACACATTTTTGCAAGTGGCCTAATTCAGGTTTCTCAAAACTTGCACTTCCATTGTAATTTCATTTGTCAGGCCCATCCTGCAGTGAATGTTGTGTATTTTATTTTAAATTGGTTTATATCATATAGAAAATAAGAATCAGTTCAATAGGAAAATAACTACAAAAACCAACAAGAAATTAAGACAATATAACAGATAATGTGAGTCATGGTTGGGTTTGGGACCAGTACCCACGAGAGATGAAATCCCTCTATCTTCTGTAACTGAACTTTTCAGGGCCTGTTCAAAAATTGATTCCCAGAACAAGTTTTAAACTAAGGGTTCTATATTGCTTCTGTTAGCTTAGTTCCTAAGTAAAATTAACCAGAAGAATAGCCATGTGCATCCAAAGTGCCTCAAAAGAGGGCTTTTCTAGCAAGTATTTCCTCTCCTTCATATGAAACAATAGGTTCCCATTAGCAACTTGCCCAGATTCTTCAAAGAACATTCCTCCTAGGTGCAATATCACTACACTTCTAAACACAGTCACACGTCCCTCATGAATAGTTACTTGGACAAGACCTGTGCCTAGGGCATATCAGTTGTGATCATTACTGTATTCAGTGGGTGCTTCTTCACGTTCTCTCCACCAAAGCCTGAACACGGACAATATGCCCAATCACAATCTGTGTTTATCAGGAATTGACATTTAATGTTATTCCCTGAACAAAACAAACCATGACTGGCACTGTCAAATCCTTCAAGATACATTATAAAGATCTGTCTGAATAGGAGCTGTACATTCTACTTCCAACATGCTGGCAAGTATGTTGTTTCCTACTCTTTACTCACCTGGCACCACAATCACCCTTGCTATATTTCTCTCTGTTTCTGGAAGTATTAAAACATGTTAACATGATGGAAACATGGAGACAGTGGGCATTAAAGTATCTTTCATATTAAACTCTCAGTGTCAAAAACATAAGGACAAACTCAATATTTATTTGTTAAAAAACCCTCCTGTAACATGTTTGTTTTACAAACAGCAATTCCTGGTAATGGAGGTTAACTGCCTAGTGCAACAGACTGTCAACTCACCCATACTACACTTAGGGCTCAATCAACTGCCACCTGCCCAGTGCAAGGGGCGGTGAGAAGCTACATTGCTCAGAAGCAAATCAGAGGCAGAAACAAGCTAAGTCACAAGCTCACTACATTCTCCCCTTGCTCCAGGAAGGAAATAATCTAAACTAGTCCTTTGCCAGGCATAGATAGCTCCTTCCCTCTGTGTCAGCCCAGCTGCTCTGACTGGGCTGTTGAAGGTAGGAGCAAAGTTAAGACTCTGCACATTTTCCTTCCCTTCCTGTCTACCCCCAATCACCCGGCCAGGAGGAAGAGCTTTTGCTCTACAGAGGAGCTTTCCCTCACCTGCTACTGTTACCTGTGGTGAAGGAAGCCCACACAGGAGAGTAGGGGGTTCCATACTCCTGATTGCTCTCCTAAGCAGACAAACAATCCAAGTGACAATCTTGCCCTCAATAAGCTGGCAATGAAAACATTAAATACCAAGCTACAGTCACTTTATACCAGTGAAGGGCAACCTGTGGCCTGCAGGCTGCACGCAGCCCATCAGGGTAATCCAGTGGCGGGCTGTGAGACAGTTTGTTTACATTTGCCCAGCTATCCGCAGCTCCCAGTGGCCATGGTTAGCTGTTCCTGGGGCGTCCCTGTGGCCCATGCCGCTTCCCACAGTTCCCATTGGCTGGGAACAGTGAACCATGGCCACTGGAAGCTGTGGGTGGCTGTGCAAATATAAACAAACTGTCTCATGGCTCACCACCGAATTACCCTGATGGATCGCAGGTTGCCCACCACTGCTTTATACCAACAGCACCATGTACAGAAATATTGGGCTGGACCCAATTCTGCAGGCATTCCTTAAGCAGATCATCCATTGGCACTCAGACACTGCAGAGATGGGGGCTACACAAGATAGGCAGATGGATTTCAATGGGTGCTTATCATGCAGTTTGAACTTACGTTTTTCCAGAACTGGGGAGATATTTGGATCTGCATTTTTGGTCTATTCATGTCCTCTGAATACTGGTTAATAAAATTACTTCCTATCCTACTTGCTACAAAAAACACATTCAGTGAAAGACAGTCCCTTCCCTCTCATTTTTTTAGGATTTTAAACTCTGCTATGGAACATGCCAAACGCCTATGTTACTTTTTAAAACACAGTCTATGGGGATTCTTTCCCCACCTTAGAGAAACTTTTTTTGTAAATATGCATGAACAAAGCATATAGCGTTTTATAATTAATTGTTAATAGGCTGCAAGGTAATTTGATAATGGTTAATAGATTAGACTACTTAAACATTTACATTGCCCTAATCAAGTCCTAAAATACCAGCATGATGGTTTCATTGCCTAGTTTCATGATTAATTAAGAAGACATTCTGCTGAAAACTGTGCATTCATTAGTAAGTGCAAAAGGTGAACTGTTACACATCCTACTCCTGGGGAAATCAGTGTGCTTTTATTAACAGGTGCTTTCAGGATAGATATAAAAATGCCCTACGGTCATGGGTTATACGGATTTTCTAGAGGCTGCCTTTTGACATAGTTAAACCTTTACTCCTACATTTGATCTTTAGCTGCTGCTTTTATTTTGAAGACGATGAGATGAAGCTGTCTTGGTTGGCTTCCTCATTCTAACAAGATAACTGTTTTACTATAAGTAAGAAAATAACTTCCTGGCTGCAGTGACATGGCATATATAAATTTTTCATATTGTTATTGGCTGGGCTAAACCTCATTGAAACTGGTAGGTGTAACCACCGATATTCAGTTGAGATAAATGTAAGAAACTGTTAAGCTCCTTTGAGGAGCCAGATAGTAGAAACAATAGAAGCCTCCAACCAAAGTTAGGGTTTTCTCTAAGCCCACGTCCAGACTAACCCGCGGCATCGGCGGGTTAAAATCGATTGCTCGGGGATCGATATATCGCGTCTAGTCTGGACGCGATGTATCGATCCCTGAGCACTCTGACATCGATTCCGGAACTCCATCAACCCGAACGGAGTTCCGGAATCGACATGGAGAGCCGCGGACATCGATGCCGCGCCATCTGGACGGGTGAGTACCTCGATTTTAGAAATTCGACTTCAGCTATGTTATTCACGTAGCTGAAGTTGCGTATCTAAAATCGATTTTAATACCCTAGTCTGGATGTGGCCTAAGACACTGTGTGTCTGTGAGAAACTACAAAAAGACTAGAGAGCAGAGACAGAAGGCAGCAAGGAAGCACCACATACAAACACAGAATCATCGGTAGCATGGCCCTGAGAAAAAGCTAAGAGAAAGCTTTTAGGCCAACAGCTAGCTGGAAAGAGGCTTAAAACTGTAACCAAATAAACAGTTTCCTGCTGTTAGATTCCTGAAGATAAATAAGACTTGGTACATTCATTGTAAACAAACAGGATGGTATCACTCCATCACCAATTTGTCCTTTTAATGGAAACAATGAGTGAGCCCCAGATTTTGCCTAACTGCTTGGGCCAAAAATGGATAACGATATCATAAGCTGCTCTGTGTGCTATACTGTATGCAGGAAAGGTTGTTTTTTGTTTTGTTTTTTAAAACATTGCTCCTTCATCACATAAGGCCAAACTATACCCCATATTTTGGATTCTGCTAATACAAATGTGCATGACACTGGGAATTGGACATCCACCTGACCTTTTCTGCTCCCAGTGTCATGCCAGTCAAGCCTCAATTTTGTGCCAAGGCCAGATTTAGCCTCTTAACCATGTAATGTAAACTGAATCCAAAGTGTGGCTATATGGACACCGAGAGTATATGGGCATTACTCTATAACCTCTCATAAATATTGGTTCCTTATTTCTAGCTTGTTGACCTCATTTGATTTATATCAATTGTCAAAGTGAACTGGAAATCATGCTATACCATCTACCCCCTGTGCAGGGTGCTGGTGCAAAAGCACCTAATTACCCCGGCTCAGCCAGCTCCAATTAAGAGAAATAGATTGGGGCTGGTGAAACAGATCTGATGCCTCGCCTGCGGATTGCCTCCACCTGCCGGCCTGACAAGCCAGCAGTTTTAAGGGCTGGGAGCCAGAAGAAAAGCCAGCCAGGGAAAGGTCAGGCTCCTAGCTATGGGCTGACTTCAGGAAAAGAGGGAACTAACCCTGCAAGCCTTGTCTATAGTTCAACACTGGTGGTGGAAGAACTGTATGTGTAAATAAAGCCACGGGTGCTGCATAACTGGAGGCCTCTCTGCACTTCGTTGGGACAGCTAGTGGGCCCAGAAAGAGGGGCGGGGCAGAGGACACATCACACACCCCCATACCTTCTTTTTAACTAACTAAAGGTTGTACAAGGCTAATAAAGGATGCTGATATTGTTATTATTATTATATGTATTGCATTAGCACTTGAAGTATCAATCAATGATCAGGGTCATTTTACTGGGCATTGTACAGATGCACAGTAAAATAATAGCGCCTGCCCAAAAAGCGCATAAACTGGGGCTCCAATCCTGCAAACACAAGTACATTTAACTCTACTCATGACTTCATTGACTGTGGAAGTGTTTACAGGATCAGCGCCTAGGCTATGACAGCACACAACATATGGATAAGACATACAAAGGGGTGAGGTAAGTGTAAAGCTAGCAAACACATAGTTGTACATTCAGCAGATAGCTCAGAACTTACCATGATACATTTTATCAATCTTTAGATGGAAATACACAGAGTGACTGCTGCTGGTAGGCTTACCAGAGTGTTATTATCAGGTAAGAATACATTACAGACAGTCCTAAAATGTCACTTAAGATACTGTCGGTTAAGTTAAGAAAAAGCAGATGGGAGCTAGGAGTTTTTAAATACACACAGTAAGAGTATATAATTCTATATGGCAGTTGACATAAACAAATCAAACGAATCTTGCTGTCACCAGGATCCTCATATGGAATTACAGCATTTGTTTAAAACCGTGAGTAAATTTGCACTTGTGAAAGTGAGGGACAAATAACACTATGATAAACCAGATATCATGTAAGCTATTTTGCAAACTTCTCCTCTCAGCTATGCCAGTAAATTTCAGTGTTGGACCTCCCTTCCTCCCCCCTTCCCCAGCATGCTAGGCCTAGGGCCTCTCTTGAGCAGAGAATACCAATTGTACTGAACTGTGGGAGGGTTTGTACTGTAGAAAACCCAAGGCTGAGACGAGCCCACCAAACCCATTTTCACTTGAGATCAAAGTCAGAATGTGAGTTCACATCTCCAGAGATCAAAAACAGACACAGAAGCCCACTGTGCCATTCACCCTGAAATTACATCTTTATTATGTACAGTTGGAGGTGTTGCGCAGCTTTTATCTTAAAACTATATGAGAAATTCCATTCATTCAAACTATCAAGTCAATGTTTTTAAAAAAACCACACATCTGGACTGTCTCACTAAGAAGACTTAATTAAAAGTATTATTTCTGTTGTGTCAACATTCATTTTAAATAGACTTTGACAAGAGATGAACAAAAGACACTATCTGTATTAATAGAGACATCTGAGACTCAGAAAACTGGTTTAAACTTTGCCTAGGTTTGCTATGTTTTACCTAGAGACCCCACAACTAGTCTCTAGTTAAATCTATTTCACTTTTATTTTTATTCATATTATTGAGGAATATAACACTTTCAAAGTTTGATCCTGAAGTCAATGGAGAGGACTCCGTTGACTCTATCAGACACTGTAACAGTCATTATAAGCATAAAATATACCTGGTAGATGTTCTCATCTAACATTCATCAACGGTAATGTCAAATCTTTTTTGCCTTAGTCATGCAAAAACATTGAAGTCAAGGTGCCTACATTACTCATGTTAGTAAAAAGAGCAGGAGTTATCCCTGCAATACTTTTTTCTAGTTATGCAATGGAGACAAGAAACAGCAGGATCAACTTTTCAAAGTCAGGTGCATGCCTAATGTATACATGGAAGTACATGACATATACACAAGTCAGGTATTTCATTCTTAATTTAAATATGCATAGTTCTATGCACACAATTGTGCATGCCTTACTTTGAAGATATACATCAAATCACAGTAAATAAGTAATACCATTTTGCTCTATGGCAGTATTAAGGAAATAATACAGATTATAATCTATTATTTAATCTATTTTCCATCCCATATACTGTTAAATGTTAGCCAAAATGCCCAGTAATGAACAATAGAAATCACAGACAATCACACATGCATACGCACAACACAGAAAGCCAAATTGTGCTATTGAGCCAGTGGACTGCTTGGAGTTGGCACAGCACTACATGATGCAGGAGGTTTGGAGAGGGATTGTGGCTGAAGGTATGGGGATATCATTATCCCAGCTTCTTTTTGCTCCTTTGGGGGGTACATGCACTACTGGGTAAATGGAAGGAGCAGTCTCCATGCTGATTAGAGTGCAAGGAATGGGACTGTGCCTGGTGTGGGGCACACAGATGATCTTTCCTTCCTTCCACAAGGGCTGTTCACAGATTAGCCTGTACCAGTTTTTTAAAAGGTATGCACAAGACAAATCTGAACCTAACCCGCAGAAAACAAGACTTCCAATCTTAGCATTGTACACAGTGCGTGAATGTACTGACATGTTTGATTACGAAAAAAAAAAATAGAATAAAGCCTAGAATGCCACAGAGGGAAAATGTATACACTCTTCCTTTTGATCTTCATAAATCTTTTTGATACACCAAGCCAGCTTTCTTTCTGACATGATAAGCTGATTTTACAAGAGGTTACTGTATGGTTCACTTCCAGTATCTAATGCTCGAAGCCTTTTGTCCATAAAAAAGAAGAAACGATAGACTGGGTGGTATAGAGTATTATGCACTGACCTTTCACTCCTCTTGGGCCAGGTTTGAACTAAGGCCATAAGTTCACTGCTGTTATCTCGGTTGCTATTGAACAAGTGGCTACACAATAAACCATGATAAGCTGTTGTAGCTAATAAAAGCCACAGGACTAAATAAGCATAAAAATGAATTACCCTTTGAGTCCATAGCAGATTGGCCTCCCCTGCTGTGAGTGAGGTGCCTTTGCACAGCAATAAGGAAGCGATCACATTACGCCCACCCTCATTGTACCTGTGGCTTAAAGAGAAACAGACTTCAGTCATTAGGAACAATTTTCCTGATGTTTTGGGGGGGAAGAGGGGCATTTCAAAGCGAGGAGACAAAAGATCTTTGAACGTATTGTAAATAAATATTGGAATTTCTGAAAGATTAAAAATATGAAAGGAGATTTTCAGTCTAGTTTCTGTACATTGCTGAATAAGGCATCTAGTCTGCTTCTAGAATTGTTTCATTATACTCTTATCTTAATGTTCCTTTAAATCTTTGAGCATTTATTAAGAAGTGCCCATGAGCTGAGCCTCCTCACTGAATTTCATTAAAAGAAACTTTGTTCCCCCTCTTTCCCCTTATAAAAGACTATTCATTTTTAACTGTTAAAAACAGGGCTACCCTGACTAAACTAAAAGCAAAATTCATCTTCATTTAAGGCCACACCTGGTCTTTCTGACAGAAGACTACTATTAGTTATTGGCTCTTTGGATAAATTCTATCATTAACCTACTTTATAATTAACAAAACCTGATCAAAATATTCAAACTGCTTGAGTTCCAAGTCTGATGTTAAAGAAAGATGGAGACATAATTTTGAAATAGCTAATAATCAGATATTTAAAAACACTAAACCTCAGGACACTGGCTTAAAAAGTTAATGGAATGATTTAAGTGTGAAATGAGTTATGTGGTTTGAGCCAAAGTACCCCAAGGCTATAGATCAGATTACAAGCTACCACGATCTTCAGTCACAGTTGTTAGAACCATAGCTAGTGGAACCCACCTGGATGATAATGGGTATCCTAGCACAGATACTGAATTTTCTCTCACTGTCAAAGGCAGCACCTTTAGATTACTGATGGCATTGTTTCATGGGGTGGTGTTGGGAAGTTGAAGTTGATCCTGCAAATCTTTACTACCACACATACAGATTACCACTATTCATAGATTCATAGACACTAGGACTGGAAGGGACCTTGAGAGGTCATCGAGTCCAGTCCCCTGCCCTCATGGTAGGACCAAATACTGTCTAGATCATCCCTGATAGACATTTATCTAACCTACTCTTAAATATCTCTAGAGATGGAGATTGAACTCCTGTAGCTCCAGTCCAACACAACTCTTAAGCAATTTGCATAACTTTAATCACAAGTAGGTCCACTGAAGTCAATGAAATTACTCATATGGAAAAAAGCCAAGCATATGCCTGTCATTCCAGGATTGGTGCCTAAACTTGGTGGAAAGGTATTTGTAGGTAAGGGCTCTTGGTTTGTGAATGATGGAGTCTGCTTTCAAGTTTTTGCTAATTCTGAAGAAATTGGAATGAAGTAGTTCTGATTTTAAAAAACTGAGTCATAGACAGATTGTCCCAAGGTTGATTACATGCTCCACAGAGCAATCCACTGTGAAAAAAAATGTCTGGTGATGACTGGGATCATATAAATTAAGATGATAGTACCACATTTTTAGCTAGTGTAAACTGAACTGATTGTAGCTCCATTGTAGTCAGAAGATTATGTTGATTTATGCCAACTGAAGATCCGATACGTGATGTTTTATGGCTTTATCCAAAAAAGTTCTAAAATCATCCATTTTTACTACAAATTTAAAGTGTGTGTGTGGGGGGGGATTCTTGGTGGTCAAATATAAAGAGCACACTCAACAAATGAAAGGACAAGGTTATTTTAATCTCTCATGATAATCCCCTGTTCCAGTTTTGCTTTCTGTCTAAGCAATATTGTTTTAACACTTGTGCCAATGGATGCTGTGCCAATATTTTCACAGAAAGTTGATAGGGCTTTGCCAATATTATATTAAGAAAGGACATGTAAGAAATGCAAACACTTAGCAGACTTTTATTAGAAGTGATGTCTGTCCAGTATCTCATACCACTAGATGGGGAAAAATAAAAAGAAGAAAACAAACTAGAAGATAAACCTTTGACCTATAGTCATCTTTTAATACTACGAAGAAACACATTCTCTGTCATTTGAAATAATTCACGTATATTGTCATTATTAGTTTTCAGGCATCTAAAAATGTGATGTAGGTGTGACATGACATTCCATATTCCTTATGAAAATACGCTTATGATATGAATGGCATCACTGAAATGTACTTTATGCAAGATGAGTCTTGTAAGGGATCATTGGAAAGGTTATGACTACCTGAATGTGATTATCCAATTCATATGCTTGTATCATTTCTGTATCTGAAGTTAGGAATATGGACTATGTAACAATTACAACTGGGTGTGTTTTGGGAAGACACCCACCAGACAACAGGCCATTAGATTTGATGGGTGATCAGGAAGGAACAAGACCATAAAGATACCAATCTCTCTCCCTCCTGGGAGGCATCCGAGATGTAACTGTGACACTATTAGGTCAGGTGCTCTTGTCATCCGATACCAAATATTACCTAGGACTTGTAACTTTTCACTGGAAAGGAAGGGGGGTCAAGTTTGGGAAACAAAAGATTCCCACCTTATGTAAATCCTATTTAAGGTGGGGAGGGAAGGCAAAAGGGACTCCAAAAGGCAAGAAGAAGGACTGCTAAAGCTACCTGAAGGGAAGGCAGGGGTGGAGTCCAGACTGAGACAGGAGTCCAGTCTGAAAAGAAATATAACTGGAACTCTGACCCACAGAAACTTTGCAACCTGCCTATAATAATATTTAGGGTCACAAATTACATTTTGTAACCTGTTTTTTAAGTATATTGAGCTTAGCTTGCATACTTTGTTTTATTTGCTCAGTAATCTGCTTTGTTCTGTCTGTTATCTCTTCTATTCACTTAAAATTTCGCTTTTTGTAGTAGATAAACTTATTTCTCATTTATAATAAACCCTAGTTTATGCAGTTTCTAACAGGGGAAGCAAGAAGTTGTGCACATCTCTCTTCATATTGAGGAAGAGGGCAGATTTTTATGAGCTTGTGCTGTGCAGATTTTTCTATACAGTGCCAGACAGTATTATTTTGGGTTTATCTCCCAAAAAGGGGTGTACAGTGGGTGCTGGAGGAGTCCCCTCACACAGAGCCGACTTCAGTCTGTCTGTCCAGCGGGGTATGGTCCTACCTGTGTGCGTGCTGCTAGAGTCCGGAGCAGGGCTGTAACAAGGGTGAGGCAAGTGAGGCACTTGCCTCAGGCACAAAAAGCTGAGGGGCGCAGAAAGTGGTGGAGAAAAAATAAAAAAAAGCCGCTGGCTGGCACAGAGCCCCCCTGCCGCCCCCTTGTACCTTCCCTAAGTGTCCCCTGGCCCCGACTTGCTTCCCTCCCACTTCTCAGACCTGGAGCAGAGCAGTTCCGTCCTTCCTCCCTGCAGTGACTGCTGCTGCAGGGTGCTAGTGCCCTCCATCTCATTGCCAGGCCAGACCGACTGTGAGCCTGCCCTTCCTCCTCAGACCCTTTCATTTTTCAATGGGACCCTCCAGCAGCACAGGGGGTCCCCCTGCCCGCAGTCACCGCTCCTGTCCCATGCTGGGCAACGAGGCAGCCCCATCCCTCACCCCCAGTGAGGCAACAGTCAGGGGCAACAGCAGGGGAGGTAACGCACAGAGCATCCCCTGGCACCCACCATGAGGGAAGTGAGGGAGATTCCTGGACCTGAGAGGGGCCCTAGGAGCACATGCAGTGACAGTGGTGGGGGTGAGTGTGCTGCTGGGGGGGCAAGAAAGGGGAGACTCCTCCCCCAGAGCTTGCTGTTGCTGGCAGGGAAAGGGCTAGGGGGAATCCTCTTCTCTGGCCCCTGTCCCAGAGCAGCCTGCCTGCACCCCAAACTCATCCCCAGCCCTGCTCCACCCCAGGGCCCACACCCCCAGTCAGAGCTTTCACCTCCCACCACAGCCTCAACCCTCTGCCTGAGCCCTGAGCCCCTCCAGCACCCCAAACACCTTATCCCCAATCCCAGACAGAGCCCTCACCCCCCTACATTTACTCTTGCCCCCAGCCCTGAGCCCCTCCCACATCCCAAACCTCCCATTCCCAGCCCCAGACAGAGTCCTCACCCCTACTCTCACCCTGAGCCCCTCCCACTCTCCATACCCCTCATCTGCAGTCGCAATCCACAGTCCTCACCCCTGCACCCCATCCCTCTGCACCCCTCCCATCCTCAAACTCCCTTCCAGAACCTGCACCCCAATCCGCTGCCCCAGCCTAAGGCCTGCACCCCAGATCTCCTTCTTCACCCAAACTCCCTCCCAGAGCCTTGGGCAGGTGAGGGGGTGGAGTTCGGGTGGGGGCAGGTTCTGAGCACCACCAAAATTTCTACAAACCTGCCAACCCTGATCCTGTCCTGCAAGCCTGAACTCCCAGCATTCTCAGGACACATGCCGCTCTCTAGTAGCCACTGCTGTTATCCAGTACCTCCATCCCCTCTTAACCTGTGAGTCCCTCTCTGGACTGGAACCAAAGACCATCTTGGAAGCAACATTATCAGCCCAAGCAATCAAAAATCATGAGTTGACCCCCCAAAATCACAGGCTCCACCGCTGCCGCTTCATCCATTCTTCAGTGGCAATTCGGCCAGCAGGCCCTTCCCTCCAAGAGGGACTGAGGGACCCGCCGGCGAATTGCTGCCAAAGGGCTGCCCCGAGGGGAGGGCACAATTTTATATTCTTGCCTCGGGCACAAAAATACCTAGTTGCAGCTCTGGTCCAGAAAGCCTAACTCAGCAAAACCAGGAGAGGGAACCCAGGCTGACTGAGCAGAGGCAGCTCAGTGAAATCCCAGTACATCAGGTTGCATCCCAGAATGGGGTCCAACCCAAGGCCGGCTGCAGCTTTTTTGCTTTCCCACTCCCCAGGGACTGAGGGACCCACAGTTGAATTGCCGCCGAAGACCCAGACATGCCACTCCTTTCCATTGGCTGCCCCAAGCACCTGCTTCCTTTGCCGGTGCCTGGAGCCAGCGCTGGTCCAACCCTGGAGCCAGCCCTGGTCCACAACATGTGCCTCCAACAAATAACTACAAACACAGCCCTTGCCTCAAGGAACTTACAATCTGAATACAGACAAAAGAGGGTCATAAATACTAATAAAAAGAGAAAGACAGAAAGGAGAATAAGAAAACAATAAGATCATGAGGTTACCCAGATCAGAAAACCCTTGTGCAACTCCTTTATTTCCCATCCCCTTCGTTTTTTGTGGACTATGTAGTTACATTCCAGTTTATAACTGTTTGCTAGTGGTAAATATATTGTTGATTAGTTTTGCACATGTGTGAAACAGTACATTGCCTATGCACCTAGCTAAATCAAATAGGACTTGAGCTAGTTTCTAAGCTACTTTATTGCATAGAATCAGTAAAAGGTGTAACATTTGAATTAGAGCTACATGGAGAAAAGTAATTCCATTTCATGAAGGATTTCGATATTTCAAAATTTGGTTTCATTCAAATTCAGAACAATAAAATTCTTCATGAAAAGGAGGGGATCCCTGGCTCCACAACAGTCCACATGGGTCCTCACTCACTACTCCAGACGCCCCCAACTCCAAAGCAATCTGCATGGCAGGCAGCCAAAAAGCCTGGTGGGTGAACAGGCAAGCCAAACCCAGCATTCTGCCAGATGCCCACCTGCATTCCTTCAGAATTTCACTGGAATTGAACTGTCTCTATTGAATGCATTGATTTTGATGGATCTACAAATTGACCAAAAAAATGGTTAGTCAGAATTTTCCCAGCCAGCTCTAATTCTATAACTGAAGATGGGTCGACGGTTCTGTTCACCCTCTCTCAGAGCACAAGAGCAAGAGGACATTTAATGAAATGGAAAGGCAGCACATTTAAAACTGATAATGGGAAATATTTATTTTGTTTGGTTAGTTTTTGTTAATGCAATGAACTATTAAATTTTGGAACTCATTGCCATAACATGCCAGTGAGATTAAAATATTGAATTTTAAAGGATTGGACATGGATAAAGAAAGAGTTACAATAGTAAGGGAACAAAACTACAACCACTAAGTGTTTTGGAATGGATATAAAGTGTGGAACGTAGGAACTGCCAGACTAGATCAGATGTGTGGTCCATTCAGCATGACAGTGAATGGCAGCAGATGCTTCTGAGGAAGGTGCAAGAAACTTCTTAATTCCTAGTAGCTAGAGATTGGTTTATGCCCCCTGAGGTATGAAGTTCAATATTTCTTCCAAAATGTGTGTTAACAGTAGCATTAACTATTGTAGCTCTGGCTATATTTTTTATCCATATAAATGTCTAATCCCTTTTTGAATCTTGCAAAATTCTTGGCCTTGGTGACATCCTGTGGCAATGAGTTTTAGAGTTTAATTTCATACAAGAAACAAAATTCCCATTATCTGTTCTTAATTTGCTGTATTATAATTTCATTGACTGTCCCCTGATTCTTGGGCTGAAAAACAGGGAAAACGAAAGATCCTAATCTACCTTCTCTAGACCTCATATGCCTATGTACCATTGCATCCCTTTCCTAAGATTAAACACAATCCCAATCTTTCAGTCCCTCTTCATGAGAGTTTTTCCAGACTCCTGAATCGTTCTTGTCATCCTTCTCTGAACTCCTTCCAGCTCTGCAATGTTCCATGGCATTAGAAACTTCCCCTATAGGCAGGTTATTCCATACCAAGCTACTGCAAAGTATCTTCCACCTTCTTCCAAAGTACTGGGCACTAGCAGGGCTGTTCAGGAAATTTTCACCAAATCTTTTTTCATCAAAAAATGCCAGTTCATCGAATGACGTCATTTTTGACAAGTCTTCTGGCATATAAAAGATTGGCGGGAAAGTTTCAAAATAATTTTTCTTTTAGAAATTTAAACTAAACTAATTAGCCTGAATAATAGAAAAAATAGAAAAAAGAAAAAAGGTCACAATCTAAAAACATTTCAGTTGACCCAACCCAACTTTTGTTTTTGTTTTCTGTTTTTTTTTTATTATTTCTGTACATTCGAGATTTTGATTTTCATCCCAGTTCAAGTTAGCAAAAATTATCAATTTCAAAAAATATTTGCAGGATGGGAAAACCATTTCCTGCCCAGCTCTAGTACTGGTCAATGTCAGATACAGGATACTGGACTAGACAGACCATCCTAATAGTTGTTTCGCTAAGCCAAAAAGCTCTAAGATGTTATATGTTTCAATAAATCTGTATGCTGGAAAACTCCATGCTCTGTTTATTAACAGAATAAATAGATGGACAATAAAGTTTTGTTTGTTGGTTTGTCCTAAGCTTTAGAACTACAGAAATGTAGCTTTATTCTACATTTAAAAGATACAATGTAATAATTTAATGCTTATTATTATTCTGTATTTGTATTCTGATAGCCAGTAGAGGTCCCAATCATGGATCCAGGCCCTATTGTGCTAGGCAGAGGAAGGATCTGAAGGCAGAGAATGAGGTAGCTTTGCAGACATTTACAGGGAGATCCTTCCAAATATGGTGTGAGAGAAACCACAAAGGTGCATGATTGAATGAAAGCCGGTATCACTGCCAGAGCCAAGGTGGGGACTGACACTCTAAGAGCTTGTAAGAGGATAGGCAGGTCGGGGATAGACCATTAAGGGCTTTCACAGTGAAAACAAAGTTTCTAGTGGATGAAACGCAGTGAAACGAAATGACATGAAATGCAGTGGAGAAAAGGGAACCAATGCAGGAACACAGAGAGAGGACTGACAAGGCCAAAGTGATAAACCAGGAAAATGATCTTTGCAGCAGCCTTTTAAATGGATGTAAGTATGGCGAGAGGGGATTTGTCAAGGTTGCAGTAGTCAAGACATGAGATGATGAGGGCTTAGATGAGAGTTTTAGCTGTGACACCAAGCAGGACATTGCTGCAGGATTTAGATATCAGCTGGATGTGAGGATCTAGAGAGGCAGAAATTAAAGACAATGCCCAGGGTTACAGGTCTGAGTGACAGAGTGGCATTATCCCATGGTAACGAAGAAAGGATAGATGGAAAGATTAGAGTTCTATTTTGGCCATATTGAGCTTAAGCTGTTGTCTGGATGGCCATGAGGAGATTTCAGACAAACAGACCGACATTTTAGTTCGGACAGGAAAAGATAGATCTGGAGTGGAGGGTACATCTGTGACTCATCAGCATAAAGATGATAGTTGAGGTCATGTTTGTGAGTGAGACTGACCAGAAACAGAGCGGAGAGGAGTGGCCAGGATGGAGCCCCGTGGAACTCCCTTGAAGGGGGGAGGGGGGAAATGAAGACTTGCCAAAGAAGCTATGAAATAAAACGTTCTCATCAAAACTTACGTTTGAAAATTCAAAATTTTGTTTTCAAATAAGAATGGAATGAAATCCAACTGAATTTAAATAAGGTCTATTTTCCATTTTGATCAATAAGGTCATTTCTAGGATCTATATTAATTTTAAAAAAGAAAGACACAGAAAGTGGACCAAATTCTGTTGTCCTTCAATGGGATCTACTGTAATTTAGAGGCTAAAGTTGCCAAGCATTAATGATAATCAATTTCCCCAGGTCTCAGAATTCCATTTTATACTTGTTGGTGTCCCATTCTTGAAAGCAGGCTCGTTTACCTCCTTTGGGAGAAAGTCCCATAGAATTTAATAGAGCATGATAACTTTTATAAATAATTTTCTACAAAAGCCTATATAACTATTAAATTCTATACATTGGTTTTAAAATTCTATAGAAAAAATATGCTTTCTGTTCAATTTTTACTCCAGCTCTAAGAATTTAATAGACATTTAGATCCTACCCATTTTAGAGTAATTTCTGTAAAAACCTATTTCGTTTCTATATACCATTTTGGTTTCACCCATGTAAAATTATCTAGAACTTTTCTATAACAACATTCTCTCCCTCATGCTTCCCTTAACTCCACCCATTATTCAAATATACCTTCCTCTAATCAGTATGTACAAAGTATCGCAAGAATGACAGAAATTGCTAGTGTGATCAAGGTAAATCAATCAACTGACATAGTAACAAGAAATTTGACTTGCACTGAAAACAGTAAAAATAAATCATATTAAAAATCTTAACAATTTTAACATGCACTGAATAGAAAATTCTATGTGATGGAATCACTGTGCAAGAGCTGGTTATAGCAATCTTCATATGATTGATTTGATCTAGCCAGTGTTAAAACTATGGACAGCTTACATTTTCTGTGACTACCTTAGTCATTCTCACACTGCCCTCTAATGTCTGGTTTTTAGAAAACACATAGCATTTTTTGCAGTGCTGGGATGTGCCACTTATTTTTACAATAAAGAGCCACATCTAGGAACCTGGAATATGTAGGAATATGGAAACAGGGTTTTGTAGAAGACAGTTCAGTGCTTTATAAAAATTCTTGCATCTCATAAAGGAATAAGATCAATGATGGAGCAACCTAGTACACAGAAATTCACAGTGGAGAAGTCACAAGGGGATTTAGGGAGTTAGCTTGGTTTCAGGGCCATATTGTGACCCCCTTATTCCTCCTAGTGAGATATTATTCACAACAGTAGTGCCACTGTTTGCAGTGAGACTGTGCATGAAAGTAAATGTTCAGACCAATGGGAAAGTTAGGGGTTCAAAATCTAATCCCCAGAAGTTAGGATGTTTATCAGAAATTCTTCGATTGGCAAAATTGGACTAGAAATGCACAATGAACAGGACCTCTTGTGAGGGGTCCACTACCGGAAGCTGGCCAGATAGTAGGGATGCAGAGATACCCACACATACAAGAGAATGGGGAATCATTATCAAAACATTTTCAAACCTCACAAGGGGTTTTGTTCAAGTTACAGACGTCCATTTCTACTTTTTCCACAGCCAGTTCTATGGATCAGAGCCTAAAAGCTAGGGCCAAAACACCTTGCAATTCTGACATCAGGAGTAGATAAGTGGCATAGTGGGAAGTTCAGGACTATGTGATCCAACTCAATAACATATTTAAGAATGGATTTGGCCACAGCTCAACCCCAGACTTGGCTAATAAACTCTTACTTTATTACTTGCAAGTAAACCCAGGAACAAAGTAATTTAGAGTTCCTTCCTGGCATCTTCAGCCAAGTTGTGGAAAAAACCACCTCCAGCCAGTCAGCCTCAACTCTCCCTCCCAACGATCCTAGATGGAACGAGTATCCCATTATAGTTCCTAGTAACCACTACACACTAGAACTCATATTGGGTATCATCGGTTACAACTCATACTTGATGGGGGCCACAGTCTGAAAGAAATCCTTTCCCAATCACTTCTCCTGGCCTTCAAGCACCTCCCCAAGCTCCCCAAGCTCATCATCAGAAGCAAGCTCCCCACAGACTAGGATATACCAACTCAAAATGGCACCAGACACAACTAGAACAACAGATGCAAAATCTGCAGACATATCTCTACAGTTCTGATGCTCAACACTACCCACAACACACCTTTCAAGGTCCATGGGTCCTACACATGGCTATCACAACATGTGGTGTGCCTCACCCAGTGCATCAAATGCCCCAACAATAACTATGTGAATGAAACCAGTCACTATGCTCTTGAATGAACTCATACAGAAAAATGAAAAGACAAAAATACCCTATTACCCATGGACAAACACTTTTCACGAAAGGATCACCTCCGACTTCAGTCCTCATTCTCAAAGGAAACTTGCACAACACTTTCAAACAATGAGACTGAGAAGTTAAATATATAACTCTGCTAGACACTAAAAATCATGGACCCAACAGAGAAACTGGTTTTATGGCTCATTGCAACAATTTGTAACCTAATAAGCCTCCTTTGTCCTCTGACTGCAGAGGTGTTAATTGCCCATTTTTAAGTGGTCTCCGAAAACATGTGTTAATCCCTTATGTTTAACAATCTGTCTGACCTGGAATTTAGCTGTGACACTCTGATTACTTTTCCCAGACCTGAAGAAGAGCTCTGTGAAGCTTGAAAGTTTGTCTCTTCCACAAACAGACATTGGTCAAATATCACCTCACCCACCTTTTCTCTCTCATATCCTGGGATCAACAGAGCTACAAGAACACTGCAAACATCTCTTTCATATCTTCTTACGCTAAATTACTCATATGTATTCATAGTCTTCACTCCATCTTAACATAGTTTTTGCCTGAGAGATTGTGTATGTGTGGTGGGGGGGTGTCTATCACTTAATCAGCTTGAATGTAACATTGAGTTCTGTCTAATAAATTCATGTAAATGTATTGTTACGAGGGCCTTTGATGACTGTTCTAGGGACTAGCTTTTCTGTTGCTACAAAAACATTCTGAACTAATCCAGATGTACAAGAATAACACTCAGTGGCTACATACAGCAGTTTCTGAATTCCTTCGGTCTTTGCCTCCCCCAAAACATCTTCAAAGCGGGCAGCTTTTATGGAAGGGCTAGTTCACCCATCCCAACCGTCCGTCAGACTGAAAGGGAAAGGGATGAGGAAGTGCTTTTTATTTTAATGTTTGACTTATTTAAAAGACACATGTGAATGGTCTGACAAACATAACACTGGGATCGATATCTTCTCATGTAGCTGAATTCTGCCTGACTTAGTAATGAAAAATTAAATAGCTCTGTACTGATGCCTTGCACATCTGTTTTTTAAAGAGCCACTGTGTCAAACATGTCTGAAGTGTAATGATTATAGGACACATGGTTCAATGTAACAAGTAATAAACATTTCCAAAACAATCAACTCCTGTCTTTCAATGTCACTGTTTGCATTATTGAGAGAGGAAATCCAGATAGATCTTGAAGTGCAGATAGTTCTTGTCCACTAGAAGTGACAGCATTCAAGATTTTTGTATGACAAAGATAAGGCATGAATAAATGATACTTTTCAGTTATAAATTGGCTTATATCCAAAGCTCTCAAAACATTTTACAAGTATTAATTAAGTCTTACAATATCCCATGATAGGTAAAAAGAACAAGGAAGTTAAGTGACTTCCACAAAGTCACATAGTGAATCAGTGGCAAACCTGACAATAGAATTCAAGAGTCTGTTTATCCAGTGAAGTGTACCTTGTGTTGATCTTTACACCAGTGCAAAGTGGGAATAAATGTCTACACAGGGTATAAAGCAACGAATAGAGAACCTATCCTAGGTACTTATGTAGCCCCTATTTGTGTAGTATCTGAGCACTTCATTATTTTTAATGCTTTTAACCTCACAACATCCCTGTGAAGTTAAGGCACTATTATTATTCATTTTGCAGTTGGTGAACTGAGGTCCGAAGACTAAGGCCCAGATTTTTAAAGGTATTGGCTTTAGACTGCTCAGCATGGAAAGACCTAAATATCTTAGCATGACTAAGTCCCATTTTCAAAAGTGACTTAGGAGCCTCAGTTTCACAGAAAGTCAAGGGGATTTAGACTCCTAAGTACCTACACCACTTCTGAAAATGGGATTTAACCATCCTATGTCACTTAGGCTTTGCAACACTGAGCAGAGCAATGCTTTAAATATCTTGGCTCAAGTGTTTTGCCCAAGGTCAAGCAGAAAGTCTGTGGCAAAGCAGCGAACTGAACCCAGGTCTCCCACGCTAGTTCCCGAACCAGTTGTCCATCCTTCCTCACTAGCCAGAAGAATCGGGATTTAAAAGGTATTTATAAAGCACTCAGTCAATGCAATACCTAAGCACAATCCCCTGTACGGCCACCTAAACCACTCAACATCTCATCTGTTCATAAAGACACTGATGAGATGCATTTCGAACCTGAGAGAAAGATTGCCATTGATTTCAATAGGTACTGGATTCCCAAGATTAGCCAGGATGGGAAAATAAGGAATGCTTTTATTGCAAAAAAGAAGGTCAAAGGACAGAAAAAAGAAATAGAAGTCAAGAACAAAGAAAATGGTTATAAAGTTAGAAACATGCAGCTGGATAGGAAGAGCGTCAAAGGCACAGGAGTAGAAATTCCTTGACAAAACTTTAGTCAAGAGCCAAAGAATGTGGATTTATTTCACTAATGATGACAAGTTCAAGACATCTATACGGAAATCAGATGAGTGCTGAAATTTGAACTAACACAGGGTATGTACTCCATCTGAGGAGTATAGACACAGTACTTATGGGAGGACAGTGTCATTCAGAGCACATTATTACAGACAGAATGATCACGGTGAAATTAAATGACATCCAGTAGGTCAGAGGCAGAGGAATTCTGCTTCTTTTGGGAGGATACAGCACAGAGTTGTTGTTGTTGTTTTTTTAAGGTGATAGTAAAATTTCCCATATCATGAAACATCTGGGACATCCCAAAAGCACAGAAAGTTCCTATGAATTTCTGCAGTTTCACGAAGTGGAAAAGGAAGTGTTATAGACCGACAAATACAAGACTGGATAGCTCTATTTTGAAAGTATTTTGACACTCAACAATATCTCCTCTAGCTAATTAAAGATGGTGGGAATCATTCAATATTTACACTCTACACTAGTTAAATTTATCATAGGATTGTAGTATTCTAGTATGCTTTGTTATACAGTAAGTGTCCTTTTATAAGACTGCCCACACTACTGGAATGCTCACAGTGTTCATGCTGGCTTCTTGTTGGCTTAACAAAGGAGCTTCAGGAAGATGGAACATTAAGGCAAGAAAAATGAGTGTTGAGAGGAGTGTGGTGGTTCTCATGGCACTAAAACTTAGAGAATACCATTGCCAGCCTCCTTTCTCCCCATGAAGTTATAATTATGACAATTTAAAATTTTAAAAATATTTCCTAAATCGAAAACTGACTGTGAAGAGTTAAAAAGGGGTCTCACAAAACAGGCTGGCTGGCCATCAAAATGGCAGATGAAATTCAATATTGATAAATGCAAAGTAATGCACACTGGAAAACATAATCTGAACTTAACATACAAAATGAAGGCATCTAAATTAGCTGTTCCCACTCAAGAAAGACTTTGGAGTCATCACAGAGAGTTCTCTGAAAACATCCACTCAGTGTGAAGCAGCAGTGAAAAAAGTTACTAATGTTAGGCACCATTAGGAAAGGGATAGATAATAAGACAGAAAAAATCATAATGCCACTTATATAAATCCATGGTACTCCCACATCTTGGATACTGCATGCAGATCTGGTCACCTCTTCTAAAAAAAAAAAAAGATATATTAGAATTGGAAAAGTACAGAGAAGGTCAACAAAAATGATTAGGGGTGTGGAACAGCTTCCATGTGAGGAGAGATTAAAAAGACTGGGACTGTTAAGCTTAGAAAAGGAATAACTACAGGGAATATGATAGAGATCTATAAAATTATGAATGATGTGGAGAAAGTGAATAAGGAAGTCTTATTTACTCTTTCACATAAGATAGGAACCAGGGATCATTGAGAGAAATTAATAGGCAGCAAGTTTAAAACAAACATAAGGAAGTACTTCTTCAAACAGTACACAGTCAACCTGTGGAACTCATTGCCATGGGATGTTATAAAGATCAAAAGTATAACTGGGTTCAAAAATAAATGAGAAGTTCATGGAAGATAGCCACTAATGGACCTTAGCCAAGTTGGTAAGGTTATTGAAGACATATCTTGGTGGCATGCAATGTAGCCTTTTACTACTAGCCTTTTACAAAGTAGACCGGAGATGGATCAGAATTCAAAGAAATAACAAACCTCTAATTTCTTGCTATATGAGAGTATGAAATCATACAATAGCTGGTTTGTAAAATATAACTACACCTCATGTAAGATATACGGAGACCTTTGAACAGCTTTCAAGACTAAGACCTGGATGAATATTTCAGCAGAGTTCTAGTCAATGTCGAGGCACAGAGGAGCAATTTTTCAGAAGACATAGGAGCAATCAGAGGCGGGTTCAGGCCCAGTGGAGACAAAAAGCAAGTCTGAAACTAAGTGGAAAATAGAGGCATTTGAGCTGTGATTGAAGATGTATCTCTTGAACAATGAAGGCACTGTTGTCTGGAAAATGTAACTGAAGGAACTGAGTCACTATCATAACAGTGTGGGATTGTATTGGTTGTAATTAAACAACCACACAGGTAGGTTCCACACTGGGCTATTATCAAAATGGGGTTAGGTACTATGAGAAGGTGTTAAAAATGGAGGGACTGAGCCAGGGTGAGAAGAAGGAAATTGCCAGTCCAAGCAAAAATCATGAGCCAAGTCACCCTTGCCTCCCGCCCATGAGATTGATAAAAATACTACATTCAGGTCCTTTTTATTTGGCTTCTGACTTTTGAGCCTTTCAGTTTACTCAGGTCATATTTCTCAGCTTTTCTTAACAACCACGAGGGCAAACAAAATTTTTTTTTTTGCAATGAAAGTTGAAATTCTAACAAGATATTGTGAGAGCTGGCAATATAGAGACCTTCTGGATCGTTGCAGACAAGAAAAGAGAAGGAACCTCAAAAAAATTAATAAAATCATAGAATTTATAGACATTGATTCCTGAAGTTTCCAGTCAGCGAAAGTCCACTAAAATACAACTTTAGTATGCATTTTATTTGCATGACTGACCACTAGACAGAATGAGACAGTGTGAAATAGAACTTATTCTTTGCAACGGATGTTTTTGTGGTCATTTCCAACTTTTCCCCCCGCATATGAAACAATAAAAGAAGCTAATGCTACAACTAAAATAAATTTAATACAATAATCTCAAAGACACGTCAGATATTCGTGTATTCATAGACAACTCAACGTTCTGATTGTCAACACTGAACTTATGAGAGCTTTACTCATATTTTCAATTGAGAAAATGTGTTTAAAGAGAAAAAGTCATGGTTGCAGATTATGAAAGCTTTAAAATCTCTTCCTAGGAGTCTTTACTTTAAAAGAGAAACAATCTTTTCAAATTTTTGAGTCTAGGGAAAGGCTTAAGATGACAAAACAAATTAGTTAAGAAAAATGTAAGGCTGGATTGTTCATGGCTGTAAGAAGGTGTGCGAGGGGAAGAGGAAGATAAAGGACACAAGTACACTTCCCTTCTCTGACACCCCCTGTGAAAGCCTTGTAGAACTGGGTCCTTGTTCCCTTCTCTGTCCTGCTACAAGCCTGCCATGGAATTGGTCCTAGATATTAGAAGGATTGTCTCTCTCCACAACCTCCTGTGTGTTACATGCCTCTGAAGCAATGAAACTGCTGACAATAGGGAGGCAAAATTCTGAGGAGCCAAACCAAAACTATGGAACTTATTACCAGGGGAAATAACCTAACTGCTTCTTCTCCCATAGCTGTATTGGCTCTGAAATGCTACTAGGAGTAAACAACATTTTAAAATTCTTTTTGTCAGAAAATTAAGCTGATATAACAGTGACAATGACAGCAGATTTTTTTCTGAAAGACATCACGTTGACAGTCACTGTTCTAACTATAGCCGCATCTTAATTCATTAATGTCTGTAAAGCTTTTTTAAGATCTTTGCCTGAAACACTATAAAAGGCAAAATGTTGTTATTAAAAAATATCATACCAGATGTATCCCAACCAGTCTTGGCAAAAACGAAAATTTAAAAGCCCTTAATAAAGTTTCTTTGGTGCTCACAAAAGTCTTTGAAGTGCAGAATAACATTTTGTAAAAGTTGTGATTTACAGGCACACTGTTTTATTTGGATTGTTTCATAAATCATGTTTCCTCTTCACTCTATTAACGTGACACATTCACTCCATCTGATGTCAGAACAAACTGAACTATCTATAAACAAAGAACTCTTTCAGGGCTCACATAGTTGCAATCTGTAATTCGCAGAGTGATCTGAATACGTGACACATATTGTAACAATTTCATGGCCACCTAGCACTTCACACTCATCTCTATAGTGCAAAGTACAGTCATTTGGAACATCGCAGCAGCAGCAGAGACAGAGTACTTAACCTCTAATTTCAGAAGTACAGGCCCCAAGCACATGAGCTACTGTAGAATCCCCAGTTGGTGTTAGTAGTTAGCATGACCTACAGTTGAACTGATCTAATTCTAACCAGTAGAGCAAATACACACCAATGGATTTATTAAAATGAGTATGTTTTTTCCTTGTACAGAGCAAACTCTGAGGCAAATCCCTAACTTACCCCATTCTTCCCCTCTCCCCCTTAGTAAAAGTAATAAGAGCAAAACACAGGAAGACAGAGGTCCAAAAGCTATTTTGACATCGATGATGTAAAATGGCCCAGGAATCTCTCACCAAGTTAAACTTTGTGATGATTTTAATTAAAATGGATGCACAAGCTGCTGTATATCTCCAAAGGTCTGAATACAACCTATATAGTATCTGGTAGGCTGAAATGGAATGTCCATCTGAAACACACCACACTGTTAGCAGTTATTGATATTGCTGGGGAATATAAGGAAGGAGGTGAGCTTACACTCTATGGGGCATGGCTTCTATTGAAGAGACCAGGTTGAGAAAGGCGATTCACAGTGTGCTTTGGAGAAGCCATACAAAGCATGAAGTTAACTTTTCAGATAACAGTAACCCATAGGAGGTAGAGCCAATCCCCATTAAAGACAATAGGGCTCCCATTTACACAAAGGGCTTTGGATCAGGCCCCATTCATGGACCAGTTCATTAAGGATACATCTACACAGCAGCTGGGAACATGCCTCCCAGCCCACATTAGGGAGACTGATGTGCTAGCTCTGCTCAAGCTACCACGCTGCTAGAGCTAGCATACTAAAAATAGCAGAGTGGATGTTGTGGCCCTGACTAGCTGCCCAAGTACAAGGCCACCCCTCTCCCCCAGAGCTGGGCTCCAGTTGCTAGCCTGTGCTGCTGCCTGTGCCAAAATGTCCACACTGATATTTTCCGTTTGTTAGCTTGAGCAGAGCTAGTGTATGCCCATCTACCGGGGCTAGAAAGCACGTTCCTAGCTGCAGTGTAGACATACTCGGAGGCTAGGTGTGGGAGTTTAACCTGCTGCATTGAAGAGACAGATTATTAAACTTCTGATATAGCACAAAAGAGCTGCTCAGTGTTTCCTGGCTTAGTTGTCAGTTTGCTGTCAGATTTTAAAAGAAAAAATGGAGTATACCTAAACAAAAAGCACCATCCCCGGATGTCTTCCCAATACCAACCTAAAACGTATTAGTTGCATTCCTCCTCCTCCATGTGCATCCATTAAAAATGCAAATATCTGAGAATTCTTTATATTGTTTTAAATTAGCATTTTAAATTGTATTCATAATTGCTACCACAATAACCTTTAGCACGTAGGAAAACTAGCTCTTTGAGAACCCTGATAGAAATGTCACATGACTACAGTCATTAGAAGGCATTATGCTCAGACATCTGAGTTTGATTTTGGGATTTCTGTTATCTGGCATTTTATTACTGGACTGTGTCAGGGAAGTGCTGGCATCTCTTATACAATTTTGACTAAAAAGGATCGTCATGGCCTATAGTTTACATATTCACAACTGGAGAACATAGAGGGCTAAATTCACAAAGAAAATTAGGCCTGGTGACCCTGGGCATCACCACGCCGAACTTTTAGGAGCCTAGAAAATTGCTGATGCGCAAAGCCTGAGTTCAGTGAATGGAGAGAGAGACATATCAGAATAGGTTTCAGAAAAGCCAACACTCTAGGTGGCTCTGTGCCAAAGCTAGCCAATAGGAGATGCCAAACTAAGGGGGGGGGTGGGGAGCACGCTCAGCCCTGCCCCTCTCTCTGAGATAAGTGCCCAATTCCGGGCTGCAGGGAGGCTACTTGGGATTCTATCTATCTATTCTTGCAAACCCTATCTTGGCATTAGGCACCTGTGTAGCTTTTTTTGCAAAAAGCTGTGGTGGGGGAGAAAAGAGGAGAACTTCCCTCATAACTTCTAGCCCAATGGTTCAAATAGTCACCTGGGATGCTGGAGACCTCCATTTCCAATCCCCTCTCCACTTGAGGGGGGAGGAATATGAACAGGGATCTGCTACATCCTAGGTGAGCACCTTAACCACTGTGCTACAGGATATTTTGATGTGGGGCTCCCTCAGTCTCTCCTGTTGAAGCTGTTCCAGTCAGGATCAATAATGAAAGAATCGGTGGGCCAGAGAGAAAGAGCAAGCACGGGAATGAGTCTATAGCCTGGTGGCTCCACTGAGCTAGGAGAACCCGGGTCCAGTCCCCTGGATCCACTGAATTGTTTAATTAGGTATTCATATTTTGTGAATCTAGAGGACAGATCCTATACATATTGTAGGTCAAGAGACTGAACTGGTTAGTTAAGAGTTATAAGAGGTTGAAGCTTCTTACTATTAAAGCAGGCTGAATATGACCTTAAGTGGTATGTTCCCTGCTGATCTCACCCCAGATCTTTATTGTTCCTATAGCAGTTAACGTTGCTCACTCAATATGTAATAGCCTGTAATGAAACATAATTAATCAGTTTCAAAATGTGCTGGTATTTTCATCCTGTTAATTCCTCCTCAAGTGGCTTAATTCTTTAATCATAAAAAGTGAATTTACTTTCCTCAAGAGGTTAAGTCAATTTATTATTTAACACAGGAGTGGCAAAGTTGTTAGTCTTTCTTTGTGGGGAGTGCACTGGCATGAACTCTTGTATATCAAGACTCCCTTTTTGGATAACCTGGATGACATTTTTTGTAACAAAACAACAACAGTTGGATGTCAGATGTTCATGAGAAACACAGCACTGTTCACTGAGCTGATGAAATTTACACCTACTTCTGACCTTGTCAGAATTTAAACCAATAATTCTGACTTTTCACATTTTTATTTTTCAAAAGTATTATCATTCAAGAATGATTTCTGGAACTTTGACCTTTAACCTAGCCAGCATGCTAGGTGGCTCTTTGTCTAAGCTAGCCATTGTGAGATGCCAAACTGGGTTGACTGATGGTGCTAAAAAAGGAAATAGTTTTCATGAAAATTTTTGAAAATATTTTACAAAAATTTCAAACCAGTTCTACGCAATTATAATAATTTAAATGCCAACGTTGTTGACTATTTCAATGTTGAAAGACTCAGGGAAGATCTTAATATGAAGATGTGCACAATCTACTCCAAGACACTCCTCAATAAAGTGGGTGGAGCTTGGGGGAACCAATGCTTTTTTTTTTTAAAATTTAACCAAAAAGGAGCCAAGCCCCAGGAGCCTACTAAAGCTCATCATGACATTTATTCCCCAAAAGGGAGAGATAAACTGGAGCAGCCCAGCAACGCCATCTGAATGTGACCAATTGGAAGTGGGTCCTGAAGAGCCGAGCAAAATGTACACAATCAGAATGTCAACATCTGCAAATCGACCGAGGGGCACCTTAAGTAGGTGGAGCTTGGCTTGTTGGTAGAGCTTGGAAAATTACCACTGCATTCCTCTCCTTCGTTAGTGAGACCCCTGACTGACTTTTACTTATCTGAAAAAAGTGGTATAGTCCCTGCAGATCTTCCCTGAATTCTACTATAAATGCAACATTGTTCATAAGAATTAAGTCTCTTGACAACTGTTTTGATTTAAGTACTAATTAGCATTAGTAGCATTTTGTATCATGAAGATCCATTGATTCACACAATGTGTTCTTTTAATTTACTCCTAATAAACAGACAAAAATTGGAGTCAGTGTCAGTTTTGTCCAAATTAAAGGGCCGAATGTCACTTTAATGTCACAATTAAAACCAGATTAATTTTTTAAGAAAAAGCAAATTATGCCTTGAAGAGTTTGTAGAAGATTTATTGCAATGTACAAATAAAAAACCATTTAAATTAACTGTAGCCAAGATGCCATAGATATTGTTTATTTTTCATACAGTTAATTTTGGCAGATACTAATCATCCCAAAAGAAGCACATGAACTTAATTATCTCATTGTCTCAAAATATAATATAATATAAATCCCAGAAACATAGCATATCCTAGTACAATTTTGATACATTTCTGTTCAGTTGCATTGAGGGCTATAAATTCTTCCCGATCTATTTAAAATTAAATCTCGAATGCTTTTACTGATTATTGTAATGCCTTTCTTGTCTGTTTCCCTTGTTGTTCTCTCAAAGAAAGAGCCCAACTTAGTGGCTAACCTTTCCATTTGAGAGTGATTCACTTTTCTTTTAAAATGATAATAAATTTCCCCAATTTGTTTCCCAGTTAACACACTGGGGGAAGGAGTGTATCCAGAGCCCATTGAAGTCAATGTAAAAGCCCTTTTTTTACATCAGTGAGCTTTGGAACACTCTTGAGCTCCTTTCCATACAGACACACTGGTCATCCAGAAAAAAATAAAAAGAAATGCCCTACAATAAAAACTAGATACCCATCAAGTTGGATTCTAGTGGAGGGCTCACAGAAAGATAAAGGATAAGGTACATCACAATCCCAAAATGTGATGATGTTTATAGGCATACTTACTGAAGCTTAGATACTACTGAAGCTTAGATGGGCTGTGTTGAAAATTTTTTAAATAAATAGAGAAAAAAACCCACTTTTCTACCATTGCCAACAGCCATTTCAAGATTTTAAATGCCTTTGGGCAAAGATCATCTCTTTGTTCTGTGCAGTCCTTGCACAATGGGGTCCTGATCCAGGATGATAATACAAATAATAAGAAGACATTTGCTCTGGCCACAGTCTGCAGTATTCCAGACATTTTCCTGGACACTTGTAATATCATTTCTTTGTCCATTTTTGCTCTGCTTTTTTCATATGTTGTCAATAGCATTGGTTGGGGTTGGGGGAGGGGGAGAGTGTACAAAAGAAAAAAGCACAGAGACAAGGACCCTCTCCCAGAGAACTTATTCTCAAGCTATCATAGCAATCTCAAGTACCAGGAGGCTGTTGAGCGGCTGCTGCACCACACCTATACTAAGTCTAATTTCCTTCACTTCAGGAAAACAACTTTTGATGACACAAGTTGTGGCCAGTAAGGCTGCTAGACTGGAAAGCTAAGACACAATTTGTCAAATAAAAACCAGGCTTGTTTCGAATAACACAAATGTGCAAACACTGATATTTCATTGTAAGCCAAAAGACCCCTCATCTTGAGAGTGCGCTGTTTTCTCTGGTGTTGTCAGTACTTAGTTTAACACTTGGGATTCAAGAACATGGGTTGTTAGATCCTCGGGCCTGGCCAAAATATGCTCTTCACAGCACTTACTTGTTGGCAAAGCTGGACTGAAGCCCCCTTTCTGGTTTCCTGATCATGGGGACAGTCAAAGCCTGCAGAGTAATTCAATACAGTTTCTGCTTCCACTCCCCTCCTCAACGCCTGCCCCCAGCCCAAAATCCAGCAGGGAAAAGTGCTGCTCTGATTTACACCAGTGTAAATCTGGAATGACTACTGAAGGCAGGGGAGTTACCCTGGATTTATACAGGTGTAAATGAGAACAAAATCTGTCCCTATATTTCCAAATGAATCAACATCTTCTGCAGGTGTCTCAGCAGCAATGTTTGCTTCTTCTTATGGAAGAAACATCAAAGCAACAGGTCACTCATGGCCACAAGTAGAATTTCAAGTCTACGTGGACTACAGAAGTATTGATTCTTTTTCAAATTTGCTCCTTCCATACTCTTCATCACTATGCCTATGAGTAGCAGAATGTTTCCCAGATCGCTGCTGTTATCAGCTTGAGCTGACCTGTGGGTTTACTTCAGGCTACGTTAACTGTGTTTTGCTTGTGGCTTAGTTCACTTCATCGTAGCCTGCTAGTCCTGGGTGCCTTTAATCTATCTCTGACATGCGTAGAGGTGCATTCACCTTGGTACCTAAGAACTGTACAAAATTATAAAGAAATACCAGCTTCCAAAATGAAGAGTGTTATTTTCTTTATTTCCCCATGAACAATGGAGTGTGGATGTCAGTGCTGCTTCAGTTTTACTCCTGGGTGCTGTTCACTGGGGGGGATGGCTTTCCTAAAAATGTCCAAATCCAATATGGCTGGGAGATTTTCCTGGTTCAGGTTTGGATACCTTTCCTTCAGTGAGACCCCCTGGGATTTTGTCTGTGATGTAGGCAGAGTGTCCTTCTCAGCAGGTAAGATTTGGATCTGAGACACAGGTAGGAATAAGGGACACTTACTTCATGGCCTGAGGCCTGTAGTAATCCTGACTGGAGGCATGAACCTAGCCTTTGGCTGCTCCCTCTTTCTCTCTGGACTGCTGCAGAGGCAGCTCACTTATCTCCAAAATCTCAGAATCCCCAAATCTGGTTGCCGTTCTGCTCTCTCACTGCCACTGAACTGTTGCTCTCTAGTTCTTGGTTGAGTCCTTCCTTTAGACTGTGGCATATTTCCCTAGCTCTGCAAACTTCCCGTTTTGCCATCAGCTTATTAACATTCCCTCTCACTCTTCTAGACCTGCTGCTCAGCGAGGGTGACCAGACATCCCAATGTTATGGGAACAGTCCCAATATTTGGGGTTTTGTCTTATATAGGCACTTATTATCCCTCCCTCTCTTCCCCCTGCCCCATCCCAATTTTTCATACTTGCTATCTGGTCACCATACGTTCAGCCCTTGCCAGCTTCCTTGATCTCCCAGGATTCTGGCCTCTGAATACTTCTGAATATGTTGTAATATCTCGGGGGGGCGGGGGGGGGGGGGAGAATGACATCCCCTCCCTCAACTTCATTTAAGATTTTTTACAAGGATGATGGATAAACAGAACATTTGAGGAAATCATCCCAAGCTGCAGTTTTTACAGTCTGAAGCCAGCCTGAGTTCATGTATTTATTTATTTTAGTAAAGCTCTTAGAGTTTTGACATAAAAGAAAATGGTAGAGCACAGATTTTAACTTTCCCAGGTCTCCTTGGGTGCGTGCATGTGTCTGTACTTGAACAAACAAGAAATAAAACACGATGATTTCTTGAGGTATATATTTTACTTCTAATAAAGTAGTGCAAGGAAAAAATCCTTTGTCCCCCAATTGGAAATGGAAAAAAGCAACTCTTCTTCCTTGCATCAATACGTGGCAGGAAAGTCACTTTGGTGCATGTCATGGTGATTATCTGTTGCTCAGCCAGGAGTCCCAATAGTTTAGTCTGAGGGTAGAGTAAGCTTTAGCTTGCACTGTACGTATCCACTCTGACACACCCTGTGTTCCTTTTAATGAGAGAGCTGCAAGTGTTGACAAAAGTTGGAAGGAAAAGGGACAAAACGAGGAGAAATCATTTTCCTCTCTCCTTTCTCCAGCCAGCCCTCGATCATGCTGACAAGAATACTTCAATTTATGACAAACACAAATTCAATTAAAATACTAAATTGAAGCTAAAAATCTGTGGAGCAAAAAGGACTTTGTTTACCTCCTGCTGTGGGTTTTGGACTCTGAAGAGGGATTGGGTTTAGGGGACGGAGTGTGGCCCCTAAAAAGGAAGAGAATGTCTTTCGGGCAGCATATTCTGCCCTAGGGATTTGATCCATAAAAAACAAATTGTATGCATAGTTATAATTTAAATATGGCATATTGTGTTTGTTTGCAATGATCCTGAAAGGAGCATATATTCTGTTTTTGGAAGCTTATCTGGTGGTGGAAGAGCAAGCCAACAGCCCATGAATTTAGAGTTAAGTTATATATATTTACAGCTGTTTGGATTTCAGATAAGTCAAAGTTCTAAAGAATGAGATAATCCGACAACAATTTATCTATAGAATGCTGTGGCAATAATCATCATAAATATCTACTAACCAGCAACAGAACCATCACCGCTCTTCCAATTTTGCTGCCCATAATTTTTTTCGTACCTTTCTTCTGCAAGTGAAGTGATCGCTTTTTTCCCCCCACTTTCCTCTTGGGAGTACATTTCAAATAGAAGAGATTCCTAACACTAGTCAAATACCAGAGAATGTCAGACCAACTGAGAGCAAAGTCAGAAACAAGATACAATAACAGAGCTAAAAGCTCCAGCCAACACCTCCAGCCACAGTACCATTCATTTTACAACAAACAAGCCTTACAAGTGCCAGATTCTGATTCTGTTAGAAGCAGTGGAGGCAGCACTCCTTTGGGCACAAATATTGATGATCCAGAGGTAATGCCTCATAGTTGAACTGAAAGCAATTAAGGGAGGGACGCTGTGCTATATTCAGTCTGTATCTCCCACGCACAAGTTGATTTTCAGAACATAAAGCAGGCATAAGTTGATTTTCATTAATTTGGTTGCCTGAGTCATGACAAACAGTAGCATCTTGGCCTTCTAACAAAGAAAATTTATGTCTTGGACCTATATATAAACCATGATATTAAGGTGACAGAATGCATAAGTCATCTGGAGATACTTCATGAGAAACCTCATGAATTTATGACAGGCTCTGTGAATATAATACCAAGTCAGATCCTAAAAAGGATATGGGCACAAAATATATGATGAATCACATTATACATATTCTTATCCAGCTGTCATATTAAGTGGAAGGAAAACAAAACAATCAAAGGCAAGAGCTGAGCATGGAAATCCTGCTGCAACACATTTAGAACACTAGGAAAAGTGCCACCACTCAAACATAAATAGAGCAGAAAGCCACAGACAACTTACCTGCCAATAAAGATGTAATTCAGTGAAGCCTTTAAAAACAGAGAGAAAAATATCTATGTAGCAAAACTTTTTTCTTTTGAATATTTATTATTGATTAAGTAGAGCCACAAAGTTCCCATCTTGATCAAAGCTGGGAATTCTACAAACAAATATTAGAAGGCAAGTCCTGCCCGGAAGAGGACAGACTGTATAATAAGAGGCCATACAAAGAACATACAATGTTTTTAATTCCACCATGTGAGTTAAGTAGTGATGGAGCCTTGTTTCACTGAGGCCCTAAAACAATCACACACAGCAACGTTAAGATATCATGATGAAAACTGTTGCCTTTCAAGATTTCAAAACTTTAGTCCTTTTTTAGTAATTACCATAGTTGTATGTTGCCTATTGTTCATCTGTCATAATATTTTGCATACAGGGTGTGTATCTGCACATTTGTTGCTTGGTCAGGTAAGACAATAAATACCATCAACATGAAAGCAGGGCCCCACTGGAAAGTATCCAACATCTGTTAAATTAAGTGACTGTACAAAGTGTTCCAATACATACATTCTTGTAGTCGTGGATGCTAGGAACTGTTTGGTGATGTTTGTCAGTTAGGGGGAGGTTTGTGCAGCGTTTGTGGAGATGAGGTTAAAATAGCATATCACACTTTGCCAAAGACTTTCTATGTGAAATATGTTACTTTTGACTATGCAATGTGATGGACCTCCAGGAATTATTTTTAGTTTAAAGGGTCCCTTCCTTAATGTTTAATTTCTGTGGGGATACTGCTGAATGAATTGCTAATCAGGCTTCGCCACACTCTTAAATCTTCTGACAAGAAAGGTGAACATAAAAGATTAAGAACCATGAGCTTCTCCTATTATTCGTGTGAAACAAACAAAAAACTTCTGGATGAAAGGGGTTCTACACATCTAAAATATTCTCAGTACCATAAGAACTGCAAAATATGACTTACTGAAATCAGGGAGATTCAGGAACTGAAGTTCTTCTCTTTTGCCACAGAGTGTCACCAACACTCCATTCACTGCTCAGGGGATTCAGACTTCTTTAGGAAAGAAAGTTTCTCCAAAGATCAGTTTGCCGTTCATTCAATTCCTACCCTACAAGGCCTTTTTCCATTGGAAACTCATCTTATTTCTAAATCCTGTAGGTTTTGTTGTTGTTGTTGTATTGTTTGTTTGTTTGTTTAAAGAACTATCCCAGTGTAACTAAAGCAAACACAAAATATGTATGTGGTAACTTTGCAATAAGTCTTTTATATTTAGTTTTGGCCAAGAGGAAAGTGCCAAGAGAACATCTTCCCATAGTATTTTGATATTTCTCAATCCTCGGAAAAAGTTCTGTTTTGGTCTGAGAGAAAGTTGAAGGGACAGGCAGCAGCTTATATTGTTAGAAATGGCTCCTTCGTCCTCTGTAAAAATGCACAACACATGAATATGCAGAAAGTTAATTTCTTGAATTTAAAATTGTAATCAGATGTCATGTATTTCTGTACCAGAGATGCACTGGACAGATACCACTTATACACACCAGATGTGTTTTTTAATGCTCTGCCAGGTATGGCTAAGGTTAGCTCACATAAGGTATTGCACATAGTGCCACCTAGTGGATGAACAGTAGAATACAGTTTAGGATTCCATTACATCTCCCTCTTTAAATTCTACATTCTTACCATTTACTGTACACTATTACACTCTTTTTGAAGTTAAGTACGTATCAGTCTGTTATGTGTCTCTGAATCATACTTTTTTTAGTTACACGACCTTAACGTTTAACAGTTTGTTACTCTGGCTGTCAGTTGCAATGGCTGTCTCTGGTCAGTTTGCAACCTTTGAATTCTGCCTCTGCATCTGTAGAGCTTGCTCTGCTGATTGCTCTTTCCTAGGAACAAACGGTAGATGTTGACAGTTTCTGATGAACTCTCCAGTGTCATTCTTGCTCACATGTGATCTGGGCACTGTATTATTTTTTTCTTTACAACACCTAGAGTTATCCATTTTTTTTCTCCATCCAATTTGACATGAATATGATCACCAAGTCCTAGACGTGGCAGTTCTCTAAATGAGTCATGTCTGCTGTAAAAGTGTTCATAGACTCTTTTAGCTCTTTTAATGTGATTTGACTGCTCCTTCATGTCTGGCCACGTTGGAGCTAGATCCTTTTCCAAAGTTGGAACAGTAGTTCTGAGTTGTCTTCCCATCAGGAATTATGCTGGACTATATCCAGTAGCTGCTGTTGGTGTTGATCTGTAACTCAAAAGAGGAAGAATGGATCTTCTTGCTATAGGATTTTCTTGGCTGTCTGTACAGCTCTCTCAGCTTCTCCATTTGCTAGTGGGTAAAGTGGGCTGTTAGTGGCATGATGAAAATCAAATTTCATTTGGAATTACTTAAACTCTGCAGCAGTGAATTGTGGTCTGTTGTTGACCACTACTTGTTCTGGAGTATTGAAGTGAGCAAAATCACACTTCAGTTTCTCAAGAACACTGTGACATGTCTTTCAAGTATATTATTCTAGATACCTAGAAATATAGTCAAAACCACCTGGCAATGATGTCCCCTTAATTTGCATAAATCTCCAGCTAGTCTTTTCCAAGGTCTCTCTGGTTGAGGTGTTTGTACACTGTATCGTTCAGCATTGTCTCGAGTTGATTTGTACAGATATCTTTTCAAAAGTCCAATACCATCAAATCCCCTGTTGAGATTTTCAACCTTTCTCATTAGGCCCATCATAGGTGCATCTGATTAAGTTGTTAGTCTTTGATCACATACACTCTGAATGCACAGTTTTTGCCTTTATGCCGTGTCATTGTAGCATGTCAGAGCCAGGACATCAGAGACACAAGGTGGGAGAGGTAATATCTTTTTTTGGACTGCTGGTGAAAGAGACAAACTTTTGAGCTTACACAGAGCTCTTCTTCAGGTCTGGGAAATGTACTCAGTGTCACAGGTAAATACAAGGTGGAACAGTTTGTTTAGCATAAATAGTTAACACATTTCAAGGGAGCATTTTGCCTTTGTAAATTGTTTCTGTGGTGAGCTGTCCCATGCCATGCAGAATACCTCTAGGTGTGTCAGGTGACTTCAGCTCTGGGAAGGGTTGAAGGGGATTGTAAATCCCTTCTGAGATGACTGTGTTGTCAGCTCCTGAGTCAATTTTAAAGTCAGTAGTCTTGCCATGAATATTCAATATTTCTCTCCAGGTGGGCTCTGTATCCTCACAAGTGCTAGATCCCAGAAACAATAGCTGTAGATTGTCTATAATATGAGTCAATTCCCTGACTTCTTTGGTGTAGCAAACAGCTGCAAAATATCCATATTTCCTGCATATATAATACCATGGGCCTCTGCGTGGACATGAGTCATCTCTTGGGATCTTTTTCCACACCTTATGCATGTTGACTGGAATTTGTCCCTCTTAGCCCGGGAGTTCTCTCTCCTTGCCTCAGGGGTTTTAGGATAAAGAACTTTTAACAGCGCTGAGTCTCTTTACTGCTTCTAAACTAATTTCCTGTTTTTCAAGTTTGACCAGTTGCTCTCCGTTTTGCTGTCTCACCAGCTCAGACTGCTTTGCTATTTGAATAGCTGTGTGTAAGGTTAGGTCTCTTTTTTATTGGAGCTGCAGGGAAAGGTTTTATCTGTTAACCCAAGAAACAGCCTGTCTCTGATATTTTGTATGTTTTGCATTCTCAAAAATCAGTTTTAAACCAATGTATGCAGAGCTCTTATAAGAGAGACAGGGTGGATGAGTTATATCTTTTATTGGACCAACTTCTGTTGGTGAAAGAGTCAGCCTTTCAAGCTGCACATCTGTGAGACTGAGGCCTGGTCCACAGTACACAGTTAAACCGATTTTAACAGCGTTAAATCGATTTAAAGCTGTACCCGTCCACACTACGATGCACTTTATATCGATTTAAAGGGCTCTTTAAATCGATTTCTGTACTCCTCCCCAACAAAAGGAATAACACTAAAATCGATAGTAACATATCGGTTTAGGGTTAGTGTGGCCGCAAATCAAAGTTATTGGCCTCCGGGCGGTATCCCACAGTGCACCACTGACCGCTCTGGACAGGTATCTGAACTCTGATGCACTGGCAAGGTATACAGGAAAAGCCCAGCGAACATTTGAATTGTATTTCCTGTTTGGCCAGCGTGGAGCTCTCATCAACACAGGTGACCACACAGAGCTCATCAGCACAGGTAACAATGCAGTCTCCTGAGAATGAAAAAAGAGCACCAGCATGGACCGCACGAGAGGTACTGGATCTTATCACTATATGGGGAGAGGATTCAGTGCTAACAGAACTCCGTTCCAAAAGACGAAATGAAAAAAATATTTGAAAAAATTTCCAAGGCAATGATGGGAAAAGGCCACACTAGGGACTCAGTGCAGTGCAGAGTGAAAGTTAAGGAGCTCAGACAAGGATACCAGAAAACCAAAGCAGCAAACAGAAGATCCGGGTCAGGGCCAAAAACATGCCGCTTCTACACTGAGCTGCATGCAATTTTAGGGGGCTGCGCCACCACTACCCCACCCCTTGTCCGTGGATTCCGAGGTGGGAGTTATAATCTCAACCATGGCTGAGGATTCAGCGGAGGGGGAAGATGAGGAGGAGGATGAGGAAGAGGAGGACGATCTTGCAGCGAGCACACAGCACTCCGTCAGCCCCAACAGCCAGGAGCTTTTTGTGACCCAGACGGAATTACCTTCCCAGCCCTCCCAAGCCACTAGCCCAGACAGTGAAGCCATGAAAGTGACCTCTGGTGAGTGTACCTTTGTAAATATAAAACATGGTTTAAAAGCAAGCGTTTTTTAATGATTGATTTGCCATGAGGGCTTGGGATGCATTCACAGCCAGTAAAGTTACTGCAAAAGTTTGTTAACATGTCTGGGGATGGAGCGGAAATCCTCCAGGGACATCTCCATGAAGCGCTCCTGGAGGTACTCCAAAAGCCTTTGCAGAAGGTTTCTGGGCAAGGCAGCCTTGTTCCGTCCACCATGGTAGGACACTTGACCACGCCATGCATGTAGCAAGTAATCGGGTATCATTGCATGACAAAGCCTAGCTGCGTATGGTCCCGGTGATTGCTGGCATTCAAGAAACATTCTTTCTTTATCTCGCTCTGTTATCCTCAGCAGAGTGATATCATTCATGGTAACCTGGTTGAAATTAAGGAATTTAATTAAGGGGACAGAGATGGCCATTTTCCTACTGGGCTGTTGCTTAAAAGAAAGCCTTCCTTGCACGTAGCAAAGCGAGGGGAGGGGTGGGGTAATGGCGCTGAGCTTTTTAGCATTTGGCCAGCAGGAATCTTCCCAGCTACCAGCCACGCGGTGGGGGGCGGGGGGGAAAGGAGAGTGATTAGCAGTGATCTTCCATGATACCAGCTATGCAGTGGGGGGAGGGGTAAAGCAATCCTAGAGAATTGGATTGGGGAGGGGAGGGGTTGGCGTCTGCTGCTGCTTGTTAACAGGAAAGAAGCAGGGCACTGTGTATATGAAGGCTGGAGAAGCTGTGGCTTACCATGACCGCATGCAAGCTGAATTGTGATGCCCGAACCTGCGTCTGTGAGATCTGTAACACCAGAGCCGCAGGCACTCAATATTAAAAGTTTCCAAATGCCACCTTGTAGTGAAATCACATGTGCTATGTAAGGTGAATAGTGTTGTTTACTGTGAAAGAGTACAACCATTGTTCTGTAAAATGTATCTTTTGAAATCCTTCTCTCCCTATTTTCCCTAACTTATGCAGCTGCACATTTTTCAAGCCTCCCTACTCCATCCCGAAGGCTAGCTCAGATAAGGGGGAGGAAGAAGAGGACGCGAGATGAAATGTTCTCTGAAATCATGGAAGTAACCTGCAACGAAAGAGCTCATCTGAAGGAGTGGAAGGACGTGGTAGCAAAGTACAGGAAAGATGCCAGTGAACGTGAGGATAGGAGGGACGAACGTGAGGATAGGAGAGACGCTCGAGATGAGAGGTGGCGGCAGGAAGATCAGAGGTGTAGGCAGGAAGACCAGCAGTGGTGGGATGCAATGCTGAAGCTGCTGTGTGATCAAACTGATATCCTCTGACGTCTGGTGGATCTTCAGGAAGAGCAGCGGGGTCACAGAGTGCCGCTCCAGCCCATGTTTAACCTCCTCAGTACTCACCATGTTCCATATCTTCCTCACTCAGACGTGTAAGAAGGCGTGGGGGAAGGCTTTGTGCACCCGCCCACTCCACCCCCGTGGACAGTCCAACCAAAAGGCTGTCATTACATTGACATGTGCTTAATGGCCTTTTCCTTCCCTCCTATCCTCCTCCCAAACCACACCCGGGATACCTTGTTAATTCTCTTCCTCTTTTTATAGTTACATGCTTTTTAAATGATAGTGACTTTATTTCCTTAAGCAAGCTGTAATCGAAGGGGGAGGGTGGGTTGTTTACAGGGAAGGAGTCAATAAAGGGAGGGGTTCATGAAGGGGAAACAAACACAGCAGTCACACCGTACCCTGGCCCATGATGAAACTCGTTTTCAAGGCTTCTCTGATGCGCACCGCTTCCTGGTGAACTCTTCTAATCGCCCTGGTGTCTGGCTGCGCATAATCAGCGGCCAGGTGATTTGCCTCAGTCTCCCACCCTGCCATAAAGGTCTCCCCCTTACTTTCACAGAGATTGTGGAGCACACTGCAAGCAGCAATAACAAAGGGGACATTGGTTTGGCTGAGGTCTGAGCGAGTGAGCAATGTGCACCAGCGAGCCTTTAAACGGCCAAATGCACGTTCTACCACCATTCAGCCTGTAGTTGAACAGCTCCTGACCACTGTCCAGGCTGCCTGTGTATGGCTTCATGAGCCATGGCATCAAGGGGTAGGCTGGGTCACCCAGGATAACGGCAGGCATTTCAACATCCCCAACTGTTATTTTCTGGTCCGGGAAGTAAGTTCCTTGCTGCAGCCGTTTAAACAGAGTAGTGCTTCTGAAGACGCGAGCGTCATGAACCCTTCCTGGCCATCCCACGTGGATGTTGGCGAAACGTCCCTTGTGATCCACCAGTGCTTGCAGCACCATTGAAAAGTACTCCTTGCGGTTTATGTACTGGGTGCCCTGGTGCTCTGGTGCCAAGATAGGGATATGGGTTACATCTATCGCCCCTCCACAGTTAGGGAATCCCATTGCAGCAAAGCCATCCACTATGACCTGCACATTTCCTAGAGTCACAACCTTTCGTAGCAGCAGCTTAATGATTGCTTTGGCTACTTGCAGCACAGCAGCCCCCACAGTAGATTTTCCCACTCCAAATTGATTCCCAACTGACTGGTAGCTGTCTGGTGTTGCAAGCTTCCAGAGGGCTATTGCCACTCGCTTCTCCACTGTGAGGGCTGCTCTCATCTTGGTATTATGGCGTTTCAGGGCAGGGGAAAGCAAGTCACAAAGTTCAAAGAAAGTGCTCTCAACGCATGCGAAAGTTTCACAGCCACTGCGAATCGTTCCACACCTGCAGAACTATGTGGTCCCACCAGTCTGTGCTTGTTTCCCGGGCCCAAAATCGGCGTTCAATGGGTAGAACCTCCCCCATTAGCAGCAGGAGCTCCAAAGCGCAGGGGCCTGTGGTTAGGGAGAATTCAGTGTCCATGTCCTCATCAATCTCGTCGCTGCGCTGCCGTAGTTGCCTCCTCCTCACCTGCCTTTGCAGTTCATGGTTCACCACAGACTGCACGAGAATGCGTGAGGTGTTTACAACGTCCATGATTGCACTATTGATCTGAGCAGGGTCCATGCTTGCTGTGCTATGGCGTTTGCTCAGTTCACCCAGGAAAAAAGGTGCGAAATGGTTGTTTGCTGCTTTCAGGGAGTGAGGGGTGAGGCTGTACCCAGAACCACCCGTGACAATGATTTTTGTCCCATCAGGCACTGGGATCTTAACCCAGAATTCCAAAGGGCAGGGGAGACTGCGGGAACTATGGGATAGCTATGGAATAGCTACCCACAGTGCAACGCTCCGGAAATCGATGCTAGCCTCGGACCATGGACGCACACCACTGAATTAATGTGCCTAGTGTGGCCGCGTGCAATTGACTTTATAATATCTGATTTATAAAACCAGTTTATGTTAATTCGAAATTATCCTGTAGTGTAGACATAGCCTGAGTACCTCTCCCAGCCCTGAAGAAGAGCTCTGTGTGACTTGAAAGCTTGTCTCTCTCATGAACAGAAGTTGGTCCAATAAAAGATATTACTTCACCCACCTTGTCTCTCTAATATCCTGGGAGTTACATGGCTACAACTATACTCCATAGAGCTCTTATAAAAAATTCAACATATTCCCCTGATCCTTGAATTCTCTGGTGAAAATATGCTCTTTCATAAACCACATTTCTCTGAGGTATAAATTATGCATCAAACATAATCAAAAACCCTTCACAGACACCTTTGTGATTGTCTTCAGTAAAGTCAAAGGATTTAAAGATTTGTTCTACTTGCTTCCCGATAGCATAAATTAAAGAAGATATCTGTATATCTCCAGTTTCTTTGTGGAGCCTGGTAACAATGCTGTCAAGGTTTTTTCCCCACTTTGAACTTTAGAGTTCAAGAAGTGGGGACCTGCATGAACACTCCTAAGCTTAATTATTAGCTTAGGTCTGGTACGCTGCCACCAGCCAGAATTTAGTGTCTGGCACTGTCATAAACAGATAGCTAAGGGTTAATGTCTCTTTCACCTGAAGCACCTGACCAGAGGACCAATCAGGAAACCGGATTTTTTCAACTTTGGGTGGAGGGAATTGAGTGTCTAAGGTCTTTGTTTTCTGGCTGCCTGCTTTCTCTGAGCTTTGGAGAAGTAGTTCTATTTTCTAGTCTTCTGTTTCCAAGTGTAAGGACAAAGAGATCAGATAGTAAGTTATATGGTTTCTTTTCTTTGGTATTTGCATGAATATAAGTGCTGGAGTGCTTTGATTTGTATTCTTTTTGAATAAGGCTGTTTATTCAATATTCTTTTAAGAAATTGCCCTGTATTGTGTCATCTTAATACAGAGAGAACATTTGTACTTATTTTTCTTTCTTTTTATATAAAGCTTTCTTTTAAGACCTGTTGGAGTTTTTCTTTACTTCAGGGAAATTGAGTCTGTACTCACCAGGGAATTGGTGGGAGGAAGAAATCAAGGGGAGATTTGTGTGTTGGATCGCTAGCCTGATTTTGCATTCCCTCTGGGGGAATAGGAAAGTACTTTTTGTTTTCAGGATTGGGAACAGAGAGGGGGAGTCTCTCTGTGTAGTTTCACAGAGCTTGTGTCTGTGTATCTCTCCAGGAGCATCTGGAGGGGGGAAGGGAAAAAGGATTATTTCCCTTTGTTGTGAGACTCAAGGGATTTGGGTCTTGGGGTCCCCAGGGAAGGTTTTTCAGAGGGACCAGAGTGCCCCAAAACACTCTAATTTTTTGGGTGGTGGCAGCAGGTACCAGGTCCAAGCTGGTAACTAAGCTTGGAGGTTTTCATGCTAACCCCCATATTTTGGACGCTAAGGTCCAAATCTGGGACTAAGGTATTACATGGTGTGCAGCTGGTGGGACTACAATCCAGAAGCCAGTAGGAATATTATATTTTTCTTTTCTCTGCTAAGGGCTTTTTAGCAGAGAGAAACAGTTGGTTTTAAAAGGGAACCAGAGAGAATTTTTTTTCTGCTCTCTCTCGCAGTTTGTGGCTTGCATGTTAAGGGTCTTTTGTCATGCAATAGCCCTCCCATTAGCAGGCAAGTACCGGCACTTATATGCATGCAAATAAAGTGGTTTTTCTGGTTTCCCTTCATTGAACATTAGCTAGAGACAGAAAAGGACAAAAAACACTGTTGCTAGGCAGACTTCAGGAGGCAACAGAGAACCTGCAGTTCAGAAGATAAACACCGGAGGGCACCCCAACACAAGAAAACAGGAATCATGACTTCTAAGGCAAAAATTGAGGCCCAAGAGCAAGTCAGAGAAGCTGAACACAGGCGACAACTGGAAATAAAACAAACAGAGATGGAAATAAGAGAAAGAGAAAGAGAGGCGGCCCACCGCCGAGAAATGGAAAAACAACAAAAAGAAAATGAAGAGAAGGAAAAACAGAGAAAACATGAACTGGAGTTGGCAAAAGCTGGGCTGCATGTGCCAGCCAACCCTAACAACCCGGTGCCAAATATTGCTCCACAGCACAGGAAATTTCCCACCTACAAGGCAGGTGATGACACCGAGGCCTTCTTGGAAAATTTTGAAAGAGCCTGTCTTGGGTACAGCATTCCCGAAGACCAGTACATGGTAGAATTGAGGTCACAGCTCAGTGGACCTTTAGCAGAGGTGGCAGCTGAAATGCCTAAGCACCAAATGAATGACTATAAACTTTTTCTAACCAAGGCCAGATACAGGATGGGGATAACCCCAGATCATGCCCGTCGGCGTTTCAGAAACCAAAAGTGGAAACCAGAGGTGTCATTTCCCAAACATGCCTACTACATTGCAAAAAACTATGAGGCCTGGCTAACAGGAAACAACATTCAAACCTTGGAAGAACTGAACCTCCTCATACAAATGGAGCAGTTCTTGGATGGTGTTCCTGAAGACATCACGCGGTACATACAAGATGGAAACCCCAAGAATATCGCTGAGGCGGGGGAGATTGGAGCCAAATGGATGGAACTGGCAAAAAGCAAGAAAGCTACTGTCAAGGGGAACGATTACCCCAGGGGGCACACAGACCATAAACCCTACAACCGAGGACAGCCAAAGACCCCACATACCACCCAAGTAAAGCCACAGATACCCTACCCTTCAACCTCACCAGTCTCCAGTAACTCACCTCGGCCCAGTGACCCATCAGATGGAAGATGCTTTAAGTGTAATAAACTGGGACATATCAAGGCCAAGTGTCCCAAGAACACCATGCAAGTGCAATTCATTACACCACCATCACACCCAAAATCCCCAGGCCCGGATGCCTCTCAAATACCCTTGGAGCGAAGGGAAAATTTGAGAGTGGGCGGAAAGAAGGTTACTGCGTGGAAAGACACGGGGGCACAAGTGTCAGCTATCCACCAATCCTTCGTTGACCCCAAATTCATCAACCCAAAGGCCAAGGTTACAATTTACCCCTTCATGTCACAAGCTGTAGACTTGCCTACAGCTCAACTGCCTGTCCAGTACAAAGGCTGGTCAGGAATGTGGACTTTTGCAGTCTATGACAATTATCCTATCCCCATGCTACTGGGGGAAGACTTGGCCAACCAGGTGAGGCGGGCCAAGAGAGTGGGAATGGTTACACGTAGCCAAACCAGGCAAGCTTCCAGACCCATTCCTGTTCCTGAACCGTCCACAGAGGCCCCGTCTGTGTTACCAGAGACCCAGACAGAGGTAGTGGACCCGGATTCCATGCCTACCACTGAAACAGCCACAGCATCTCCAGTCCCAGGCCCGGAACTGGAACAGCAACCAGCACCAGCAAGTGCAACTACATCTTCAAACTCAACGCCAGAGGGCGCCAGCGAGCCAAAACTGGCAGAAGCAACAGACAGCCATACCCAAAAGGCTCAGCCAGAGCCTGAAATACCCTCAGGTGCACCAGCGGAGAGCGGTTCACCAGCAACGGAAACAACCCCATCACCTACATCGCTTCCAGAGGGACCAAGCCCAAGTCCACAGTCTGAGGAAGAACTGGTGACCCCAGCCTCAAGGGAACAGTTCCAGACTGAGCAGGAAGCAGATGACAGCCTTCAGAAAGTTTGGGCGGCGGCACGGAGCACCCCACCGCCTCTCAGCTCTTCTAATCGATCCCGGTTTGTTATAGACCAAGGACTTTTATACAAGGAAATTCTTTCTGGTGGACACCGGGAAGAATGGCAGCCGCAAAAACAGTTGGTGGTTCCAACTAAGTACCGGGAGAAGCTCTTAAGCTTAGCCCATGATCATCCCAGTGGCCATGCTGGGGTGAACAGAACCAGGGACCGGTTGGGGAAGTCCTTCCACTGGGAGGGGATGGGCAAGGATGTTGCCAAGTATGTCCGGTCTTGTGAGGTATGCCAAAGAGTGGGTAAGCCTCAAGACCAGGTCAAGGCCCCTCTCCAGCCACTCCCCATAATTGAGGTCTTTTCAGACTCCTGGCCCGAACACCTACTACACCTGGAAAAGGTCTTTGAGCGCATCAGGCAGGCCGGACTAACTGTTAAGGCCAAAAAGTGTCAAATAGGCCAAAACACAGTGACTTACCTGGGGCACCAGGTGGGTCGAGGAACCATAAACCCCCTACAGGCCAAGGTGGAGGCTATCCAAAAGTGGCCTGTCCCACGGTCCAGAAGCAGGTCCAATCCTTCTTAGGCTTGGCCGGATACTACAGGCGATTTGTAGCCCACTACAGCCAAATCGCTGCCCCACTGACCGACCTGACCAAAAAGACCCAGCCAAATGCAGTTAAGTGGACTGATGAGTGTCAAAAGGCCTTTACCCAACTTAAGGCAACGCTCATGTCTCACCCTGTGCTCAGGGCCCCGGACTTTGACAAGCCATTCCTAGTAACCACAGATGCATCTGAGCGTGGTATAGCAGCAGTGCTCATGCAGGAAGCAACAGATCACAACTTCCATCCTGTCGTGTTTCTCAGTAAGAAACTGTCTGAGAGGGAAAGTCACTGGTCAGTCAGTGAAAAGGAATGCTATGCCATTGTGTACGCCCTGAAAAAGCTACACCCATATGTTTGGGGACGGCGGTTCCAACTACAAACTGACCATGCTGCACTAAAGTGGCTTCATACTGCCAAGGGGAACAACAAGAAACTTCTTCGTTGCAGTTTAGCTCTCCAAAATTTTGATTTTGAAATTCAACACATCACAGGAGCTTCTAATAAAGTTGCTGATGCACTCTCCCGTGAGAGTTTCCCAGAATTCAGTAGTTAAAAAGTGTTCTTAAACTGTAGAAGTCTGTTAGTTATATACTTAGGAGTATATGTAAAGGTGTATGTGTTGTATTAATCTGTTTATTTTCAAGTTCTAGAAGGAAATCGCCGCCAGTGAGCTTCCCCACTGTCTGCAATTTGGGGGGCGTGTCATAAACAGATAGCTAAGGGTTAATGTCTCTTTCACCTGAAGCACCTGACCAGAGGACCAATCAGGAAACCGGATTTTTTCAACTTTGGGTGGAGGGAATTGAGTGTCTAAGGTCTTTGTTTTCTGGCTGCCTGCTTTCTCTGAGCTTTGGAGAAGTAGTTCTATTTTCTAGTCTTCTGTTTCCAAGTGTAAGGACAAAGAGATCAGATAGTAAGTTATATGGTTTCTTTTCTTTGGTATTTGCATGAATATAAGTGCTGGAGTGCTTTGATTTGTATTCTTTTTGAATAAGGCTGTTTATTCAATATTCTTTTAAGAAATTGCCCTGTATTGTGTCATCTTAATACAGAGAGAACATTTGTACTTATTTTTCTTTCTTTTTATATAAAGCTTTCTTTTAAGACCTGTTGGAGTTTTTCTTTACTTCAGGGAAATTGAGTCTGTACTCACCAGGGAATTGGTGGGAGGAAGAAATCAAGGGGAGATTTGTGTGTTGGATCGCTAGCCTGATTTTGCATTCCCTCTGGGGGAATAGGAAAGTACTTTTTGTTTTCAGGATTGGGAACAGAGAGGGGGAGTCTCTCTGTGTAGTTTCACAGAGCTTGTGTCTGTGTATCTCTCCAGGAGCATCTGGAGGGGGGAAGGGAAAAAGGATTATTTCCCTTTGTTGTGAGACTCAAGGGATTTGGGTCTTGGGGTCCCCAGGGAAGGTTTTTCAGAGGGACCAGAGTGCCCCAAAACACTCTAATTTTTTGGGTGGTGGCAGCAGGTACCAGGTCCAAGCTGGTAACTAAGCTTGGAGGTTTTCATGCTAACCCCCATATTTTGGACGCTAAGGTCCAAATCTGGGACTAAGGTATTTACAGGCACACTTTCTGTTCCCCCAAAACCTTCCCTGGAGAACCCAAGACCCAAACCCCTCGGGTCTTAAAACAAGGAGAAATTAACCATCCCCCTCCTTTTCCCCCCAGACTTTCCCCTCCGTGGGTTGCCTTGAGAGGCATACACAGATCCAAACTCCTTGGATCTTAAAACAAGGAGGAATTAACTATCCCCCCTTCTTTTTCCCCCACCAATCCCTGATGAGTTGAGGGCCAATTCCCTTGGTTCTTAAAACAAGGAAAAATCAATTAGGTTTTTAAAAAGAAAGCTTTTAATTAAAGAAAGAAAAAGTAAAAATTATATCTTAAAATCAGGATGAAATATGCTTTACAGGGTACTCAGATTCATATAGACCAGAGGGACCCCCCCCCCAGCCTTAGATTCAAAGTTACAGCAAACAGAGGTAAAAATCCTTCCAGCAAAAAGACACATTTACAAGTTAAGAAAACAAACATAAGACTAATCCACCTTGCCTGGCTATTACTTAAAATTTTGAAACATGAAAGACTGATTCAGAAAGACTGGGAAAGCCTGGGTGTAGGTCTGGTCCCTCTTAGCCTCAAGAGCGAACAACGAACCTAACAAAAAGCACAAACAAAGACTTCCCTCCACCAAGATTTGAAAGTATTTTGTCCCCCTATTGGTCCTCTGGTCAGGTGTCAGCCAGGTTTACTGAGCTTCTTAACCCTTTACAGGTAAAAGAGACATTAACCCTTAACCATCTGTTTATGACACGCCCCCCAAATCTCAGACAGTGTGGAACCACACTGGCGGTGATTTCTTCCTAGAACTTTAGAATAAACAGATTAATAAAACATAAGTACCTTTACATATACTACTAATTATGTAAACTACAAGACTTTTCACATTTTAAGGACAATTTTTAACCAGTTGATTCTGGGAAACTTTCACGGGAGAGTGCATCAGCTACTTTGTTAGAAGCTCCTGAAATGTGTTGAATGTTAAAATCAAAATCTTGGAGAGCTAACCTCCACTGAAGATGTTTTCTGTTGTTTCCCTTGGCAGTATGAAGCCACTGTAGCGCAGCATGGTCGTTTTGTAGCTGGAAACGCCATCCCCAAACATATGGGTGTAGCTTTTCCAGGGCATACACAATGGCGTAGCATTTTTTTTTCACTGATTGACCAGTGGCTTTCCCTCTCAGAGAGTTTCTTGCTGAGAAACACGACAGGATGGACGTTCTGATCTGGTCTTTCCTGCATTAAAACTGCTCCTACACCACACTCAGATGCATCTGTGGTTACTAGGAATGGTTTGTCAAAGTCTGGGGCCCCTAGCACAGGGTCAGACATGAGTGTCACCTTAAGCTGGGTAAAGGCCTTCTGACACTCATTAGTCCATTTAACTGCATTCGGCTGGGTCTTTTTGGTCAGGTCTGTTAGTGGGGCAGCGATTTGGCAGTAGTGTGGTACAAATCGCCTCTAATACCCGGCCAAGCCTAAGAAGGATTGGACCTGTTCCTTTGACTTTGGGACAGGACACTTTTGGATAGCATCCACCTTGGCCTGTAGGGGGTTTATTGTTCCTTAACCCACCTGGTGTCCAAGGTAAGTCACTCTGTTTTGGCCTATTTGACACTTTTTAGCCTTAACAGTTAGTCCTGCCTGCCTGATGCACTCAAAGACTTTTTCCAGGTGTTCTAGGTGTTTTGCCCATGAATCAGAAAAAATGGCCACATCATCGAGGTAAGCAACTGTATATTCTCCCAATCCTGGTAGGAGACCATCTACAAGTCTTTGGAAAGTGACGGGTGCATTTCACAGCCCGAAAAGAAGCTCATTAAATTCATACACCCCTTCATGGGTGATGAAGGCTGACCTTTCTTTGGCGGGTTCATCTAGCGGTACTTGCCAGTACCCCTTGGTTAAGTCTATTGTAGAGATGAACTGGGCACATCCCAATTTTTCCAATAGCTCATCGGTGCGTGACATTGGATAGTTGTTGGGACGAGTTACAGCATTTAGCTTACGGTAGTCCACGCAAAAGCGTATTTCCCCATCTGGTTTGGGTACTAGAACCACTGGAGATGCCCATGCACTGGTAGAGGAGTGGATTATACCCATCTGTAGCATGTTTTGGATCTTCTGTTCTATAGCAGCTTGGGCATGAGGAGACACCCGGTAGGGTGGGGTTCTAATTGGGTGAGCATTACCTGTGTGAATGGAGTGGTATGCCTGTTCAGTCCGTCCTGGGGTGGCTGAGAACAGTGGGGCGAAGCTAGCACACAGCTTCTTGATCTGTTGCCATTGCAGATGTTCCAAGGTTGTGGAGAGGTTCACCTCTTCCACGCCACCATCACTTTTTCCTTTGTAGTAGACACCTTCAGGCCACTCAGCGTCATCTTCTCCCTGGGCCATAAACTGACAAACCTTTAAGTCTCTGGAATAAAAAGGCTTGAGAGAAAATTAACATGGTACACTTTAGGCTTTAGGGTGCAGGTGGGGAATGCTATGAGGTAGATCACAGTTCCCAGGTGCTCTTGGACCGTGAATGGCCCTTTCCATGATGCTTCCATCTTATGGGTCTGTTGCGCCTTCAAGACCATAACCTGGTCTCCTACTTGAAGGAACGCTCTCTGGTATGTTTATCATACCAGGCCTTTTGCTCTTCCTGAGCATTCTTTAGGTTTTCTTTAGCATGGGCTAAAGAGTGTCGGAGGGTGCTTTGTAGGTTGCTTACAAGGTCTAGAATGTTAGTTCCTGGAGAAGGCGTAAACTCCTCCCATTGCTGCTTCACCAACTGTAATAGCCCCTTAACCTCATGGCCATACACAAGTCTGAATGGTGAAAACCCTAAGCTGGGATGTGGTACAGCCCTGTAGGCAAAAAGCAACTGCTGCAACACTAGGTCCCAATCATTGGAGAGTTCATTTATGAATTTACGTATCATGGCCCCCAAAGTTCCATTAAACCTCTTCACCAGGCCATTGATTTGATGGTGGTAAGGGGTGGCAACCAAGTGATTCACCCCTTGAGCTTCCCACAGATTTTTCATGGTCCCTGCCAGGAAATTAGTTCCCGAATCTGTAAGGATGTCGGAGGGCCAACCTACCCTGGCAAAAATGTCTGTTAGGGCCTGGCACACAGTGTTAGCCCTGGTGTTGCCTAGAGCTACTGCTTCCGGCCATCGGGTAGCAAGGTCCACGAAAGTCAGTATGTACTGCTTTCCTCTGGGGGTCTTTTTAGGAAAGGACCCAGAATATCCACAGCTACTCGCTGAAATGGGACCTCTATTATGGGGAGTGGCTGGAGAGGGGCTTTGACCTGGTATCATAACCTTAGTCCCAGATTTGGACCTTAGCGTCCAAAATATGGGGGTTAGCATGAAAACCTCCAAGCTTAGTTACCAGCTTGGACCTGGTACTTGCTGCCACCACCCAAAAAATTAGAGTGTTTTGGGGCACTCTGGTCCCCCTGAAGAACCTTCCCTGGGGACCCCAAGACCCAAATCCCTTAAGTCTCACAACAAAGGGAAATAATCTTTTTTTCCCTTCCCCCCTCCAGGTGCTCCTGGAGAGATACACAGACACAAGCTCTGTGAAACTACACAAAGTGACTCCCCCTCTCCGTTCCCAGTCCTGGAAACAAAAAGCACTTTCCTCTTCACCCAGAGGGAATGCAAAATCAGGCTAGCAAATTCAACACACACAGATTTCCCCCTGATTTCTTCCTCCCACCAATTCCCTGGTGAGTACAGACTCAATTTCCCTGAAGTAAAGAAAAACTCCAACAGGTCTTAAAAGAAAGCTTTATATAAAAAGAAAGAAAAATACATACAAATGGTCTCTCTGTATTAAGGTGACGAAATACAGGGTCAATTGCTTAAAAGAATATTGAATAACAGCCTTATTCAAAAAGAATACAAATCAAAGCACTCCAGCACTTATATTCATGCAAATACCAAAGAAAAGAAACCATATAACTTACTATCTGATCTCTTTGTCCTTACACTTAGAAACAGAAGACTAGAAAGCAGAAACTACTTCTCCAAAGCTCAGAGAAAGCAGGCAGACAGAAAACAAAGACTCAGACACAAACTTCCCTCCACCCAGAGTTGAAAAAATCCGGTTTCCTGATTGGTCCTCTGGTCAGGTGCTTCAGGTGAAAGAGACATTAACCCTTAGCTATCTGTTTATGACACCTGGTCTTGGGGCTTTCCCACTCTTTGGCACACCTCACAAGACCGGACATAATTAGCAATGTCCTTGCCCATCCCCTCCCAGTGGAAGGACTTCCCCAACCTGTTTTGGTTCTGTTCACCCCAGAATGGCCACTGGGATGATCATGGGCTAAGCTTAAGAGCTTTCCCTGGTACTTAGTTGGAACTACTAACTGTTTTTGAGGATGCCAGTCTTCCTGGTGTCCACCAGAAAGAGTCTTCTTGTATAAAAGTCCTTGTTCTACAACAAAACGGGATTGGTTAGAAGAGCTGAGAGGTGGTGGGATGCTCTGTGCCGCTGCCCAAGCTTTCTGAAGGCTGTCATCTGCTTCCTGCTCAGTCTGGAAAAGACGGTTACTCACCTTTGTAACTGTTGTTCTTCGAGATGTGTTGCTCATATCCATTCCAGTTAGGTGTGCGCGCCGCGCGTGCACATTCGTCTGAAAACTTTTACCCTAGCAACTCAGTGGGCCGGCAGGTCGCCCCCTAGAGTGGCGCCATCATGGCGCTTGATATATACCCCTGCCGGCCCACCCGCTCCTCAGTTCCTTCTTGCCGGCTACTCCGACAGTGGGGAAGGAGGGCGGGTGTGGAATGGATATGAGCAACACATCTCGAAGAACAACAGTTACAAAGGTGAGTAACCGTCTTTTCTTCTTCGAGTGATTGCTCATATCCATTCCAGTTAGGTGAATCCCAAGCCTTACGTAGGCGGTGGGGTCGGAGTGAAATGTGGCAGAATGAAAACTGCTGAGCCAGAGGCTACAGCATCTCTTGACTGTTGAACCAGGGCATACTGCGAAGCAAAGGTATGGACCGAGGACCAATGGAACTGCGCGACAGATCTCATGGGTAGGAACACGAGCCAGCAAGGCGGCAGATGAAGCCTGAGCCCTGGTAGACTGTACGATGATGTGGCTTGGGGAAATATGAGCCAAATCATAACAAGTGCGGAAGTCCACCATCACCCAAGATGAGATCCTCTGAGAGGAAAACAAGCAAGCCCTCCCTTTGGCCCGCTACCGTGACAGAGCTGGGGCACCTTACGAAATGGTTCTGGCAGCGCAATATAAATGCAAGCACTCCACAGATGTCCAAGGAGTGCAATGGTTGTGCCCATTGCGTTGAGCTGTGGGTAACATGAAAGGCTGAAACCACCTTAGGGAGGAAAGCCGGGTACAGTCATAACTGCACCTTGTCTTTGTGAAACCTAGTGTACGGCGGAACCCCCGTAAGAGCTCTGAGCTCGGAGACCCGTCTGGCCGATGTAACAGCTACGAGGAAAGTTGTCGTCCAAGATAGGTATATCAGAGGGCCAGTCGTGAACGGCTCGACTGGGGGAGACATAAGTCTGGTTAAAACTAGGTTGAGGTCCCAGGTTGGGGCTGGGCGGCGCACCCGAGGGTGCAAGCTCTCCAAGCCCTTGAGGGATCTCGAACCCATAGAGCGTGAGAACACGGAACGTCCACCTTAGCCTGGCTGGAAGGTAGAGATGGCTGCTGAGTGTATCCTCAGCGATGATACTGCCAGTTCCTGCCGCTGAAGGCCAGAGGCAGGCCAAATAGAGGGGATCGAGACCTCAGCAGGAGCAAGATCGAGCGTATTGCAGCTGTAGAAGAAACGCTTCCACCTGGCCCGGTACGTTGACCAGGTGGAAGGCTTCCTGTCACCTCGGCTCAGTTACGCAGCAGCCACACCGTGAGGCGAAGAGGCTGCAGGTCCGAGTGACGAAGCCTGTCGTTGCCCTGAGTGATGAGGTCTGGGTGGGGTGGCAGGGTAATTGGGTCTGTTATTGACAGGCCGAGCAACGTGGTATATCAGTGTTGCCTGGACCACTCTGGAGTGATCATGATGATGCGCGCTCTGCCCCTGCGGAGTTTGAGCAGGACCTAATGAACCAGTGGGAACAGTGGGAAGGCATAATGGAGTTGGCCTTTCCACGGCATCAGGAATGCGTCCAAGATCGATCCCGAGGAGAGACCTTGGAAGGAGCAGAACATCTGGCATTTTCTGCTCTCTCGGTGAGCGAACAGGTCTATGTGAGGAAACATCTCCGCTTCTGGAAAGCAGAACGCCTCACATGGGGCAGAGTGATCACTCGTAAGACAGGAAAGACCTGCTGAGTCAAAGAGCCAAGACGTTCCGAACGCCTGGGAGAAAGGACGTCACCAGCTCCATCGAGTGGGCCATGCAAAAGTCCCGGAAATGGATGGCCTCCTGACAAAAGGGGGGAGGACCATGTCCCTCCCTGGATATTTATGAAGCACATGGCCGCTGTGTTGGCTGTAAACACCGAGATACAACGGCCTCACAGCTGCCGCTGGAACCCCTGGCACGCCAGGCGGACTACTCTCATTTTTGGGACATTGATGTGGAATGCCAGCTCCCGAGAAGACCAAAGGCCTTAAGCTCGGAGGTGACCATGAGCACTTGAGCAGAGAGATGACGCGTCCGTCGTCAGGGGCAGTGAGGGCTGGGGCGGATGAAACCGCATCCCTGCCCACACCAGGGAGGGAGTTAGCCACCACTCTAGGGAGCCTAAGGTGCTCGAGGGAACGGTGACTACCATGACCATTGGCTCCCTGTCCGGGTGGTAAGCCGAGGTGTGCCGGACTTGGAGAGGACGGAGGCGGAGCTTGGCGTGTTTGGTTACAAACTTGTGGGCAACCATGGACCCAGGAGACTGAGACAAGTACGAGCCGAGGTCGTTGGGAAAGCCTGCAGACCTCAGATGATTGTTGCCATCGCCTAAAACCGCAGTTGTGATAAGCAGGCTCCGGCTAGGTAGGAGACCAGGATAGCTCCTAGGAAGTCCAACCTCTGCGTGGGAACCAGAGTGGATTGCTCTATAGTAATCATCAGGCCTTGACCTGTGAATAAGACCATGACGATGCCCACACGCTGAGTGGTTTGTGTCTCAGAGTCTCCTCGGATAAGCGAATCGTCCAGATACAGAAAAACGCATATCCGATATCAGCGAAGGTAGGCGGCGACTATGGCCGTAAACCAGAAGTACTGACAGTTGGCTAGAAAGCGGAGGTATCTCCTGTGCGGAGGGAAGATGGCGTTGCGAAAGTACGCGTCCTTCATATCCAGGGCGGCATAGTAGCCCCCAGGAGGCAAGGATGGAATAATGGTTCCCAGGGATACCGTGCGGAACTTCAACCTTATCCTAAACCAGTTGAGTCCGTGCAGGACTAGGAAGGTCTGAGACCTGCGTTCGAGTGGGGGACTAGGGCATAACGGGAGTAAAACCCCTTGCCCCTTTCGTCCATCGGCGTCTGCACCTCTTGTACGAGGAATTGCTCGTGAGAGGGGTCCCTGAAGGGGGGACAGGGCTGGAACAAATTAGAGGTGGTACCTATGCTCCACCGTGCGCAGGATCCAGCGGTCTGAAATTAACTGGGGCCACGCCAGGAGAAAGCGGGATTGGGATCCCGGCCTGTGACTGGTACACCGCCCTCAGGCGCACCTTGGAAGGTTCGTCTTTGGTCCCAGTGGTAATTGCGAGGGACCTTGACCTTGGCTCTTTAGGGGTCCTGACGTTCGTCTGCGACCACCTTGGCCTCGCCGTTTGCCAAAGTCCTGTCTCTGGCTAGGCACAGAGTATGGCGGCTGGGGACAGAAAGGCCTGCGTTTGGTCGCTGGCATATGCATGCTGAGAGAGCGCATTAGGACCCTATTGTCCATCAGGCTTGGCAGCCTGGGGCTGTCTTTGCCGCGAAAGGCCTTTACCAACAAAGGGTAAATCCTGAATGGCATACTGCAGCTCCGGCCGGAGGTTTGAAACCTGAAGCCATGAGATGCACCTCATGGCGACACCAAATTCCAGAGTCCTGGCTGCAGAGTCTGCTGCGTCCAACGAGGCCTGGAGGGACGCTCTGGGTACCTTTTTTTTTCCCCCGTCCTCCAAGACGGCAGCGAACTCTTGGCGGGAGTTTTGAGGGAGAAACTCCATAAACTAAACTACCTTCACCCAGGTGCTATAATTATCGCAGCTAAGCAAGGCTTGTTGCTTTGCTACCCAGAGCTGCAGGGCCTCTGCAGAGTACACCTGGCGGCCAAACAGGTTCATTCACCAAGCCTCTTTCGGTTTCGGGGCTGGCGCCCGCTGGCCATCGTATCAGAATCGTGGTCCTGAGCATAAGATCTGCGCATGTGGGATGACACGGATGCGTGTCCGGATGGCCATGGAGGTACTAAAAGAAGGCACAGGCAGAGTCTCTGACTCTATTGGACCTTGCCCAACTCGGCACCGGGAACCGGCACCGGGAGGCGTACTGGTACCTGGAACGAGATCCAGACCCGCAACCAGAATGGTGCCTGGAGGTCGACCGAGATCTCGAGGCTCGGGGAGAGGCTACAGGAGTCAAGGTACCTGTCGCGGTGCCGGGAGTCGGAACGGTGCCGATAGCGGGTCGGCGAACGGGATACCGACCGGTGCAGCGAGTGCGACCAGTACCGATGAGGAAAACAGCACCGGGACTGCAAGTGGTGTCGGGCGTGCCGACAGGATCTGGAGTGTCTGCGGGACCGTGATCATGAACGGTGCCGCTCTGCTGTGCTGACAGAGGACGGTCACATGAAGAGACTGTATTACCCGCACCGGCGGTGCCGGGGTCAGGCAGCATCGACTCTGTCATGGCAATGAGATCCCTCGCCTTTGGTAATGTCTCCAGCGTGGAGGGAACAGCAGGCTCAACCACAGTGCATACTGGGGAGCTGTCAGGCACCGGATTCGACGGCCCTCGTGGGACTGGGATCGACGGTACAGAGGTCGTCAGAGCTTCGGTAGGCGTCGGTGCCGGGTGATCCGAGTTAGATGAGCTGTCTGGCTGCGGTGCCGTCGGCTCGGAAGCAGCAGGAGCAATAAGCTCAACCACGGCTCGCGCCGGGGAGCCGTCAGGCACCGGATTCTACGGCCCTTGTGGGACTGGAATCGACGGTGCCGACGTTGTCGGTGCCTCAGAGGTGTCGGTGCTGGGCAATCCGACTTAGACGAGCTCTTTGGCTGCGGTGCCGTCGGCTCGGAAGCAGCAGGAGCAATAAGCTCAACCACGGCGCGCGCCGGGGAGCCGTCAGGCACCGGATTCTACGGCCCTTGTGGGACCGGGATCGACGGTGCCGACGTCGTCGGTGCCGCAGCAGGTGTCGGTGCCAGGCGATCCGACTTAGACGAGCTCTCTGGCTGCGGTGCCGTTGGCACGGAAGCAGCAGGAGCAGTAGCTCAACCACGGCGCGTGCCGGGGAGCCATCAGGCACCGGATTCTATGGCCCTTGTGGGACCTGGATCGACGGTGCCGACGTCGTCGGTGCCTCAGCAGGTGTCGGTGCCGGGCGATCCGACTTAGACGAGCTCTCTGGCTGCGGTGCAGTTGGCACGGAAGCAGCAGGAGCAGTAAGCTCTACCACGGCACGTGCCGGGGAGCTGTCAGGCACCGGATTCAATGGCCCTGGGGGACTGGAATCGATGGTGCCGATGTCATCGGTGCCTCTGCAGGTGTCGGTGCCGGGCAATCCGACTTAGACGAGCTCTCTGGCTGCGATGCAGGTGGCACGGAAGCAGCAGGAGCAGGGGGCTCAACCACGGCGCGTGCCGGGGAGCCGTCAGGCACCAGCAGGAATTGTAGGCTCTCTCGACCTCGGAGGAAGGGAGCGGTGCCGAGTCGACTTCGGTGCCGGCGACGGCCGGTGCCGAAAGGCCTTGGCAGTACCGGCGGGGTCCGGTGCCGAGGAGGAGCTTCTGCCAGCTGCTTGATCATCGCTCGGCGCCAAAGGTGGAGGGGTAAGTGAAAGTCCCGCTCCTTTTGTTCTCGGCTTAAAAGCCTTGCAAATGGGGCACTTAGCTGTCAAGTGTGATTCCCTGAGGCACTTCAAACAGGAGTCGTGTGGATCTCCCTTCGGCATCGGCTTCTGGCAGGCCGAGCCCATTTTAAAACCCGGTGAGCCGTGCATGGGCTCCGGCACCGGGTTCATGGAAGGGGCTACTTCCTGAACCCCGCTAACAATTACTAAACTAACTATGTTAGCAAAGAAAAAACGTATAACTATACAAATATATATATAAAAGGATTATAACTGCATAACTATATACGAGAACTACGAGTAGCTAGGGAAGTGGAGGTCAGCTAAGCCGCACTCCACTGTTCCAACGACCGACACGGGCGGTAAGAAGGAACTGAGGAGCGGGTGGGCCGGCAGGGGTATATATCAAGCGCCATGATGGCGCCACTCTAGGGGGCGACCTGCCGGCCACTGAGTTGCTAGGGTAAAAGTTTTCCGACGAATGTGCACACGCGGCGCGCACACCTAACTGGAATGGATATGAGCAATCACTCGAAGAAGAACTGTTCCTTGAGACTGGAGACACCAGTTCCTCCTTAGACTGTGGACTTGGGCTTGGTCCCTCTGGAAGTGATGTAGGTGATGGGGTTGTTTTCGTTGATGGTGAACCGCTTTCCGCTGGTGCACTATGCGATATTTCAGGCTCTGGCTGAGCCTCTTGGGTAGAGTTGTCTGCTGCTTCTGCCATTTCAGGCCCACTGGTGCCCTCTGGCGTTGGAGTGGTAGATGGGTTTGGAAGCACTGGCGTCAGTGCTGGCAACAGTTCTGGTGCTGCTTGCTTTTCCAGTTCCGGTTCTGGGACTGGATGCACTATGGTTGTTGCAGTCGTTGGCAGGGGATCCGGATCCACCACCTCTGTCTGGGTCTCTGGTAACACAGACGGGGCTCTTGTGGATGGCTCAGGAATAGGGATGGGTCTGGAAGCTTGCCTGGTTTGGCTGCGTGTAACCATTCCCACCCTCTTGGCCCGCTTCACCTGGTTGGCCAAGTCCTCCCCCAGTAGCATGGGGATGGGATAATTGTCATAGACTGCAAAAGTCCACATTCCTGACCGCCCTTGTACTGGACAGGCAGTTCAGCTGTAGGAAAGTTTACAGATTTTGACATGAATGAGTAAATTGTCACTTGGGTCTCTCGGTTGATGAATTTGGGGTCCACTAAGGATTAGTGGATAGCTGATACTTGTGCCCCCGTGTCTCTCCACGCGATAACCTTCTTTCCGCCCACTCTCAAGGTTTCCCTTCGCTCCGAGGGTATTTGAGCGGTATCTGGGCCTGGGGATCTTGGTGTGATGGTGGTGTAATGAACTGCACTCGGTTGGGGTTCTTGGGGCCGTTGGCCTTTATATGTCGCAGTTCATTACATTTAAAACATCGCTCAGCTGACTGGTCACTGGGTCTAGGTGGGTTGCTGGAGACTGGTGAGGTGGGACAGTAGGGTGTCTGGGGCTTTCTTTGGGTTGTAGGTGGGGTCTTAGGTTGCCCTCGGTGATAGGGTTTACTTTCGGTTTGCCCCCTGTGATATTCGCTCCACTTGCTAGAAGCTTTTTTCTTTTCTGCCACTTCCACCCATCTGGCGCCAATCTCCCTCACCTCGGTTACAGTTTTGAGTTTTCCATCTAGGATGTACCTTTCTGTTTCTTCAGGAACACCCTCTAAGAACTGCTCCACTTGCATTAGGAGGGACAGCTCTTCCAGAGATTTAACATTTGCTCCTGATATCCAGGCATTCCAATTCTTTCTAATGTGGTAGGCATGTTGGATAAATGACACATCTGGTTTCCACCTTAGGGCTCTGAACTGCCGACAGGCATGCTCAGGTGTTAGCCCTATTCTGATTCTGGCCTTGGTTTAAAAAATTCATAATGGTTCATGTGTTCCTTAGGCATTTCAGCCGCCACCTCTGCTAAGGGTACACTGAGCTGTGGCCTCAGCTCTATCACGTACTGGTCTGTAGAGATGTTGTACTCATGGCAGGTTCTTTCAAAATTTTCCAAGAAGGCCTCAGTATCATCACCTGCCTTGTAGGTGCGGAATTTTCTGGGATGGGAAACAGTACCTGGAGAAGTGTTGTTAGGGTTGGCTGGTACATGCGGCTTAACCTTTGCTAATTCCAGGGCCTGCAGGTGGGCCTCCCTCTGGAGCTTCAAAGCCCTCCTGCAGGCAGCCTCTTTGGCTTGTTCTTCTATTTCTTTCATTTCCAGCTTTCTCCTGTGGTCAGCCTCTTTGGCTTTCACTTCTGCGTCCAGCCTAGCCATTTCCTGTTTAACTGCTTTTTTGGCACTCATTTTTCTGCTTTCTTGTGCTGGCCACACACCCCTGCAGCTCAGGGCTGCTTGGTTAACAGAGATTTTCTAACTAGCTATACCCAAGAGGTAGAAAGAAAGAAAACAATTCGACTTGTAAATGCCTTTTGCTGGCTGTCTGCTGGCTCACAGCTTGAAGCCTCCTCTTAACAAAGACCCTTGTCAAAAAGCTTCACACCTCTGCCCTCAGGCTTATTTCTAGTCTGTCCATTCTGTAGGTTTGTCAAAGCTGAAGTTCTCTGGGGCATTGAAGAGTGGCATGTTAATGAGATCCTGCAATCTTTATTGCTGTTTTCATTCTGTTTCTGTTATTTGTTTACTTTTGACACCATGTCATGTTCCTATATCAGAGATGGACTGATCACAGAGCTTATTTATACATACCAGGTGTGTTCATCATAAAATCTTTTAATGCTCTGCTAAGTATGACTAAAGTTAGCTTTAACAAGGTATTTTTACAGACAGTGCCAACTACTGGCTGAACCGTTTAGCATTCCATTACACAGACCATAATGCATTTTAGCTTTTCTGGTATTAGTGAATGGTAAATTAGAAGGTATATCAGGCACGTCAAGGCTCAGTGATATTTTTATCAAAAAATTTTTTTTGCAAGCAAAAGCAAGGCACTATTTAGGTATCAAAAATACAGCGGCAGATTCTGCCAGCTTTATTCATGGTGGATAGTACTTTTCTTCAATCAGTGGGACTACTTGGTAGGCCAGGAGTCATGGTGGCAGAAGCTTGACTCTAGTTTGTGCACAAGTTAAGCCTGAACAAACAAAAAATTAAAACCTATATTATTTCTAGCACATGTAGGTGTCATGTTTACAGTAGCAGTGATGCCTTGGGATGGAAAGAGAAAATTCTTTTCTGTATTCAATATTTCATTGGCTTTTCTAATTTGGCTCTAGATAGGATGAAGGATGTATGAATCTTTTATTAACAGACATATTTTTGGGAGAGCGAAGATGCTGTTGTTGCCTCCACAGGATGTTTATTACCCACAAATCTTAGTCTGATCACCTCCAAAGGAAGCAGTGGTCAGTTCTGATCAACTAATTTATTTTCAACAAGTGTTTAATTATGCCTTGCCCCTTTGGAACTATCTACTGAAGACTGGTCTGATGTGGGCGCTTATGAAGTATAATGTCTCTTTCTGATGTGAGACATTTTAATTGTTTGGAAAAAGTAATGCAGAGACAAAATAATTTTCAAATAATAATGTTCTTTAAAGCAGTCCTACACTTTGACAAAAAGTCTTTTTCCCCCTCTTGAAAAATTCTGCTTATCACTAATTTTGAAATGTCTGATATAAATTTTAAAATATATTCATTTAGCATATTTTATGACATATTAGATAACAGATTCTGACAGCACACACTGTAGCTGCAGTAGAGTTCCAACATCTATCTAGGGTGGCGCCTCCCTTTGCCAGTGCTCATCATATTCCCACACAAACTCTTTTGTGGTTAAAATTACTGTTTATTTTCACCCAAAGCCAAAACATGGTGGTTTTGTTGAGAGCTTTTTTATAAGTTTAAGAGATGAGTTAAATTTCTTTATATTTCCTTCCTTCCAAAAAAAAATTCCCTTATCTTCGTACAGTGCACTAACCCAGATAAGTCAAAACACTTTGTCTGTTACAGCTATCCCCTATTCCATTTTGTTTCTTACAGCTATCCCCAGACTCCATTTTGTTTTCTGTTCTCCTGTAGCCGCCCTTCCCTGGCTGTTAAGTTGTTTACCAGGGCCACTGCCCTTCTCAAAGGGAGGGCCCCTTAAGTTGTTTAACAAGAGCCATTGCCCTTCTCAAAGGGATGGCCACTTGTGCTGCGTGCTAAGTGGGACCACTGCCCTGTTCAGAGCGTTAGTCCTGTTATCACCTCGTTGAGCCTGGGCTTGGTGTAGGGTAGGCAATGTCCAGAGCTGCAAGACCTAATGTGTTTTTAAGATCCTGGGCATGAGTCATAGGCCTCATGTGCTCTTGAGTCACCTATTGCACAGGACTATGTCCAGGCATGTCTCTGGGCTTACCTTCAGTTTTTTCCCTGTGCCCCCTCCCCTGTGACAGAGGGAGCCTATCAGGATTACTGGCGGGAAACTGCTCAAGTTTGCCTTTAAAACCAGACATTTTTGAAACACACCTCAGAAAGGTTCCTGCATTGCTGCCTGGTCTGATCAGCCAGGGGTTCTGGGGGGTCCTTTCTCCGCTCTTGTTTTATTTTTGAGTGTACCCCCGTTTTTTAACGCCCCCCTCACACGAAGAACGAATTGCTACCTGAGAGATCTCCTGATTATTGAGACTGTACCGAGCCCTCCTTGCCTCTTCTGATGTTGCTGCTGCTTCTGCCTTTGCTGCTGCCTTGGGGACTGGTAAGAATCCCTCTGTAAAACTTTCTATACTTTTATTTTATTATTTTAGCTGCTGGCTCTGTTTCCCCAGCACACAGACTCAAGCTAAACCTTGGTCTGTGTCTTAAAACCTCTCTTAAACTCCAGGGCTCTTTGCCACTAAAAATAAGTTTGTGCCGCTGCTAAGCTCTGCTCCTGTGGGCTTTATCTTGGGGCTCTCTGTTTTCAGCTGTATCCACCGCTGTAGCCACCATCCCTTGGCTTCCTTGGGAGCTGGGTCCTGGACACATACCACTCTGCCCTCTGTAACCTCCCCATAGCATAAGGTGCACCATAGGTCTTGTTTTTTTTAGTTTAATAAGTCATAGTTTGTTAAGATTGTAGAGCTTGTAAGTTTCAACTGCCTTGTTATAGTTTACTGTTTTGTTGCTCCGTATAGTTGCTTGTTATAGCTTTGCTTAGAATTGTGATATTTGTTGTTTTGCCTAGTCGTTGGTTAAGATACATAAGGTTTTTTGCTGCTTAAATTCGCCTTCCTGCTGTCCCGATCTCTCCCTGAACTTTCCCGTGTCTGTTTTTCCCCCGCTCCAAACTCCCCCTCTGTGTGCTCCTCCGTGTCTCCCTGTTATAACCCTTTGCTGCTTTTCCCCCGCATCTGCACTCCCTCCGAGCTTCCCAACTCCTTGCTGCCCCTCCCGCGTCTGCATCACCCTCCGAACTTCCCAAACCCCTTGCTGCTTCTCCCCCTGTGAAACTTCCCAAACCCTTTGCTGTTTTTTTTACCTTTGTTTTTGGTGTCCGCTTGTTGCTTAAACCTCTCTCTAGCCCTTCTTTACACTTCTCCGCTGCCCCTCCCCTACCGAAGATCACCATCACACTGCTCCGTTGTCCTTGCCCTGCAGGGCTTCAGAGTCTCTTGCTGCTTCCAGCCGCTCGTCTGCATACCACTAATCACTCACTCCCCCTCCTCCTGTTTCTTGACCCAGCCTTTATATTGATATTGTATTGTTGTACTGTAACTCACATTTTACTTGTCATTATAACACCCCATTGGTTGCCTCCACTTTTCTGATATACTTTGTATTTACATTGATGCCACTGTGTTACATTGTGTATCTAGCTATTAACTCATATAGAAGTTACCACTTTATTTTGCATTTCTTTTGGGTACGCTTTGCATTTCCACACTGTATCTAGAGTTGCTTATTGACTGTACTGTATCCCATTGTGCTGAACCCCACTTGCTGTAGCCCACTATTAGAACTCCCTACACTGTTCAATAAGAAGACCCCCCCCATCGTTGTCTATTGTAAACACCCTATACACCCCATCCCATCGTATTTCATTATTAAATTCCCACCGCTTCCTTTTTTTTCCTTTAATAAAGAAATTAATTGGAACCCCAGCTGTGTGGTAATTGCTCCCCAAGATCCCATATACCTGCAGGCAGGGACACACCTGAAAGAAGAAACTTCAGATTTGAAGTGGATGAAAGAGAGGGAGGTCACCAGTACCACTCACTGTCTTTTCTTGACTACAAAAAAGGTTTTGTTTTTTTAAAGGTAACATGATTTGACACATCCCTTGTGCCTAGTATAGGCTCAGGGTAGATGTTCTAAAAAAGGTGTGTTTTTTCACTGAGATGCCTATCTCAACTTAGCTATCTTTATATAAAATCATAATGGGGAAAAGGCACTGTAATTTTTATTATGACATAATGATCTTAATGGAAAAACACACCTAATTTTGCAGTGAGGAAATAGTCACTGTTTAAGAACTCACCAACTCACCTGACTGAAAATTTGTTAAAATGTATCTGCATAGGTGCTATGGGAGCTTTGCAATATTAGGCTAACTCAATTGAAAAAACACCTGTGTTTGGGCCATGCATATATATCCACTGAGACTCAAAAATCAAGTTTAAAGAGCATCTGTTCTGTATTTTTAAAGTTGTGATTCATAGAATCATAGAATCGTAGAATTTTAGAGTTGGACAAGAACTCAGGAGGTCATCTAGTCCAACCCCCTGCTCAAAGCAGGACCAACCACAACTAAATCATCCCAGCCAGGGCTTTGTCAAGCCGGGTCTTAAAAACCTCTAAGGATGGAGATTCTACTACCTCCCTAGATAACCCATTCCAGTGCTTCATCACCTTCTAGTGAAATAGTGTTTCCTAATATCCAACTTAGACCTCCCCCACTACAACTTGAGACCATTGCTTCTTGTTCTGTCATCTGCATTCCTACAGCAGTGGTTTCTGATAGCCACAATATTTCTTTTTACTTTCCTTCCTTGGGATGGGTTTTAAAGATGAATTAGACAAGACAAATTTGGTCCCAAATGATAGAAAATGGAGTACTGTAGTTCTTCAGGTGAGTACTGCTGCTGTTGGATGTCTCACTGTGCACATTAGGCCCTACTTTTGCAATCAGATCCACACAAAGTGGCCAATATGGAGCCCCATTGATTTAAGTGGGACTCTGTATGGGTGGAGGAGTTCCAATCAAGCAGATCTGACTGCAGGATTGAGGCCTAAGAATAAAAGAATAATGAAGGCACCAAGACTAGTGTCAAGATAATACATCTGAATACACCAGCAGTAGATGTAGTCACACAGCTATCCATCCAACTGGGCAAATCCAGACTTCAGCATGAACAAGTAATGGAACAGATTTTAGTACCAATGAAGAAAAAAATATTTAATTTTACCAAATGATGAATGTTATGGAGTCATCAAGGATCAGTATAATTCCATTTAAAGGTTCTGGGGAACTTTCCTTTCCAGAAGGGTCAAAGTATCCAAAAAACAAACCTGAAGCGGGAGGAAGGGGGGAGATCTGTGCAACTATAGTTACATGGAGCAGAAGCAACAACTCTCTAATACCAGGATTATCAGATTTGGCAAGAATGTCTTGCCATTCCTAATGGTTTATCTGCACACAGAAGTTGCACCAACTTTACTTATTACTTAAATTGGTTTACTTAAATAAGTGCAACTTTTGCACATGTACTTATTGGTTTAAAACTGATTATATCAGTTTAACTTGTGCCTATACATTTATCAACGTAAACTAAACCAATATAAGTCAAGTCTGAAATTATATAAGAGCATCCACACACAAAGTTGCTGCAGTTAAACTCAACCACTGCAACATCATGGCAAACTGGCATAACTGTGTGTGAGAACTAGTCCTAACAGAGAGAAGGCCAGCGAAGCTAGTCAGTGTTTGTCAGTGGCTGTATACAGGATCCAGCCACGCTTTCCTCAATCTTGTATTGCCTTTTAATTTCGGTTGTTACATAAACTAACAGTTTTGTCCAAGCTTTTTATTTAGGACCATTGTGGCTTCCCTCTACACACTAGAGCAACTGACTTTTGGGAAAGGGATTAACATTGCAGTGTCCCACAGCTGGGAAAAGTTAGCACAATCCTTACTGGCTCAGCCAGCAGGAGCTTTCCAATTACCTCACCTACTCAGGCTGTTGCTTGCAGACCACAAATGTACTGCTCTGATTTGGCCATGCTGCCATGCCTCAGACACAGCAAGTCCAAGCAAGAGACAGCAAATTGTGCTTATAGGTTAATCCATTTGAATTGGGACAGTTACCAGCCATAGTAACACAGTCAGAGATCCAGTAACACAAGGGCATTTGATAGCATTATTTTTTGTAAAGTTAAACAGCTGTTTCCATCCTAGGCCTCCATTAGTGTCAGTGAAAAATATTACTTGTCAACCATATGACACATATTACGGTCCCATGAAATGAAGAACTACTAAAGAAAGAGTCTCTTATAAAAAGCACTTGAAGGTTTTCAGCACTGCTGTTAAACTTGCACTTTGAGATTAAAATCCCTCTGTCTTAACCCAGTCTTCCCAAATGCATTACTAAATATCATAAAGTAGGTGGAAATATTCACATACAACCTCGGATAGCAATTTAATCGGACTGAAAATTAAATAAAGGTTAGATTGTCAGCAAACTGAAACATACTTCTCTTACTTTTAGAGCTGGGCAAAAAATTTTCATCAGTCTCTTATTCATAGTGGGAATTCAAAGGCATTGAATGATCACAGGGCCAGAGAAAGAGTTTAGAATTACTCTAAAACCCAGCGGGCTTAACGTCACTCACCTAGAACGTGGGAAACCCAAGTTCAGGGCTTGGCTCCAAGGAGTACTTAATTATTCATAAAACGTGGAAGAGCTTCAGGAGACAAGATTGAGAAAGCACTTTACCAGACTATCCCACAGTCCAGGGCACTCTTCTTCCATGAGGAAGACCTAAGTTTAAATCCCTTCTCCACAATAGGCAGAGAGAGAAGACTAGAACCTAGATCTCCCACATCCCAGTTGAGGGCCCTCACCATTGGGCTAAGAGCTGTTAGGGAGCTCTTTGACCAATCCTTCCCCCAGGGTACTGTAAACCCAGTACCGCCTTGGCTTTTACCCAAATGTCTAAAATCAAAAAAACATTTTTTTTGATCCAACACAGTTTTTTTTTGTTTTGGCTTTTCAATTTCTAAAATCTTTTTGAAACTTTTCATTCTTTTAACCCAAAACTACTTTTTTTTTTCCAGAATGGGCAGTGAACTGAAAAATCCTTTATTCACCCAGCTCTCTTAACTTCTCTAACTCTTTAAAGGTAACTGAACTGGTCTTAATGTTTTCAGATTTAATCTCATTTTCTTGTTTTCTGCCCTTGTTTCCAGTCTTTCTAGCTCTCTTTGTATTATTTCTCTAACCGTAACTGAAATGGTCAGAACACAGGGAGACATTACCAAATGTTTGCGAATTTTAGTTTTGATTTTTGTCTGTTTGCTTTTGTCTGAATTTACCAATCAGCTGTACTCAACTCAATACCACTGCCCCTGATCATAAGACTTTTGTTGCAATATTTTTTACCAGTCCTAAGTAAAGGACAAATCTTGCTGCCCTTATCTGTTACTCAGGATGTTTGCATTCATTCATTTCTTTAAACTACTCCTGAGCTATATAAACCAGAAACCACAGGGGATGATCCTGCAAACTCACACAAGTAGTCACACTAACACGAATAAGAATTTGCAGAATATGCTCCATAATATTCTGCCTATAGCACTGACACAAGAGTAGAAAGTACCGTATGTACCAGGCAGAATAGTTTCTAAATCAAATGTCTTTCAAAGTTTTCCATGAAGAATCAACAGCTTTAAAGAATATTTCTCAAAACCAAACATAAAATGTTATGCGGCAAAAAAAAAAGAAAATAAGCATATTTGAATTTTGGGAGTTCAGCACTATTGCTTGTATTAACACTAGCAGCTTATCCTGTGCCAACGTTGGAAAAATAATGGAAAACAAAATGGTACTTTTAAAAAGAACCAAGAGTAATTACATCTGATGGCTTACTGTGAAAGCACTGTTGTGTTTATATAAAGCTTACATATTTATGCCATAGCCACATGCTTCACTCTCTAAAATTACTTTAATTCAAAAGAATCCTTTTGATTTGTCATGTACTTATAAAGTGGGCATTTGGTTCTTTACAATTTAAAGAGTTTGTTAGTTGACAGGTATCAATCATAACTACATTTTAGTTAGCAGTTAGCAGTCAAAACCCTTTGAGTCATTTTCTCAAGCAAACAACTCATTGAAGAAAATATTTTTTCCTTTTGTATGAATGAAAATACATAAATTAAAGGCTTGTCAGCTTTCTAAAAAGCCAAGCAACAATTATGAAGCTAACAGTCATCTAACAAGTACTGTGCAAAACTGTCATTGACTTAAATCCGTAACACATTGCGCACAATGCCATGGCTTTCATTTTGTTGGGAAGTTTAATTGCATGTGCTTATTCTCTCTACTGTAGCCATGTAAGTCCATATTGATAGCCACCTCATAAAGGGGTTTATGGTGAAGCCATTATGATGAAATGGGAGAGTTCTCAGCATTTTTTAATTAGGGTTTTGAAAGTTTAATGACAAAGAACTCTACCCAAACTAAACAGTATAAATAGTGTGCAGCTTTGCTGCTGAGGAGTTAAATAAAGGGAAACCTGAATAACATCGATTTTATCCAATATGATTCCCCAAAATAACAATTCAAAAATAAGATGAAACAAACAGTTAATCACTTCTCTGCATTTTCCAAAACTTATGAACTTGTGTTGGTAATGCGCTAATTTAAAGACACATACGTTATAGTTTCAGTGTTGTACATATATTGCTGCCGAGGGTCAAATGATGCATCTTGGATTTTACGTCCTTTTCCAGCAGTGCATTTTCTCTCTGATCAGGGTAATTTACAAGATCAAGAGCTATGGCTTTTGGAATGGATGGCTGCTACTGAAAGGGATTTTGCTTTGAAGGATACAGCTGCTTCTGCTTGTCTTCTCTCCATGCTGTTCTTTTGAACATGCAAAAGGAAAACTTTCATGGAAAATGTCCTATAGAATTTTGTAGAAGTGTAGGCCCAGATTCTATGGTCCAAGCAAGATCAGGATTGGAGGACTGAGAATGGGGTAATCACAGGACACCAGTGACAGCATCAGGCTCCAGTGTCCAGTAGAACAACTTTGAGGCTGCTTCAACTCATGCCCAGATATTTATAGCTCCAAGTGACCACTTCTGCAATGGCAGATCAGCTAGAGCCAGTGTTGTCTCAGCCACATCTTCTACACTGATGTAACCACACTGTCATCCACGTGAAGCTGATGTTAGCTGCTACACGCTACAGGTCTGTTTCTCTGGCCCACCTGTGCTCTTCCTAATTTGGTTTACAAACTCAGTACGCATTCCTTTCAAGCAATCAAATGCTCTTACATGCTGCTTAGCTTTCCCTTAGTAAGATTTCATCATTGCATTTGATTTCACTCTATTTTATCTCCACTCTCACCCCTCCATCTCTTAAGAGGACAATGCTAGTTTTGCCCTAATATTTTCAAACAGGCAATGCTAATTCTTCTTTATCCTTTAAATCCAAGTTAGGCCAGGAAAAGCATTACCATCACTGATGCACTTGCCAAATTCCAGCAAGGAAATTGAATTCTGCCCTGCTAGATTATCTGTACACTTTCAGCTGAAAAAGTTATTCTTCACTTTGCTGCCCTAACAATTGTGTAGCGTTGCTGTGTTTCACCACAGACCTGGCTGCGAATGGGTATAGGTGGGTGGGTGGGTGGGAGAGGGGTCTCTTTAGGATCCTAAGGGGTGAACGGTGCTATATAAAATGTAAAATCATTGCCCTTAGTGGTATCCCTGAGGGTAATCTTTCCTCTGTGAAGGGATTCATACAGACTATGGCTGATATGAAGAGAAATACATTAGCATTTAAATTGAAGATTATGACCCAGATTCTGATGTGAATTCATTAATTTTCATGAAGTTACTCCCAATTTACATCACCATCACTGAGTTCCAAATCTGAGTCAATATATATATTTATATATACAAACGTTCCAATCTGCCAGGTCAATCCAGCCCTGCCCAGTTCCAAACATGAGCAGAAAACATTCAGTACTATGTATTCAGCTGTTTGGAAAAGACCTCATTGGTGTAGATCAGTGGTGGTCAACCTGCGCCCCAACAGGGTAATCCACTGGCAGGCCACGAGACAGTTTGTTTATATTTGACTGTCCGCAGGCACGGCCGCCCACAGCTCCCAGTGGCCGCAGTTCACCAGTGGGAGCTGTGGGAAGCAGCAGCTAGCATGTCCGTGCAGCCTGGGTGAGGGTAATCCACTGGTGGGCTGCACGTGGCCTAGGGGCCACAGGTTGCCCACCACCGGTGTAAATCAACAACAAGAGTGCAGCACTATTTTGAGTGCCATCGACCCACAAGTCTCATATTGTTTAAAGAAGACAGTGGTGGCAGCTCAGCTTCTGCAGAAAAGGAAAGTGGCGCATGCCATATTGGTTATGCTTGAGCTTCTGCTTAGTAACCATAGCATGACAATAAGAGAGGCTTGGTAAATGCTACAGCCTATGGAATGTGGACACCTTTGCTATCCAACTAGGCCAAAGGAATGAGATGCAGTTGCAGAAATAAAGCTCGCTAAAACATGAGCTTAAGGGAAGGAGCTCCCATTGTGAGCTTGACATGACCAAAAATAATGAATTTCTTCCAACATTGAACAAGGACCTTGATTTAAAGGAAAACAGTGTAATTCCTAAAGCACGCAGGTATGTTCTTCCCACTCTACTTCATTATAGAACTTCTGCCTGGCGCCTTCCTCAGACCCCTCCCAACTTGCATCCTGCTATCAATTTAAGGAACACACATGCTGGCTACATGACTTTGCCCCCTCCTGTCTTATTTGGACTTAACCATGGAGAAACAATAATTGAGGCTGGAATGCACATAAGTCTCTTTACTAAGAATGAGTCCACCAATCTTAGATAACCTACAGCTGCATCAGAGTATAACAGCCCAGTTGTTTAGAAATGCAGGCCATTGAAAGCACATCTCCTCCAGTGCTCTACTCTCTTCTTCCTCATTTGCAATGCTTGCAAGGAAACATTCTTCAAAATCAATTTGAAACTAAAAGAGATGCAGGTACAGTCAAGCTGATAAAACACTTCCTTGCTAAGGCCTGGTCTACACTTAAAAAATTAGATCCTCCTAACTACATCATTCGGGGCTGTGAAAAATGTCACACCCTGAGCGCCATAGTTAGGTTGACCCAGCCCTTGGTGTACACACACCTACTTTGATGGAATTCTTCCATCAACATAGCTAACGCCTCCTGGAGAGATGGATTAACTACATCAATGGCAAAACTCCTTCCATCCACATAGAAAGGGTGTGTGCTCTGTCACTACAGCACAGCTGCAGCACTGTAGACATAACTCTGAGAACAGAGTAGGGTCAGGATGAGAAGTATGTTTGAGAGGAAGGAGTATGTGCTGGGTCTATAACTCAAGGGCAGCAGAGCTAGAATCAGCATAAATGTGGTCTTAAATCATATCAGAACAGTTGTCTCATACTCAGGAGTCCCCAGGTAACAGCATCCTTCCCTCCTTTTGCCAGATCCAATGTCTCCCTCCTCCATCAGGGAGCCCAGACAGACTAGACTAATTGAAAAGCAATAGTTGCACTGACAGAAGCATCAGGAAGCTGTTGGTCACCCAGTGACCATGATGATAGGTGCATCCTACGCTCCTAGGTAGATTGTAACCCTCATATTTTTAGTATGTAGTTGCATCTTTAGTCTTCTGTTCAGGCAGCCTCAACATAAAGGAAAACTTCATTTGTATCTATACCTGTTAAATAGCTATTTAGAATAGGGAAATGGAAATTTGAAGTTACCGCTATGGCTATTTACGGTAGAAAATGCTGTTCTCTAACTGAATGCACCACCTCCTGTACATATTCAGAGCACTTGTTCAGTGGTGCTGGTGTTATTTCTACAGACATGGGGATTCTGTTTGGTGCATTTATTGTCAAAGGTCTCACTTTTAAAAGGATGAAGCTAGACATTTCCCAGATTCCACATCTGCTCTTTCTTTTTACATCACACCTCAAAAAATGATGCTGACCAGAGAGCTAGTGAGAATTAATACATTTCTTCACCATATGTGCACCACTTCTAGTCTCTCTCTGCATTACAGCTGGATTTCCTCCAGAGTGGCTGGCTGCCTACCTAGAAAATACAAGCCAAAACATCTGTGAGTCAGCTATGTGCTAAGAAGCATCTGCACACACTGCTCATGGGAGTTCCTTGAATTATGGTCCTAGGGAGAACTAGGGGTGGGGAGGAGGGAAGGAAAAATAATCTTCATGTTACACTATTAGCATAAGGTGCCATACTGATTCACTAAGAATGGCTCCAGAAATTTACAAAATAGCTTTTTGGCAGAGCATGGAGAGAGGGCTATAGAAGCAATAGCTCAATGAAGCAACCTTTCCATTAACTTGTTAGTGTTTGCAGCTCCTATTTAAAGGAAGAAGAAATACAGTTCTGAATCCTCGGCATTTTACTCCAGGTATTTTAATATTGCCACTCAGCATTTACATACAACCCTAACTGCGCAGAGAGCTTCACAAAACATAGACTAAGGCCTTGTCAAGACTGAGAGTTAGTTCATGGCAAGCTGGAGTGCAAATCTACAGTGCTCCAGGGCACCACTTACTAGCAGGTCATCTGGACCTGCTACCGCACACTAAAAGTTCCACAGTGTGCTTTGATCTACTGCTCTTCCAAATAGAACTTCGTGTGCCGTAGCAGGGTCCAGATGTCCCATTAGCAAGTGATGTCCCAATAGCAAGATTTACACCCCAGCTTGCGGCACACTGACTATCCACACAAAAGTGCCCTAAGAGCTGCCCCTGCTCCAAAGAGCTTACAATCTAAAAGACAGGAAAAAACATGGGACAACTCAGCATCTACACAAGGGTGAGAAGAGTCAGTGGAAGAAGAATTCATGGGAAAGTGGCCAATAAGATGGGACCTGAAGAAGAGAGGGGGTACTTGGCAGAGGCATGAGTGACTGTACCAAGTACAGGGACTCCATAAAGGGAAACATATAGTAATTGGGAGAAGGAGCTGGAGGGAGCAGTAAGGAGAGCAGAGCATAACAGTTTATTGTGCCACAGTTTCTGGCCACATAACATCCTCTAAAACAACATACCAACCAATCATTGTCTCTCTCACATTTGTCAGCAACAACAACCTATAAGCCACCCCAATATTCTAGCTAGAAAACCCTCCCTAATTTTAGGCCAAGGTCAAATACATATGTGGCTGAGAAGATAAGCCTTGTACCATTTCATGAAAGCTTTGGTATCTTTTGGATTGAGACCAAGTCCCACACCCTTATGAGCGATCCCTATAGAATTTAACAGGGACTGATAACCATTCGATACATTTTGGAAGCGTCCTTTAGTGTTCTGTTTTACCTATCTAGAGAGTGTGATGGGCAAGGATGATGACACCATGCTACATGTTGAGGAATGAAATCAATGCAGCAAACAACTTTCACAAACTTGAAAACATTTGGAAAAGTAGAATGATTGGCACTGAAAGAAAATACACATTTTCAACACTGGTATCATGTCTTTCATCCGTTATGGAAGAAAGCTAGGGAAATCTATAACAGAAATTCACAAAAAGATCAACTCATTCCAAAGTAAATGCAGGCTGAAGAAGATTTTCAGAGTCCATTGGAAAGAGTTTCTTGCAACAACAGAAATTCTGAGTACAGCAAACCAACCTGAAGCATCAGACATGGTAAGGTGACAATGGACATATTTAGGGCATGCTTTAAGGATGCCACCAACACAACTTCCATGTCATATGATAATATTGACACAACTTGGGAAGAGAAAAAGAGCGTGATCTAGAGAAACACTACACAGAACAATAGAGAAAAAGGCAAATCTATTAACATGACACTCAGAAGTCTGAACAGACCAGCACAAGACCAAAATAAATGGAGGAAACTGGTAGATACCTGATGCACCTGAGGGTTGCAGGAAGAGAAAGAAAGAATAGAATAGAATTCTATAGCAATTTGCCACTGATTTCTACAGGATCGTGCAAAAACATAGAAAGGCTATCATGTTTATATTTTAAGAACACATTCTGTTGATTCCTATTGGCTTCATCCCAGTTAAATTCTCCAGGGCTTTTCCATTAGGGCAGAGAACAGTCCTTCAGATCTTGCCATCAACTCTCAAGTTAATGTAACCCCCAAGGAGATTACCTACATTCCTGGGGCTCTGTCTGCTGGCAGCTCAGGGAGAGGCACACTGTCCCTGGTAGGGATGGGGAGCCAAGGTAGACTCAGAGTCTGTCCGGCAATCAATAGGGAGTGAGATGCCCTTCCCAGAGAGTTCAGGAAAGGGAAGAAGCCATTTCTGAGTCAGTCTGGAGCCAGTCAGGGCAAGGGCAGGACTGGTTGTGTGGGGAGCTGGTGAGTCTCAGACCTGCATGCAGGGTTCCCCCAGAGAACTGGCCTCTAGGGACCTGAAAACAAGATCCCTCAGCTGGGCTTTTCCTTCTCTACTGATGATTCCAAATTTGTAGAGTTTTGCTGGGAAACTTCCCCAGCCAGGCTGAGTTAGCCCTCCAGCTCCCTAGGTGAGACTAGTCACCACATGGTCAGCTCCGCTCTGCTGCTAGTCCAGGGCTGCTGCCTGCTGTAGGTGTGCCTGGACTCTGGGCTAGGAGACTACAGTTTGGATTTTAGTACAGTTATGTAATCTGCACCTTGAGCCCTGTACCCCTTTGTGGAGAGGGGAAATCCTGGGACTTAAGCAGTTTGATTCCTGCCCGAAGAGGATCCCTGCCAGCAGAGATCAGACCCTCTGCAGTGACTGAGGAATCCATCTTTTAGTCAGTCAGGGAATTTGTTTTGGGGACTCCCTACTCTCTGAACTGAGTCCTCAAGCTAGGCAGTAAGGGTTTGGGGATTTTATAACATGTTGCATATTAAACCTGTGGAGGGATTTACCACCTTCTCCCACTTGTGAGTCCTTTGAGCTGTACTGAATCCAGTCAGTCACACTGCTAAACCACTGCAGAGAAGAATTTTGTGGTCATAGGTCATCAAGGGCCCCAACAAAGTACTTGTACCAATGGGTCACTAATCTTACATTTGCTACATCAAGTCACGTGACTGGGGAAAGTCACGAGTATTATCAGCATGGGCATCAGTGATCCTAAAAATAGTGTTTTACCCTGTTATATTTGTCTCCTGTTTAATATAATTATTGTGTTGAATATATTGTATGTGTTTGTGTTATTTCTTGGAAGTCTCCAACTATCTGTAAGTAAATGGGGATTACTCTGTGTTTAGAATTTTCCTCCCAAGCTGCCCTGGTGATCCTGCCAGGAAGGGGCAATGCCGGGTGGAGGCACTGGCAAATGAATTCATTGGAAAAAATAAAGAAGATACACTCTGCTGAGTGGGTGGCGGGATCCAGAAGAGCCCAGACCTGTCCATCAAAACCTGTAAGCAGATTGGCATTAAAGAAGGTACCCAGGTGGAGAGGGGGCGCTGAATTAAAATCTAGCTACTGCTAACTGGAGCTCCTCAGCTATCTTGATGGTACCAAGAGAGAAAGGCATGGTCTTTGGTGTGGACTGGTCCTAAACCATATGGAGCTTTACAGATGAAGGCAAATACCTTAGAGTTCACTGAGAAGCAAATGGGAAGCCTGTACAGAGCACAAAGCAGAGGAAAACTCTTGGTTTTCTCCTCACAACTCTCCCTTTTTCATCTGTTTATGTGGATGTGTAGTTCTGCCTCATGCTACTGCCAGGTTGCCTTTGCTTGGATAATTGCTTCATTTACTGAAACCTATGGTTCTATATGGAAAAATGACTATGAAAAAAACTGCATCTTCTGATTCACCAGATCCATCCTCTGGGGACGTATTCAACTCATTTATTAAGTTCCAATCAGTCACACTTGTATAACCCAGGCAAAAGCACTAGGGTTGCAGAGGAGTCACTGAATGCAACACTTGGAAACTAAGAGGTTGCACAGATATAACAGAGGCCATAATTTGGCCCGGAGAACCTTTATTATAAGTGATGGTGCGGGAGAAAGAAAGATCCCAACTTGATCTGAGCTCAAACTAAATTTACAGGCTTGACAGTTAGAAAAAGAGAAAAAATACTTGTAAATTGAGTCAATTTGCATAATGAAAAGAATGAGAAACAAACACAAGCCCCACAATGTTATTTGTGCAGTCATTTTCTGTGATTCTGCTCTTTAAACACTGGCCTTCATGTCTCTTAGGCCTTGGCTACACTGGAGAGTTGCAGCGCTGTAAACCCACCACCAGTGCTGCAACTTCCTCACAGTCCACACTTGCAGGGCACATACAGTGCTGCATAACCCTTATTGCAGAGCTGGCTGTACTCCTGCTCTGCTTGGGGTATAAGGATTGCAGCCCTGGTGATGCAGCGCTGCTCTGCCAGTGTGGCCACCAAAAGCGCTGTAATTGGCCTCCAGGGTATTAGGAGGTATCCCATAATGCCTATTCAGCCACTCTGCTCATCAGTTCGCACTCTACTGCCCTGGCCTCAGGTGACCTGCCCTTTAAATGCCCTGGGGAATTTTAAAAATCCCCTTCCTGTTTGCTCAGCCAGGTGTGGAGTGCAATCAATCAGTGAATCTTTCCAGGTGACCATGCCTCCACGCGGCAAACAAGCCCCAGCATGGAGCAATGGCGAGTTGCTGGACCTCATCAGTGTTTTTGGTGAGGAAGCTGTGCAGTCACAGCTGCGCTCCAGATGTAGGAATTATGATACCTATGGGCAGATCTCAAGGGCCATGCTGGAAAGGGGCCTCGACTGGGACGCGGTGCAGTGCAGGGTTAAAGTAAAGGAGCTGCGGAGTGCCTACTGCAAAGCCCACGAGGGAAACCACCGCTCAGGTGCTGCCCCCACAACCTGCCGTTTTTACAAGGATCTGGACGCGAGACTTGGGGGTGACCCCACGGCCAATCCGACGACCACGATGGACACTTCAGAGCGGGGGGGAGAGGAGGGGAAAAGGGAGGGGGTTGAGGAAACCGAGAGTGAGGGTACTGCAGTGGGGGGAGACACCCTGGAGTCCCAGGAGGCATGCAGCCAGGAGCTCTTCTCAAGCCAGGAGGAGGGTAGCCAGTCGCAGCAGCTGGAACTAGTTGGAGAAGGACAAGCAGAGGAGCGGGTTCCCAGTAAGCAGCTTTTAATTTCAGGATGCAAATCTTTCGGGAGAGGAGTGGGGGGTTGGGCTGCATGCATGCCTAGATGTGGAATAGCCCATTGATGTGGTCTATCACGTCGCAGTAATCGGCCTCGGTAATCTCTTCAAAAGTTTCTGCCAGAGCGTGGGCAATGCGCTTGTGCAAGTTTATAGGGAGAGCCACTGTGGTCCTTGTCCCAGTCAGGCTAACGCGTCCGCACCACTGTGCAGCGAGGGGTGGGGGGGGACCATTGCTGCACACAGGCAAGCTGCATAGGGGCCAGGGCGGAATCCGCATTGCTGTAGAAGACCCTCCCGCTCTTCCCAGGTTACCCGCAGCAGCGAGACATCTTCCAGGATTAACTCCTGTGGAAAATGGTGGGAGAGTGTTCAGTGTAGGTGCCCCCTGCAGCATTTTGCTCTCCCCAACGCACAGAGACCCCTACACATCCCAGAAGCAATCATTACTCACCATTTCCTGCCTCCTGTGGGTTAGGTGTGCTCTGTTTGGTATGGGAAAAGTATGCTAAAGTGAAGACCGTTAACTCCTTCACTGTGTGCAAATAACTGTCTGGGTAGGATTATAAACAGTGCAGCCTGTGTCCTGTTTTAACTGTTCCCATTTTTGTCTTTCAACAGTGTCCTTGACTACTGGACTGCGTGTATCATCCACTGGGCAGAGGCTACAGAACCTCAGGAAAAAGCCACGAAAAAGCAAAGAGGACATGCTTAAAGCAGTTATGGATCACTCTGCCAGAGAGAGTAAAAAGCTGCAGGACTGGAGACAAAGGGAAAGCATGCTCCGCCAGAGAAATGCAGCGGCTAAGAAGAAAAGCATAAAGCAGCTGATAAGCATCCTGGCGCTCCAAACGGACTGTATCCAGTCACTCGTAGCCATGCAGGCAGAGCACTACCATGCCGGCCCCGCCCCGTCCCAAAGCTCTTTCCCTTGTGCCCCAATGACAGCTCCAAACCCGCTTCCCCAGCATCCAGGTTCTTACCACCACCAGCTGCCCCCAACACCTGTATGTTCACCAACCAGCCCTGAGAACTACGACCCTTACCCTCTGCACTCAACCCCCCTCACCATGCAGTATTTTCATCCTGAAGTGCAGCAATCATTGCACAGCACTCCAGACAGGACATATTCAAACCTGTGACTGTACAGTTCACCACCCCACCCCCCTGCCCTTTTAGGTTCCCAAAATGTTGTGTGTCTGTCAAGAAAGTTATTTTCTTTTCAATAAATGAATTCTTGGCTTTGAAAACAGTCTTTATTATTGCAGAAAATGAAAGATACCATAGCCCAGGAAAGAAGCATGCACTGAAAATCATTCTAGGAAAAACAGACTCCTACTATTGTAACCACTGCACTTCACTCCCGTGCAAGGCACCAAACATTACTGTTGGTTTTCAGCCTCAAATTCCTCCCTCAAGGCATCCCTAATCCTTGTAGCCCTGTGCTGGGCCTCTCTAGTAGCCCTGCTCTCTGGCTGTGCAAATTCAGCCTCCAGGCATTGAACCTCGGAGGTCCATTCCTGACTGAATGTTTCACCCTTCCCTTCACAAATATTATGGAGGGTGCAGCGCGCGGATATAACCGCAGGGATGCTGCTTTCCCTCAAGTCTAGCTTCCTGTACAGAGATCGCCCGCGCCCTTTTAAATGGCCAAAAGCACACTCCACAGTCATTCGGCACCGGCTCGGCCTGTAGTTGAACCGGTCCTTGCTCCTGTCAAGCTTCCCTGTATACGGTTTCATGAGCCAAGGCATTAACGGGTAAGTGGGGTCTCCAAGGATCACAATGGGCATTTCGACGTCCTCTACTGTGATCTTCCAGTCTGGGAAAAAAGTCCCGGCCTGCAGCTTCCTGAACAGGCCAATGTTCTGAAAGATGCGTGCATCATGCACCTTTCCAGGCCAGCCTGTGTTAATGTCAATGAAACACCCACGGTGATCCACAAGCGCCTGGAGAACCATAGAGAAATACCCCTTCTGATTAATGTACTCAGATGCCAGGTGGGGTGGTGCCAGAATAGGAATATGCGTCCCATCTATTGCGCCTCCACAGTTAGGGAAACTCATTTGTGCAAAGCCATCCTGAATGTCCTGCACGTTCCCCAGAGTCACGGTTCTTCTTAGCAGGATGCGATTAATGGCCCTGCAAACTTGCATCAACACGATTCCAACGGTCAACTTTCCCACTCCAAACTGATTCGCCACCGGTCGGTAGCTGTCTGGAGTTGCCAGCTTCCAGACTGCAATAGTCACCTGCTTCTCCACCGGCAGAGCAGCTCTCAATCTCGTGTCCTTGCTCCGCAGGGTGGGGGCGAGCTCCTCACACGTCTCATCCAAAAGTTCTGCAGCCACTGCTTGTCATCCCAGACTTCCATGACCATGTGATCCCACCACTCAGTGCTTGTTTCCCGAGCCCAAAAGCGGCATTCCATGGTGCTGAGCATTTCTGTGAATGCCACAAGCAATTTAGTGTCACACGCGTCAGGTGACTCGATATCATCGTTGGACTCCTCACTGTCATTTTGGAGCTGAAGGAATAGCTCAACTGCCAAACGTGATGTGCTGGCGACAGTCATCAGCAAAGTCTTCGGCAGCTCGGGCTCCATTTCCCACAGAAATCGTGCTGCACAGAGACTCACAATGGCGCCAAACGTGGACGGAAAAACTGTGACTGCTGGGATGTGAAGCGATGCACCATGGGGCGTTGCGACAGGAAGCGGAATGACCCGCACACTTCAGTCCCCTTCCCGCAACCCACGGCGCCAAAATGGGACGAGGTGCTCTGTGGGATAGCTACCCACAATGCACCACTCCCAGCGGCGCTGGAAATGCTGCAAATGTGGCCACACTGCAACGCTGGTAGCTGTCAGTGTGGCCGCACTACAGTGCTTTCCCTACACAGCTGTACGAAGACAGTTGTAACTCCCAGCGCTGTACAGCTGTTAGCGTAGCCATGGCCTTAGAGTAAGTCTACACTGCAAGTGTCACGGGGATCAGATTACTCTAATAGCTGCCAGGTCAGTTGTTTCACTCCTGGGGGGCAGCTGACATGAACAATTCAATTACAGGCACAGTGTAGGTCCATTAGTGAAGAATTAGTCAATACATGCAAATTGGTTTGCAGGTCACATCAGGAGGATAAATCCTGCTCTCATTTACCCTGGTGTAAATCCAGAATGACTCCAATGAAGTAGCTGGAGTCATTCTGGATTTACACCAGTGGCAATGAAAGAGGAATTCAATTCAGACACACATACAGAGTTTCCTGAAAAACAGAAAGAAAAAGAAAAATAAAGAGCATTTTGAATGACAAAATCTCTTCAGATTCACAGTGAAGACCTATGTACTAGTTAAAATAAGTTAGACATTCAAATATTAAAATAAGTTAGACATTCAAATGCTGTCTAATTAAAATCCTAATTTTATTTTATTATGTGGCAACAAAGAAAGCTGAACCACTAACCCTAACATTGGAGTTGGTAAAAATCTTCTGAACCTTGAAATTTCCATTAACCTTTTTACTAAAATTTTGAATTGTGGGGTGGCTACCACTGTCTCTGTGCCACTGCTGCTGCCGCCTCTGTCACATCACTTTCTGGGGTTCCACCACCTGACCTAGCTTTCAGTGATTTCAGCAGATAGTGGAGAACCTCACTGCCAGGGCAGTTTCTTTCACTGCAACACTATCCCCACCCAAGGTCTAATGCTTAGCCCTTAGACCTACTCTATAGTGCAGTTGGTTCCAGGACTTTCACTCACTCACACACACACACCCCTTCACTGTGATTTGGCATCCTTACCCTCTGATTAGCAAGTGAGGTTCAGGGTGAACCTGTTCAATTAGGGCATGGTAAGTACACATCTGCGGCCCTCGACTCCTGCAATAAGTATAACAGCATCCCATTACCCCTGCATTCAGACACTAGAGTGATTTGTAACCCAAAACTAGCCAAAAAGTGACCATTTTGACAAAGCAGCTCCAGCTGCCGTGCACCTAGGCAGAGTAGGCGCTGTATGCATGAAAAGTCTGCTCTTGAAATCTTTTCCCCCAACTCATCACTAGATGTCAGGGGAGAGGTCATTCAAACCCTGCTTACATCAATAGTGCACCTGACCAGCTTTTTAGTCAGTTTCTCAGCAGGAAACTGATAAACATCTCAGTCAGAGTAAACACCAAGTAAAAGTGAACTATCTAGACAAAAACGGCAGGGAAGAGGGCTGCATGGTTTCATAGAATCAAAGAATCATAGAAGATTAGTGTTGGAAGAGAACTCAGGAGGTCATCTAGTCCAATCCCCTGCTTAAAGCAGGACCAATAGCAACTAAATCATCCCAGCTGGGGCTTTGTCAAGCCGAGCCTTAAAAACCTCTAAGGATGGAGATTCCACAACCTCCCTAGCTAACCCATTCCAGTGCTTCACCACCCTCCTAGTAAAATAATGTTTTCTAATATCCAACCTAGACCTCCCCCACTGCAACTTGAGACCATTGCTTCTTGTCCTGTCATCTGCCACCACTGAGAACAGCCTAGCTCCAGCCTCTTTGGAACCCCCCTTCAAGCAGTTGAAGGCTGCTATCAAATCCCCCCTTACTCTTCTCTTCCTTGGTGCTTTGAGATGGACTCTATCTCACCAGGTGAGTGTTCTCTTACCATCTGCTAGTTGGAACTGTGGAGCTCTGGAGAAGGCCCAACAGCGGTTGGCCAAGAGAAGCCATAGATATCGGGGCTTTCCCCAGGTAGTGGAAGAGACAAGTACACAGTGGGCCTGATCCAAAGCCTGCTGAAGCCACTGGAAACAATCCTATTGACTTCAGTGGGTTTTGAATCAGTTCTGTTGTGATCAGAATTAAGTGCAACAGCTGAGGTCAGAGAACGACTTCAGGTTAACTTTTAAAAAATGTTTATGTAACTGTAGGCTGTTCTGAAGTCTTGCAACCTTAGGCAGGTCTGATCTGTACTGGGGCCTGGCCTGGCACAGAGAAGACTCACCATAGGACCAGGAAGGACAAAGCAGTCAACCATCCCAAGGCCTCCTCTTCTATAGTTGAGCATCTGGCCACTTTCTTCACACTGGACCCTGTGACCATGGAAGGCCAGATGCCAGCTGTTGCCGTGGCTGCAAACGTAAGCTAAGGACTAACAAACTTATAGCTGGAGACCAGGCCAGTTCATCTGTATGTTAGTTTGCTCAAAATAGATATTAGTCTTACAAGACTGTATTTAGTGTTTATACTCTATGAAATGCTTGTAGATTGCTGTATGCCTTAATCTCACTTGCAATGTCTGTATTCCATACAATAAGAAAATATGTAAGTTTTGCTTTATAACTGTGAAAATGTTTGCTCTGAACTTGTGAACCTAGGCACAGGAATTGTCCACACTGCCCATCCAAAAGGACTATCAAAATCAAAAGGGTCATCAAGGATCAGCGCAATACAAAGGATTGGTTAATGGCCTTATTATCACACCTGGGCAATGCTATGTACAAGCAAGCTTGTCTTTTGGCTTGGAAGCTGAATGAAAGAAATAAAACAAAGCCCCAGGAAAAGTTTTAATCTTTTTGGCTGTTTGACCTCTGAAGGGCCAGAGACTCTGAGCCAGAGATTTCCAGGGGCTGCCTCCTGAGTCTGCCCTGACAGACACTTTAAATGGACAGATCACTATAACTGTCACTCTGAGGATTTAGATGGTAACTCGTGTATATATGTTAGCTTGCTTTAACCTGTAAATAACTCTAATTTCTTTGTCCTAGTTAATGAACCTTTAAATAGTTTGTTATAGGATTGGCTACAGGCGCTGTCTTTGGTGTAAAACCAAACTGGGCACCAATTGATCTGAGGCTAAATGACTGGTCTCTTGGGACTGGAAGCAACCTGAATGTGGTAAGATAGACTGGAGAGTCTAAGGGGACTGACTGTGACTCCAGGGTAAGACTGTTATAGTGACCCAGGAATTCACATTTGTTACTGGCTTGGTAAAACTAATTATAGAATCACCAGTTTGGGATCTCTGCCCTGTTTCTGAGAGTAGTGAGCCACTGCAGAAAGGGTGACAGACCCAATTCAAGAATGCATCTCTATTCAGGACAGCACTTAATGGTGTGATTAAAGTTAAACATGTACATAAATCCTGTTGAAGTCAATGAGTCCTGAAAAGGGATGTACTTAAGCCCATGCTTAAATGCTGTCCTGAATCTGGGACATTGTTCTATGTGTTATCTGCACTCTACAGGTGCATTTTGAGTATAAGATTGCTGGGAAAGGAGAATTGTTCTTTAGCTTATGTTTAGCATACAGAATCTGCTTTAAGGTGCCAGGCCCATTTATAATACTACTTAAATAACTGACAAAATATTATTTGGTTTAAAAATCTCTTAATTATTCAGCTTCCATTGACAAACACATATCTACTCACAAAACCTCTTTGAATATTTTTTCTGGATTCCATTAATAGGAAATTCATTCTTTTAACTAAAAAAGGATCAACATATTTTACTCAGAGGTTGACTATAAAGTTTTATTGTATTTTGTAGAATAAATTTCATGACATGGCTAATAAAATATTTGTAATCTCTGCCAGTGGAATTCTGCTCAGGTGTTCACTGCATCTATAACCAAACATGACAACCAACAATCAAAATAGGCAGCTACATTTTCTAGGTCAGCTATTTAATGCCCAAAACAACATCCCAGGAATAGAAAAATTTTATTAGTCTCAACAATAAGGTACTATATGTAACTTGTTCAAGCTAAATAGGAACATACTCTAGAATGAAAAGAGTTGAGAACTTCAGGATTAAGTGAAAATCTGTCAGAAGTTTCATACAACATTCATATATGGCTTAATACTGTATATTTCTTGTAGTAAAAATACTCCTAGAAAGCTAAGCATGGATACAATATCTCTGTTTGTTCATACTTTTCTTTCATAGTTTATTTGTGAAGAGTAGAATCAGTAAACCTAAAACTAACACTAAGTTTTATTTTCTAAAGACATAGTTGCCAAAGTCTTTTTTCTTTGCTTTATATTTTCTCTAGTTCTTAAGGTCATGATGCACATACATTCTTAATTCTAGAGCCAGAGTAACATCCGCAAGTGAAGGCAGGCAGCAATTTTAGTGCAGACTTTTCCAAGGCAGACCTTCAAACACCTTCACTTGGAATACTGGCCCGATAACGCACGACTACTGAAATATATCCTTTGTGATTTCTCCTTTGCTAAATGGGGATCTGCAATAAACAAACAGATCCAGATGCACTGCAAGGTTGAAACGTGCTACAAATTCCTGAACTGAGTGCCAGTGCCAGGAAATGACTCCCCTTCACCTACAAATTATCTAATTTATAATGTTTGGTGGCAATTTGTTTTCTAATCCCCATTATAAAGGCCTCTTTTGCTAACCAGTAAGGCTAGGATTTTGAAGTAATCATTGTTAGGACTGATGGGGTAAAGTACTGTTCACAATATGAAGGGATCTATGCATACAACTCTTGTGATGGATAATGAGAGTTGTTTATATAATTCGCCATTCACAATCTTGTTTCCCTGAACATCTGTCACCACCATAATTCACCTTAACTCTTTGGGTACATCTTCACTACCGGCCAGATCCGCTGGCAGCGATCAATCCAGCGGGGATTGATTTATCGCATCTGGTCTAGTTGTGATAAATCGATCCCCGAGCACTCGCCCGTCGACTCCTGTACTCCAGCTTGGCGAGAGGCGCAGGCCGATTCGATGGGGGAGCAGCAGCAGTTGACTCACCGCAGTGAAGACACCGCAGTAAATCAATCTAAGTACGTCAACTTCAGCTACGTTATTCACGTAGCTGAAGTTGCGTAACTTAGATCGATTCTCCCCTCCCACCCAGTGTAGACTGGGCCTTAGATGTCAGATTTCTTTCTGTGAGAAGCAACACCAACATTTCAGCTCAGGCCCAAGGTAAAGTTACATTGTAACTGAAGAGACTTGAGTTTTACTGAAAGAACTAGGCATGTATATTCCAAACCTGACACTGTGTTCTGAGGCCGACACAAGCTAGTTTAGCTATGTGAAAATGCCTTGACAAATGAGAAACCAATCTGTTTTCCTTAAAATTAATGATAAACTGTAAAAACATTCAAAACATAGTAAAAAGTGTTTACTGGACTATGTTTAGGAATTACTGGAACCAAAGTGACATAACTTTAAACATACATAGCTTGTTACACATAAGAATGAAAGCACAAATGTACAGTAAATAAGTTTATTTATACATAGACAGCATAATATGTACACATGAGGACTATTGTGCTCCTAGAACATTAAGCAGTAACTCCTGTGGTATATCTTATTAAAGCAATTTTATTATACAACTGATTCAATGCAGTAGGTTCAGAGAATGGTGCAGAGAATAATGCATATTAACACTAAGCAGATATTCATATACATTTACTCTTGAAATGTACAAATATGAGAAATAAAGGCCATAAATGCAAGAGTACCTACACCACCCAGACCTCCTCTTTTATATAAATATGCACAAGTCCATTATCTAATGGTGATTTGCAGCCTTCTTTCCTGTTGCACTTTTATGTTAACACATTGGTCATTTCCATTTCCCAGGCACTGAATGCAAAGTCTTTGACACACTTCGGCGCCACTTCCACTGATTCAACTCAGTGCACTCCGGCCTTTGGAGTCTTCAGGTTCAAAAAATAAAAAGTATAAATAACACAAACAAACTTGTGGACATTTTTCACAAGTTATTTGCAACCAATACTGTCAAAGCAGCTGAATTGCAGTGCATCCATATGCAGGAGCATATAGCAGCTTTTGTGCACTTTGCAAAATAGAAAAAAATATATATATAACAAACAAAAACGTCTTTACTGGCTAGCTCTGTCTGTAGCTAGGAAGATGCTGTGCTGCTTCTGAGCCCTTTCCATTAAATTCTTTTTCTTCTTTCTCTTGTCCTTTGTTTTTACTGTCCTCCTTCCTAATTGGAAAAAAAAGCACAAAAACAAAACAAACAATCTTTAGGTAAAGGGTTATGTTGTGTTTTTGAGAGAATACAAAAATTGTTCCAGAAGCTGCTAGGAAAATATGTACTGAGTAGCAATGCTAACACAGGGTACATCTACACTGAAGAAAAGGAAGAAAGCCCTGTGGCAGCATATTTCAGAGCCAAGTGAACTGATTTGGGGCTAAAAATATCAGTATCAGAAGTTCCTGCTTGGGCTGAGATCCACACCCCTTTCTGGAATGTCTACATAGCTACTTTTAGCCCTGTGGTACAAACCCTACAAGCCCAAGTCAGTTGACCCAGGCTCTGAGAATCACTGTGTGACTTTGTTTTTGCCGTGTAGACATACCCACAGCTACTGTGTTAGTATGTTAGTCACCAGAATGGCAATTGTTCAGTGTGGTGCGAGAATAACCCAACTCTTAAGCAGGTATTTAAGTGTAGTCCTGAATACAGATGCTTTCTTCAGTCAGGGCCTTACACATGTGCTTAATGTGCTTTTAGGTACGAAGGAATAGGCCTTTAGATGGAAGCCTCCAGGTCCTATTGAGATATGCCGTGTGAGGAGTATAGGAAAAATTTATACTGCTGTATATGATCTGTGGAAAAAGAGAGGATTTCAGTCTCTAGATCTGTGAACCCAGCACCTTTCAGGAGTACTAAATTCACTTAAGAGGATGAGAGTGGAGAAAAATCAAAGTGTTCTATAATATAAAAAATAGTAAAATATAAGGAGAGAGAGAGAGTGAGTATTCTTTAGCAGTAGAGAAGTTTGTCAGTATGATCTTATCTTGATTTCATATGGTTTGTAAAATGAAGGCAGACACAATGAGAAGGTATGAAACATTTTCTCCATTTGATTATAAGACTTTAGATAAAGGATATGGTTCAAAAGGAAAGCATTTAGGGTTATATATCTAATGTACATATGATTTTAAGACTATATCTATTCTTGAGCATTATACCATTCAGTGTAATCATCATTAGGAGTTGATGGGGAGAAGAATATTTATTTTTATTTTTTAAAATATAACAGGCCATTAAGATAATGAGAGCACAACTGTGGTCCCACATTAAAATAATCAGAGTCCTAGGAGTTTACTTCTGCTTCCCATTAAAGTCTGGCATTAATGCTACAATGGCATTTTGCCATCCTTAAGCCTAGTTAATCTTACACAGTAAAACCTTAGTCCAACTAATCATTAACCGGAGCAGCTTTCAAGTTAAAACAAATTAGTAACACTGTATCTAATGCCCAGGCACATCTAATGAGGTCAGAAGGATGAAAAAGTTGACACTAAATTGCATTAAAACAAAGATGGTTTTAGTTATAAAAATGTCTATATCATACCAAAATTTTCTCATGCAATTATATTGGTATGATCCAGGGATCAAAACAGTGATGTTTAAACAGTTGTGTATTGTATTTTTTCCTCATACTTTACATGTTCAAAATAGTTTTTGAATCTTGGAGCAGTTCATTTATTAACTGGTAAATGGAGAGAAGCAATTTTGAAAGGGGTGATAAAGCTGCTAGTCAGAAGAGCAGGGTGTGCATTCATGGAGTTTTTCCAATGAAGCTGATCAGTACCTGACTATTTTATCACTTTGGTGGGACGAGTGCATACACCACTCAGTATAATATGTGCTCACCATCACATCTTGTTTTCTTTATCTTCCCCTCCAAAGAAGTAAACAGAATGCTGCATGGAGTGTTAATTCAGTAAAAGCTGTAAACTTTTTCACTGTAAACTCTGAAACTCACTGCTAAAATGACAGAGGAAAGACTACTCTGTATCCACTTGTTTCGGCATTCTACCACAGTTTCCCCTTACAAATCACATTGCTAGTGTGCTCTGTGAATATGATACCCCATGGTGAAGAAGCAATGAAATATAACAGATTTCCGTGAGTCTATATCATTGTACAGAGCAGCGACAAAGACCATTTCAAGTATTTTGATGGGATTCAGTTAGTCTATTAAAAACACAGTGATCTTGACAAAAAGTTTTACTGTTTTCCTTTTGGAAACAGCCCTAGAGCAGAAGTAACTCCTGCAGGTTGGAAAGGAGAGGGTTGAGTCAAGGAAAGAGAGTTAGCAGCTCTGGAATGCCCCCCATGTAATGCTATGCTGGCCCTCCACAAATCACACATTACCTTTTTGACCTAGTGCAATGGACAGACATTCTCTTGGGAAAACATCAGTTCTGTGTGCTGTCTGCACACGCATAGCCCCAAAGTCCATTTACAATTTCAGATGAAGAGCACTTGGTAATTTAAAAGGCATTCTTTTGGCTAGCTCGTTTTGTCCCCAGAATGTAATTCTTAGAGACTAGTGAAAAAAGTACTGAATGTGAAGGCTACAGAGTTCAAAGAAAGTGTGGTGCCAATGCCTCCGTGCACACAAAATTTAATTAAATTCAGACTTATCTTAGGGTGTTTACTTTGTCAGCAAATGTATGCTAAGAAGAAGAGAAGGAACTACCTTACATTTTCCTACAGACTGTTCCATTGCAGAGTGTTATGGTTTTGTATGTATAGTAGAGGAAGTAGATCTGCACACAAGCACAAAATGTCAAATCTCAGCCAACCAATTAGCTTGCGGGCACCAGAGAGACATGTAGGGGGAAGGATGAAAAGGCATTTTCCCCAGCATAGTCGGGGAGAGGCCCGGCCACTGCACTGGAGCGATTTCTTCAACTGTGTGGGTGAGGTAACCCTGGTGCAGAGGGAGGATGTGAAACAGCAGTGAATATACTCTGTCAACAACCCTCATACAGCCCCACTCATGTCCTGCTCTTGTCTATTGTGTGCCTCTGAGCAAGGACCTGAGCTGCTAGAGCCCCCTTCAATCCAAGCCCCTTCCATCAGAGTGGAATAAAACTGGCTCCAGGGGCTGGGGTTCCTGGGGCCTGCTGAAGTGAGTGTTAGATTTTACCCAGGATACATTACATACTGATTGCCCAGCACACTAAACAGAGAGAAATGGCTAAAGGCTGGATTGTGGCAGGCCCTCATGAGGCTACATAGGAGAGAGGGCAAGAGGAGTCTCTGAACTCAGGAAACGACATGGACCTTTAGCATCCCCCGATACACACACCCAAATGGGGTGAGGAGGAGGAGGAGCGTTGTTGTCCCAACCCCTACTCAGCACCACACTTCAGAGTGGCAGAAACGAGCTGCACCTGTCTAGAGAATGGTTCAGCTTCCCTAAAGGGTGCTATAGCCTGCATCCTTCTCAAGATGGGGAGCCTGGTACAATCCCCCTCAACATTCCCTATGTGGGAGCGTGGCCCCACACCACTCTCCAAACCAGCTAGTGTGTAAACACTGCAATGTTCTCCCAACTTGGCTCCAAGGCACCACTATCCATCTTAGTTTATGGTGTCACTGCATGAGACTGAAAGTGACAATAGCTCAGATACTAAATCTGATCCACACTGTTTATAAACCATCTTTCTCAGAGAGAATTCAAGCACGCAAGTCGTTTGGCACAGCAGCCTGGGATCTATGGCCGGCTCTGCTCTTTAAGAGGCAATTCACTATTTCTAGTAATAACAACTGTGCCTGTCATTTGGCATATAGCCATAGCCATTGCTTCAGCTTTCCAAGATAGCTGCCTCCTTATCAAGACTAATCTTCAGTAATTATTTTATTACTATGGTCAAATTCTCCTTGAAAGTTTGTGATGCATTACACCACTGGGATTAGAGTGAACAACAAATTAAACTGCATAAAGCAAAGACAGGATCACCTAGACTGTGTGTGTGTGTGTGTACATTTATTTAAACACTTTTCAAAAATGGATTGGTATTGTAAGACTGCAATTGGTATTGTAACATTTTCTCCGGTAGCCACTTAATCCTGATTTATCCTCACTGATGAAGCATTGAGTTTCCAAGCTTTGTTACAGGGACTTTCCAACAAAGCTTTGAACAGAACTTTTAGAAATTCTTTTGATGATTTATAGAGGCTGGTGCACAGAGCCTAGGAAACTCTGAAACTGAGCTAGATTCTCTGTATTGTTATTCACTATGAGAAGCATGTTTTACAAAGCATACCTATTTGAAAAATATTGTTCTGTATAGTTTGCATCACTCTACATTACCATTTTTTGCAGAGGTAATTTTGAAAAAGTATTACCTGAGAAGCCAGCCAGTGGCCTTTTGTACAGCTGGTCAAACTTTGTTATGATTAATATTAGTTATAAATTTAATAGGGCTGTTGATTAATCGCAGTTAACTCATGCGATTAATTTTAAAAAATTAACTGCGATTAAAAAATTAATTGTGATTAATCACACTGTTAAACAATGGAATACCAATTGAAATGTATTATATATTTTTGTATGTTTTTCTACATTTTCAAATATATTGATCTCTATTACAATACATAATACAAAGTGTACAGTGCTTGCTTTATATTATTTTTTATTACAAATATTTGCATTGTAAAAATTATAAACAAAACAAATAGTATTTTTCAATTCACTTCATACAAGTACTGTAGTGCAATCTCTTTATAGTGAAAGTGTAACTTACAAATGTAATTTTTTTTTGTTTGTTACATAACTGCACTCAAAAAAACTCCAATGTAAAACTTTAGAACCTACAAGTCCACTCAGTCCTACTTCTTATTCAGCCAATTGCTAAGACAAACAAGTGTGTTTACATTTACGGGAGATACTGCTGACTGCTTCTTAATTACAATGTCACCTGAAAGTGAGAACAGGTGTTCACATGGCACTTTTGTAGCTGGCATTGCAAGGTATTTACGTGCTAAACATTCATATGCCTCTTCATTCCTCTTCATGCTTCAGCTACCATCCCAGAGGATATGCTTCCATGCTGTTAATGCTCGTTAAAAATTAATATTTTAATTAAATTTGTGACTGAACTACTTGGGGGAGAATTGTTTGTCTCCTGTTCTGTTTTACCCGCATTCTGCCATAAATTTCATGTTATAGCATTCTCGGGTGATGACCCAGCACATGTTCATTTTAAGAACACTTTCACAGCAGATTTGACAAATGCAAAGAAGGTACCAATGTGAGATTTCTAAGGATAGATACAGCACTCAACTCAAGATTTGAGAATCTGAAGTGATTTCCAAAATCTGAGAGGGACAAGGTGTGGAGAATGCTTTCAAATGTCTTAAATGAGCAACACTCCAATGCGGAAACTACAGAACCCGAACCATCAAAAAAGAAAATCAACCTTCTGCTGATGGCATCTGACTCAGATGATGAAAATGAACATGCATCAGTACGCTCTGCTTTGGATCGTTATTTATTAGAACCCATCATCAGCATGGAAACATATATTCTGAAATGGTAGTTGAAGCATGAAGGGACGTATGAATCTTTAGCTACTCTGGCACGTAAATATTTTGCGATGCCGGCTACAACTGCTATGAGAACGCCTGATGTGGGCACCATTATCTCCTGCAAATTGTAACCAAAATTGTTTGTCTGGGTGATTGGCTGAAGTAGGATAGAGTGGACTTGTAGGTTCAAAAGTTTTACATTGTTTTATTTTTTAATGCAGTTATTTTTTGTACATAATTTTACATCTGTAAGTTCAACTTTCATTATAAAGAGATTGCACTACAGTACTTGTATGAGGTGAATTGAAAAATACTATTTCTTTTGTTTTTTACATTGCAAATATTTGTAATAAAAATAAATATAAAGTGAGCACTGTACATTTTGTATTCTGTGTTGTAATTGAAATCAATATATTTGAAAATTAGAAAACATGCAAAAATATTTAAATAAATGGTATTTTATTATTAACAGTGTGATTAATCGCATGATTAATCATGATTCATTTTTTTTAATCGTGATTAATTTTTTTCATCGCTTGACAGCCCTAAAATTTTGCTTTTTTGTTTAGTGCCAAATTATACATGAATCAATCCTTCTTTTCTACTAATGTATTTGTTATTTAGAAATACTAGCCAAGGCTGTCTGAGCTAGTAATTTTTAGTGTTCTTTACGAACTGTTCACTAATTATACAGTATGAGTTATTCATAGTGTGTGGCCGGTCACTCAGTTTGCAGTGTACTGCTTCTGCCCCCTGCTTGGATGACAAACCAATCGGCAGGTCAGTAACAAACAGTGAATAATGCACTTTCAGCATGTATTTCTGGACAAATCATTCTTGGAACTAATATTCACAAACCTGTTCACGAATATGCAGCTGCTGACCCTATACTGGGGAATAATGGCCCCACAAAGCATCAGACCTAATCTAGCACTTTCATTTATGAATCAGGATTTTATTGTTGACCATCTGACCATCTGTAGTCCTGTAGTTACTGCTGCACACTCCCATGCAAGACATATTGCGCTCAGTACCCTGCTCGAGGGTTTCACCACCTGCCATGTCCTCAGAGCCTGAGATAAGCATATTTTATACATTAACAATGTTATCAAGAAACTACTCTCGTAGAGCTATTATACTCTGGTTAATTCCACGGCTGTTACGACACGTAGTATCAGTTTAGTATCTGATCCATGCTCTATCTGGGGAATAACTGTATATTCTGCCTAAACAGAAAGATGGATGCGATGTGATAGGATTTCTCCATTTCTGGCTTCTCTAGATTGATAAAATACAGCTCTTCTCCACAAGAGGGCAGTAAATATTTACAATACTAAAGCATAATGCCGACGACTGTGACTACAATTTAATTTCTAGTATGCATGATTTGGTTCTCAGATTATTATTATGTTGGCGGTGCCAAAATCTGCCAACTGTTTTTTTTTGTTGTTGTTTTTTCTTTTATATAATATATATGGAAAATATTTAAATTGCCCTTGCTGTTTCTTTAATATTTAGAATTTAAAATTCTATTTCAATATATTGCTGTATCAATAGGGCATGAAGGTGCAACCCTATTCTTCCCACTCCCATCCACATATTTACATATTCAGAGGTTTCACATATCAGCAGCTATGAGTATTAAGTTAAAACAATAGTGGCTGGGGCATGAGGCAGAACTTTCTAAATATATTCCTCCTGATCTTTCCCTCGGTCTCAATTCTGCTTTTGGGGGTTCAGTGCTTTTACATTTGTAAATCACTCCTGTCATTCTCCCACTTGGGGCAGTATGTCCTTTGTATGATGAGCAGGAAGTGGTTGTTCCATTCAAATAATGTTGTTTGAGTGCAGTATCAACTACAATCAGCTATCAACAACAATGGAAAAGCAATAGGGAAAGCAGAGAAGTTGGAGATCCACAGATTCCACAGCCAGAAGGGACCATTGTGATCATCTAGTCAGATTTCCTGTCTATCACAGGCCATAGAACTTCCACAAAATAATTCTAGCAGATCTTTTAGAAAATCATGCAATCTTGATTTCAAAATTTCCAGTAATAGATAATCCACCATTACTCTTGGTAGGTTGTTCCAATGGTTAAATACTCTCACTGTTAACAATTTACACCTTATTTCAGTCTGAATTTGTCTAGCTTCAATTTGCAGCCATTGGACCGTGTTATACCTTTCTCTGCTACATTGAAGAGCCCATTGTTGAATATTTATTCCCCATGTAGGTACTTATAAACTGTAATCAAGTCACCCCCTAGTCCTCTCTTTGTTAATCTAAATGGAGTCTCTCATTATAAGGCATGTTTCCTAATCCTTCAATCATTCTCATGGCTCTTTTGAACCCTCTCCAATTTATCAACCTTCTTTAATTGTGGATACCAGAACTGGACACAATATTCCAGCAGTGGTTGCACCAGTACCAAATACAGAGGTAAAATAGCCTCAGTACTTCTAACACAAGATTTATGCTGTTTATCCATCTAAAAATTGCATTAGCCCTTTTGGCCACAGAATAACTAGCGAGAACAAAAATTGAAAGAAACGTGCCAAGAGAACATTTTTGAAGAGGCTGGATTGGCATGGTAGTGCCTAAAACTTGGCACTATCATGTCTAAAAGCTTGGATGCTTAGATATCTACATTTGATTTACAGTTTGCATCCTCTAGACATTATAAACATTCACTTAAAAAAAGGCCAGAGATAATGGAGAACAGTCAAGCAAGCCAAACAGTCAAATTGACCACAGATAGTTTTTTATATATATATAAAAACTATTACACATACATATAAAAAGGGAAACTGATGTGTAAATCTTATTGCTCTCCAAAGGCAATTCATTTCCTAGTACTCTCAGCAGGGTTAAGAAGTTGCAGGAATTAGTAGCAACTTTCCATGTTCTGGTGTAGATTTAGGGATATAGCTAGGTGTCAGGAGCCAGTAATTCCACAGTGAGTCATTTGAGCGCTGGCCAGCACTCGCAATGCTCGGCTGTGTTATGAAATGTACAGTAGTGCCCTAGTCTAGGTGCTATCACCACCAGAATGCTCAATACACAAAACCAGGCTTGTAGAGAGAATGCAAGATGGCTACCAAGAAGAGGCACAGGAAAGGAACTAGGCAAACTTTATAATTATTTCATATTCCGATTGCATCATTGACTGAAGGACCCATCAGTATAAGAGGTCTGCTGTACTGGGTGCTGTACACAGGGCCGGCTCCAGGTTTTCTGCCGCCCCAAGCGGTGAAAAAACAAACAAACAAAAAAAAAAAGCCAGCCAATCAGAGGTACTACGGTGGCAGCTCAATAGTGCCTCTCCATTTTTCGGTGGTGGGTCCTTCACTCCCTCTCCTCCTCTTCAGCAGCACTTCAGCAGCAACTCAAAGAGGAAGAGAGGGATCTGCCGCCGAATTCCTGCCGAAGACTCAGACGGGCCGCCCCGGTACTGGACGAGTGCTGCCTCTTTGTATTGGCCACCCCAAGCACCTGCTTCCTTAGCTGGTGACTGGAGCCGGCCCTGGCTGTACAAACACATACAAAGATAAATCCTGGGTGCTAAATTGGATTAACACACTGCCAGTGCAATGCAGTGGAGGCAAGTTCCACCGAAAGGAGTATCACAAACACATGAAGATTGAAAGATAAGAATTCCCACTGCCTTCAGAGCCTGGAATGGATCCCAAGATTTCTGAGTTTCACCATCGTGATGCTGACACAAAATATCCGTAACCCCTCCTGGCAAAGTATGTGTTTGATCCCCCTCCAGTGATGGTTCACACGATGATGACAACCTACTACTGCTATCAGGTACTCCATTAGCTGAAGTGGCTGAGATCTGTGTGGTGGATCTAAAAGTTCCAACCCTGCTGATAATCCGAGTGTCAATATGAAACTGCATAAATGGATTTTTTGGGTTTTTTTTGCTGTTTTAAATAACTGAAAAATTACACCAAGACCTCTCTCCCCAGCTCCCACCAGCCACAAAAAATGGTGGAAGTCTACACAGCAGTGAAACAGCCCCACAGTTTGGGCCTCAAGAGCCCTAGTCAGCTGGCATGGGCCAGCTGTGGGTTTTTCTTTGCTGTGTTGATATACCCTTAGTGACTCATTGCATGACTTGGACAAATGACTACATTTTACATATGAAAAATATAATATGTATACGGGTATAATAAAGGTATAGTAAACAGGAACACTGACAGACAATCATATATCTGTTAATACTTTGAGCTACCATCTCTCATTCTAACTAAGGTGTTTTATACAGCACAGTTCACCAGCTACTCTGGTTAAGGTGATATAGAAGAACAAAGAATTATCAGGAGAAACAAATATTCCAGCTGTTCCAAATTTCTGCATACCAGCCCTACAGACTGGGTAAGGGATTCTTTTTACTTTGAGCCACATCCAGTAAAAAATAAAATACTGATTTTTTTTTATCTAAGGGGAAAAGGGAAGAAGTAAATTGAAGACAGACTTTTGCCATTTCCTGCTCCTCTCAAAGTAGGCATCCACTTTCCTTTTGGCCCATGAAAACCTATCTAGAAAGAACCTTCTACATGAAACTGGAAGCAAGACCTATAAAAATCTATCAATGAAACTTCCCTTCTGGCTAACTCTGAAAAATCTTCAGAAGATGTCTGTTTAGGGAGTACTAAGTCCTACAGAAATAATATAGTTTACAAGTAGCAAAAACAAAAAAAATCAAACAAAAGATATCTCAGTGGATCTTCCCTGGTTGAGCTTACAGCAAGATAAGGAAACCAAAGCTGTACAAAGTTCACTGACAATAAGAGTCTTGGTAGGGAGAGCTTAAGGGAAACTTTATACACAATGTGTTTTGCACCATGCACAGTAGAGGGCAGTGGTGATACTAATTGTAGACTTGTCTCCCCTGCCAGTTATTAATTTACTTTCACCCTTCCAAACAAGAATACTAATTTTCTTTGCAGAAGCAGCCACTTACTCTGCCTTGAATAGAAGCCAACTGACTCATTTTACAAAATAAGATTAAAAATAAGGACCTCACACAAAGAGGATCATGGAAGAAGCAGAAAGAAGGGGGAGAGAGTCTGTCAGCTGTAAAGTGCTACAAAACTTCTCAGAAAAATCACAGTCAAAGTAGGTGTTTAACTGAGAAGCAAGATAATCTAAGAAATGTTGAGCCTGATTCTCCTTTTCCTTGTGGTGGTGTAAAATCACGAGTAACTCCACTGCAGTCAATACAGACGTCTGTTGCAGGTTCAATCAGAATTAAACATCCTGTATTATGGATATCATCATGCACGAGGTGCTGAGGGCTCAACCTGATCCTGCAAGGTGCTGATCACACTCAGCTCACTCGTTGAGGGCACTCAGCACAATGTAAGTTCAGGCCCTCCATAAGCAGAGCCAGGCAAAACATTTGTACTGCAAAGTTTTTTTTCCTTTTTCAATTTGTCTGTTTTTGAGTTTGAGGTGATCTTTTAACACTTCTTAGTGCTAGTTTTTGTAACTTATTTGTCACTCTCTGAGTGGGTTATTTTTTAAATTAAAAAAATCCACTTTTGCTTAGAAAAATTCCACACTTGTGAATGCTTAAAAGCTGGAGGAGGAAACGATGCTGCCCCCAAAGCCATATGGTCTAGAGGATTAAGCATTAAGAATCAGGATGTCCGGAATTCTATCCCTGATTGCTACTAACAAGCCTTAATACTGCCACTTCATACAGCACTTTACAACACTTGTCAAATCAGTATCCCCAATTCACAAGTGTTTAAATAAATTCAGACTTCAAGTAACATGCCTGGTGATACACAGCAAGTCAGAACCAGGTCTGGAATACAAGTCTCCAGTGACCAGTTCTAGGTCTAATCCACTAAAATACAATGCCTCCCAAGGCAAGTCATATAGGCCTCTGCAAACATTCATTCACATAAGAAATCCCACTTAATTCAATCAGGAATACTCTTAAAGTAAATCATTTGCAGGACTGGGGCCCTAGACAAAATTCTCTAGTTTGGATGCATAGAGTTAGGTACCTAACAAAATGGCCTGATTTTGAAAAGAACTGTAGGCTCTACCGATCTGAAAATCAGGCCACTTTTCCTTAGGTGTTCACAGGTGGATTTATGTTCCCAACTTAGGTAACTCTGATGCAAAATTTTGGCCTTAGCTCCTGCATCTGTTTCCCCCCAAACCGATGATCAAAATGACACCTAAGAAATGACATTTGAATGTTATATAACAAAATAGTTCAGTGTTAAACTGAAAGTTTTATAGGATGTGAGACAGAGGTGGAAGAGCTGTTGAACCAGGAGGGGTCTGCTGTTGCATCTACCATTATGTATCTGTTAAGATACCTACAAGCATCTAAATGAGAGGGCTGATCACAAGAGTTCCCCTAACACAAAAAGAATAATCACTTTAACAACAATTTGTGTTGACCATCCAGTTTCAGAGGGGAGATCATGGAAACCAAGACAACGATTTAGAACAGTCAAAAGTCAATTTCCTATCACTAAGCCTATAAATAATAGAAGTATAAAAACAAATTTGAAAGTAATGAACAATATGTTCATACACAGATTATAACTATGTGTATATACATATTACCTGTGCTCAGATATGGCTTTATTTGATAATGTTCTGAAGTTTGGTTCTGAACTTCCCCAAAACTGGAGTGGACTCAGATCTGGTGTTCTGGCTTAGAATCTGCTTAATATTTCAAAACAGGCTCTCCACTTCTCTTCCATCTTCCCTTCTCCTTACCTATTTTACTGACTTTACTTTTCATTTCTTTATACGTTGCAAAGAAAAAACATTTTTCTATTACGATACGAATGATTTGTGGCGCCTGCAAGATTTAATTCCGGCACTAGAAATTGGATTATGTTCCATTAAGGGCCTCTCACATACTCGAATTATGTTGGGAAGGTACCATTTTGCAGCCAATTTTTATTTTCCAAAGTGCTATTTAGCTGCAAATTTTTAAAATTCCTTTTAAGAGCCTTGATCAAGAACACAATAAACACACCTACTTTATTCCCACAACTTTATTAGTGAAGCAGCAGAAATGTTCGGGGATCAATTCTGCCACCCTTACAGTGAACAGCACTTTGATATACAAGTAATCCTATTAAAATTCAGTGTGAGTAAGGGTGGCAGAATCAAGTCCTTGGAAACTAAAACAAAGTATTATCCATCAGGAATGCTGCTGTTGTAACAATGGAACACTTAATATTTACCAATTATCTAATGTTGAAGACCACTTCTTTAGCTCAGCTAGGAGTTAAATTATTAACTTCATCAAGACTATTGGTGCACAGCATTACCCAGTCTTTTTTAAATTGTTCATATAAGTGACATGGATTGTATCTGAGAGGATGCACAAATTTATATTTCAGTATGGTCAGATGAAACACATTAAAGATTTTTTCCGGGTTAAAATGTCACTGATGGATATAATGGACTTCCAGTCAGAACATTAGTCGATCCTTGCTAAATTTTTATATCAGCACTGTGGTTAAGTTTGAACCCATATATCCGTACAGGTTCTCTCCCCTCAAATTTTCCCTGTGCCTAATAAAATTTAAAGCACAGCTCTTTATACCATCTTTTATCCATTTATTGAGACCCAAGCTCCTCCCATCTAGCTGACCCTGCACATGAAACTAGAGAAAGCTAGTATAGGAGTTCCAGGGCAAAGCTTTTTATCCTAATAATTTAAATTTAGTTTCCAGGATCCCTCTCCTACCCATCTCTTGGTCATTGGTATCCATATGTGCTACAGCCACCAGCTCATCCCCAGAACTTATCAGAAGTTTGTACAGATATTGCATGAGATTTGCCACTGAAGGGTTGTCAAGGTCATCAGATACCCATCTATTAATCAAATCCTCTAAGAAATAGAGATGATGATAGGTAGTCTGGGACCCCCAGGACAGAGAGAACCATGAGGAATTCTACACAGCCAGAGGTAACAAATCTGCTACTCAGCATGGCAGCCACAGATAATGTCTGTTAGGCCTCAGCTGAAGGAAAACAACAGAGAACTTCAGGGTCCATACCTAAACATAGCTGCTCAGCTCATTCCACAAGGACCTCAAGTGTTCTCAAGAGACAGACCGTAATAAAGAAAACACAATCGTCAGCAAGGCCTGTGTATTAAGGAGAGTGGATAGAACACTCTACAATGGCCGAAAAGGCAGCAGGGTGGCATGCTTTCCTCCTGGAGCACCAACAAGGGGCTTGACTACAACGTTGGTGGGATTCTAAAGGCAAAACAAGCAAGACACCATGGATGATACTAATGCCACAGCTTCAAGTGACACTTCACAGATTGTTGAAGACTTCTGGGATGCCAGAAGTGAAATGCAGGGGAGGAATGTTTGGGACTTCAATTTGCAGCTACTTTTTGGTTCATGAGCAAGGGAAGAGAGCTGGCAGAAAGTAGTGGAGGAGAATGGTTGGCTAGGTTGATGTAAAACGGAGAGGTTTGGTTCTGTGTAACATTGGATCACCTTGGAGATGGGGCTGTACAGTTTACATGGCATCTAGGTCAGTAGCAAGAGATCTTCCGGATGACCGACTAGTTAAACTAGTCAGAAAGACATTAAACAAGGGGTCGGCAATCTCTGCCATGCGGCTCGCCAGGGTAAGCATTGTGGAGGGCTGGGCCAGTTTGTTTACCTGCCGCATCAGCAGATTCGGCCAAACGCGGCTCCCACTGGCCGCAGTTCACCATCCCAAACCAATGGGGGCGGCGGGAAGTGAAGCGGGCGAGGGATGTGCTGGCCATGGCTTCCTGCCGCCCCCATTGGCTTGGGATGGCGAACCGTGGCCAGTGGGAGCTGCAGTCGGCCGAACCTACTGACACGGCAGATAAACAAACTGGCCCAGCCCGCCAGAGTGCTTACCCTGGCGAGCCGTGTGCCAGAGGTTGCCGACCCCTGAATTAAACTAACAACAGAGAAGGGAGATGTTAAGGGGGCAAACACAGAAATATAACTCACACTCAAGGTGTTATGAACATAATGAATCAAAGAATCACAAAACATGAAGAGAAAAGTTAATTGCCTATTTACCAGTGCTTGGAGCTTGGGTAATAATCAGAAGAGCTTATGTATGAGAAAAAATGGCATAGCTGGTATTACAGAAATCTGGTGAGTGGATTCATACAACTGGAATGTTAAATCACTGGTTACAAAATATGTCTGAAGAATAGAGTTGGCAAAATTTGACTGGCTGGCACACTAAATCAAAGATACCATTATCTGTTTTAGTCTCATGGGCAATTCAGAAGCACAAGACCTGAAATATTTAAAGACCAAACTTCTAAATGATCAAGCACATGACAGGGTATTGGTCCAGGATACTAAGGATGTTACTGACTATGACATCAGATTAGAAAACAGGATGAGCTGCTCCTTAAGCATCTGTCTATAATGTATAAAACAAACAAAAAAAACACAACAACCCGTCCATGAGTTTTCCAGCCTGGGGGACATATGCTGGGGGTCTCATGCTGCCAGTAGTAAAATGGCTTTGGAGTTTTTACAAAACTAGGAAGTCTTCTAACACCAAAATATTGCACACAATACAGAGCAATTGAGTATTTGCCCTTATTCTGACAATAATGATTAGTGAATACTCAGGTGATAAATCATCTGGGGCCGCTGCCAGCTTGGATTTAAAGGATAAGCTGATAACTCAAAAAGTAGATGCTATATGGCTTTGTTGTCCAGTGTATTAGCAGAGCTTTCTCTCTGACTTACAAGAGAGGTACTTCACCTAGACAAACTTCTTTGAGGGAGCTATGAGCTACTAAATGGCTAGCCATATTGGTACTCATGGCATTCCACATTCTGACCAGTGCTGTTATACTTGCTTCTAATCACATCACTAAAATAATAGAAATGTATACACGCTCTCTCTCTCTCAGAAGCTGGAAAACGACATTTCTGTCCCTATAGCTTTCTCTGGGTACGTCTACACTACGGGATTATTCCGATTTTACATAAACCGGTTTTGTATAAAGTCGAGCGCAAGCGGCCACACTAAGCATATTAATTCGGTGGTGTACGTCCATGGTCCGAGGCTAGTGTCGATTTCTGGAGCGTCGCACTGTGGGTAGGTTCTCGGTAAATGTCGTCACTCATTCCTTCCTCCGGGAAAGCAACGGCAGACAATCATTTCGAACCCTTTTTCCCTGGATTGCCCTGGCAGACACCATAGCACGGCAACCATGGAGCCCGTGCAGCTTTTTTTTACTGTCACCGTATGTGTACTGGATGCCACTGACAGAGGCGATACTGCAGCGCTACACAGCAGCATTCATTTGCTTTTGCATGATAGCACAGACGGTAATCAGTCATTCTGTACCGTCCGCTGCCATTGTAAATTGGCAATGAGATGATGGCTATCTGTCGTTCTGTACCATCCGCTGCTATCATGAGTGCCCCTGGCTGAGGTCGGCAGGGGGCGCAAAGGCAAAAATGGGAATGACTCCCCGAGTTAATCCCTCGTTTATGGTATCTAAAAATAGAGTCAGTCCTGCCTAGAATATGGGGCAAGTGTACTAGAGAACAAGTGTATCAGAGAGCCAGAGAGCACAGCTGCTCCGTGTCAGATCCCGGAGAAATGATGAGCTGCATGCCATTCACGGGGGTTGCCCCTGCAACAACCCCACCCGTTGCTTCCCTCCTCCCCAACCTTCCTGGGCTACCATGGCAGTGTCCTTCCCATTTGTGTCATGAAGTTATAAAGAATGCAGGAATAAGAAACACTGACTTGTTAGTGAGATAAAATGAGGGGGAGGCAGCCTCCAGCTGTTGTGATAGTCCAGGCAGGACAGGAGAGGGGAGGGGAGCCCAGCATCCCGCTACTATGACAGTCCAGGCAGGACATTAAGCGGTGTGGGGGAGAGGAGCCCAGCATCCCACTGCTATGATAGTCCAGGCAGTACAGAATCTTTTCTTTACACATGAAAGGGAGGGGGCTGACTGAAGCTCAGCCACCAGTTGCTATGATGAAGACGATTACCAGCCGTTCTGTACCATCTACTGGGAATGACCAGGAATCATTCCTATTTTTACCCAGGTGCCCCCCCCGGCCGGCCTCACCTGAGGCCAGCCAGGGGTATTCAGCAGCTATCAAGCATATCGTACAGTCTGCCACTGGGGAGTGAAGAAGAGCGGATACTGCTCTTTACTGCCGCAGCATCGCATCTACCAGGAGCATTCAGTACACATAGGGTGACATTAAAAAGAGTCAAGAAACGATTTTTTTCCCTTTTCTTTCACGTAGGGGGGAGGGGGTACATTGACGAGCTATACCCTGAACCACGCCGGACAATGTGTTTGAACCTGCAGGCATTGGGAGCTCAGCCAAGAATGCAAATACTTTTCGGAGACTGCTGTGGACTGTGGGATAGCTGGAGTCCTCAGTCCCCCCTCCCTCTCTCCATGACCGTCCATTTGATTCTTTGGCTTTCCGTTACGCTTGTCACGCAACACTGTGTAGCCTGGAGATTTTTTTCAAACGCTTTGGCATTTCATCTTCTGTAACGGAGCTCTGATAGAACAGATTAGTCTCCCCATACAGCGATCAGATCCAATATCTCCCGTACGGTCCATGCTGGAGCTCTTTTTCGATTTGGGACTGCATCGCCACCTGTGCTGATCAGAGCTCCACGCTGGGCAAACAGGAAATGAAATTCAAAAGTTCGCGGGGCTTTTCCTGTTTACCTGGCCACTGCATCCAAGTTCAGATTGCTGTCCAGAGCGGTCACAGTGGTGCACTGTGGGATACCACCCGGAGGCCAATACCGTCGACTTGCGGCCACACTAACCCTAATGCGATATGGTAATACCGATTTTAGCGCTACTCCTCTCGTTGGGGAGGAGTACAGAAACTGATTTAAAGAGCCCTTTATATCGATATAAAGGCCTCGTAGTCTGGACGGGTACAGCGTTAAATCGGTTTAACACTGCTAAAATCGGTTTAAACGCGTAGTGTAGACCAGGCCTCTCTTTCTCTCCAGTGGCAAGTGTTGATTTTTCACTGTTTCAAATTAAGCTGAAGATCACATGGACAGTTTAACAAAACAAAACAACAAAAAAACCCTACTGAAATGTATGCAGCATTTTACCTTGCCAAAACATTTGTTTGTGCACTCGTATCATCAATAATACTAGCACAGCTTTGAGAATAGCTTTGTTGTCTGCTCCAGTACAGCCAGCAAAGAGATCCCAAAGAAATAATAATAATAATAAACTATGGATACTGAGCGCTTTTCAAAACTCTCCACAACGGGATGTGGATTAAACAGTCTGACTGTAAGATATACTATATCCGAGTAGAACTACTTTAAATTCAGTTAAGTTAGGAGCACACACTACTTGACTGTGTCCCATTAACTCTGTCTGGGCCAGCTTTACAGGCTTTGTTTTTTTGCCATGAAAAACATGTAAACACAAACCACATGAGGGGGCATAATGGGAGGAAGTGGGGGAGGGAGGAACTGTGGGGGACAGGCGCTATACTTGGCATCTTCTCATGACACCATGCCGACAGTACTAACTCTACTTTGCACCCTGGGGGAGCATAGTGTGTGAAGTGAGCTAGTGCCAGCACTGTTGTCCCATGACCCTGCTGACATATGTCCTGATCCAGCAAAGTGCTTAAGCATGTAAGAACATAAGAACAGCTATACTGGCTCAGATCAAAGGTCCATCTAACACCAATATCCTGTCTTCCGACAGTGGCCAATGCCAGATGCCCCAGAGGGAATGAACAGAACAGGTAATCATCAAGTGTTCCATCCCCTGTCGCCCATTGCCAGCTTCTGGCAAACACAGGCTAGGGACACCATCCCTGCCTATCCTGGCTAATAGCCATTGATGGACCTATCCTCCATGAATTTATCTAGTTCTTTTTTGAATCCTGTTAGTGTCTTTGAAGTGTGAGTGTGGTCGCAGTGCCAGCGCTGGGAGAGAGGTCTCCCAGCGCTGCAGGTACTCCACCTCCCTGTGGGGATTAGCTTACAGCGCTGGGAGCTGTGCTCCCAGCACTGGGGCACTGTTTACACTGGCGCTTTGCAGCGCTGTAACTTGCTGCGCTCAGGGGGGTGTTTTTTCACACCCCTGAGGAACAAAGTTGCAGTGCTGTAAACGCCAGTCTAGCCAAGCCTTAGTCATCTCTTTTCCAAGCTCAGTGGTCACTCACATGCTTAAAACGATGCAAATGCTTACATGCTTTACTGGATTGTGAAAGCCCCATCATTGCCGCAGATCTCTATGTAGAGGGGGTGTGGAAGAGGCAACTAACAGCCCCTCGGTGATGCCATCTCTCCACTCTACACACATACAGTGTGGAGAGAGACAGGGGAAGCAGTGACTAGGCTTGGAGGGGGGGGTGAGTTACAGTACCACAGGGAACTGTTTAAAAATCTAAATTTTCCTTACCCAAAACACATTGCTTCACTAAAATCTGAATATTAGAGAGAGAAGGTGGGTGAGGAAATATCTTTTATTGGATCAACTTCTGTTGGTGAGAGAGAGAAGCTTTTGAGCTACGCAGAGCTCTTCTTCAGGACCTGAAAAGCTTCTCGCTCTCACCAACAGAAGTTGGTCCAATAAAAGATATTACTTCTCCCATCTTTTCTCTCTGATATTCTGGGACCAAACACAGCTACAACAACACTGCATAAAAGCTGAATCAATACATGACTCCATTTCAGTGTGTATTAAAACACCACATAACTTCTGTTTTAAACAACGCAGAGGTACATTTTGAGGTTAACATACTGGACAGTGACTGATGTTGCACTACAGATTAAGCTAGAACAGGAAAAGGAAAAGAGTTTGTATAGCCAGCAGCTATTTTGCTTTACTTTAAAAAGAAGTAGCATTAAGCCTATTTGTATTTTCATATGCCCTGAGCCTAGAGCTTTGCTGTACTTCTGGCCCTCAGTCCATGAGTGCATCTGGCACTGAGACAATGTCTGTGGAGGCCACCTCAACGTCTGGCCCATTCAACTTTAAAAACATTCATCATCACTTTAAAACATTTGTCATAACTCAAACTACTAAACCAATTTTCTTCAGACTTGCTTATGGATTTTTGTATTTAATATTTGAACAATATTTGGTTGAACAGTTTGCATGGAAAAAAACACTCTACAACCTGTTTCTTGTATGGTCAAATCTCAATGATGAAAATAAGTATTGTTAGCTAATGTTGAATCCACCACTTGGCACCTAGGACTTGATTCTGTGTCTACTGAAGTCAATGGTAAAGCTCTTGTTGACTTCAGTGGGACCGGATCACGGACTTGCTATAGATAGGATTTAACTACCTCTAAAAATGCATCCGTTGGTCATAGTCAACATCAAGGCCTGTAACAGGGCCAGAAGTACAGTGGGCAGAGCTGGGTGTGGAATCAGGATCACAGTCAGAGGTCATGCCATGAGTCAAGCCAGAGTCAGAAATGAAATCAATGGACAAGAGTGGGGTCAGAGTCAGAAGTCACACTATTAAGGCAAACAGAGTCAGAAATCACTCCCAAGTATCAAGCCAAAGTCAGCAACTTGGTTCAGGGTGAGGAAGCTAAAACAGGAACAAGGCATGGTACTGTGCGTGGGACAATATGTAGTACTGGGAAAAGGGAGCAAGGTGAAGCAGCAGGAATCAGGCAAGGAAGAAGAGACTTGGACTCCATGGTCTAGGCAGCAACAGGCCTATCAACTAGTTGCTCAGACAAGGGGTAGGTCAGGAACAGGAATTTTTATACCTGGTGATGTCCAGTCACAGTCTGCTGCTAGTCATCTGACCCCACTGAATCTGCTGGTGTAACCTCCAGTGGTGGGGTATTAGCTGCAGTTCCCTCTTCTGCACTTGCAGCACTGACAGTAGGGCTCTTACTTAGCAACCCCATGGGCCTAGGTTTGAGGCCCACAGTAATTGACTGTCAAGTACGGCAGACTGTAAAACCAGCTCCTTTTTTTTTTTTTTTTTGAAAGGCCTGTGAGTGACAAAGCCCCATGACCAGGTAGGGGTATGAAGTAGCCCAGGGAAACCAGACATTACTCCAGTTGTGTTTGCTGAAGCCACAGTCAGTGTGTTTTGGCAGGATCCCCGCTGACCCAGTGGTGGGATTCCCCAACACTGTTAGGACCCTGGGCTGGGACCCAGTGGAATAGGTTGGGCTTGGGTCCCCCTACCTTCCGCTGTCAACCCCACCACTGGAGTGACAGCCTACCCACCTTAGGCTGGACAGCCTGCATTCGTTTGCTGTCTCCCCCAAGGAGCTGGGTCACAGACTGTCTCTGCTCTGCCCCATCCAGAGGACTTGAGCCTGACTGCTTAGTATTACTTGGCCCCGCCCAGAGGGCTAAGACTGGTTGTGTTTTTTGCTTACCCCAGCTAGAGGGTTGGCTATAGACTCCTTACTGATTTACAGTACTAATCCCCTGTTGATCCACCCTCAACAGTTAGGTGGCATAGCAAGGCGGAGTGGCCTCCCTCTGACGCCAACAGGGAGGAACCACTCTAAGCCATTGCGATCTTCAAGAATGAAAGTTTTTGTGGGTTTTGTGGTACATAATCTCAGATATAATTTTCAGCTGAGGTTTGTCTGCTGACGTCAAGCACTGTTTTCACTCTTGTGTTCACCTCCTTCCACTGCTGCCTGCCTGTGGGACATTCCCAAAGCTGATGCATCAGGGTTCTTTTTTCTTTATTACAGCACCAACAAATATAAGAAGACAAGATCCAATTTTGAAAAGACTCTGTGGTGTTCAATACCCTCTGAAAAGAATCTTTTGCTGCATTAGAAGCATTTTAATTTTCCATAACATGCTCTACCACTGGGGCTCTTTTAACGGCTATGGTAATTTTCTTTCCCATGCTTTCACAAGGAACTCCAGACCAATGGAGCTCCTTTTCATTAATAACACATACATAGTGGACATGGGCCTGGGGAGTTTATGAAGCATTTCCAATGTTCCCAGTAGCTCTGGGATCTCTGACAGTCCTACAGTATCTGGACCAAACTAATCCATTAGCAAGTGTTTTAATTGTAAGCATTGCCACTCGCTGAGGATGGCAGGCCAGACTGCTGCTTTTGTGTTAAGGGATCATATTTTAAGGCATGAGCACGTTGCACAGAGTTATGTCTAAGCTTTCCAACCTTAACTCTATAATGAATGCTTGATTTTCCAAACTTTATATTTGCATTAATACCTTTGAGTTCCTTGATCTGGCACTATTTGCCTTGAAATCAGCTGAAACCAGATTGTTTTTATCTGAGGCTCATTGTATCCATATTATCTAAAATCATTGGGTTTTTCCAAGTTTGTTGATTAAACAACAAACAGTACATTGAAAACCAAATAATTTATGTGTAATTTACTGATATTGTACAGTGGTAAATACAAAAAATAATCTATAAAAAAGGCAGATTTGAACTTTCTAATTTCAGAAATTTTAGTTGTTTGCGCACAGAATTGCTAGAAGAAACCATTTTTCATATATATATAGGTGTACCAGGGTGTACAGACCCTGCACTGGTGAGGCAAGGGGTAAGGAGCTGCTCTGGACATAGGAAGCCATGCCCTCTCACCTCTGTTGGGCATGCTTCCACTGGAGGGAGCATTCAAAAGGGAGCAGCTCAGCTCAGTGTGGGCTGACTGGGGAAGAGAGCAATTGGATGCAGCAGACTCCTGCTGAGAAGCTGCTGGGACTCCAACCCACCGGGACTGAGCCTCATGCCAAGCCACTGGAAGCCCTTTGACTGTGGGAACTAAGGGTGATGGCGGTCCCACAGGGGGTCTGGAGACAACCTTGGGAGGAAGCCAGAAGGGATGACAAGATAGAGCTGTGAAGCCGACAGAGGTACAGAAACAAGGTCAGGAAGATAACCAGGGAACACGAGTAAGGGTAATAGACTGTAGACCACGTATATAGACCACTGTTTTGAAGGGTCCTGGGTTGGAGCCCAGTGGAGTAGGGTGACTCCAAGTTTCCCTACCCACCTTGCACTATAGCCAATAAGCAGAGCGGCCATTGACTTGTCATTGGGTGACACTATTGTGGACTGAAGCCACTAGGTAAAGTTGCCTTAGACTCTTGTCCCTGGGTAACGCTATTGTAGACTGAAGTCAGTAGGCAGAAAGCAGCCCTTGGACTCTCACCCATGGGTGACACTATTGTGTACCATAGCTGCTAGGCAAAGTGGCCCTGGACTCTTGCCATTAGACGATACAGTCTAGAGTATCACCACTAAGCGGTACTGCCGGCCTGGGGCACACAGCCACCCCACCCCCAACAATAGGTCATTATTAATCCAGAAGTAACTCAGATGATTTTGCCTATGCTTTTGCACGAAATAAATGTATCTGTGTGTTGAAACCAAGCGTGGACAATTTAGCCCGAAAGGAATTTTGTTTGGGTAAATTAGGGACCACTGACAAAAAAAAGGTGGTAGGACAGAGTGAAACTCCAGTTTATCTACAGCATGCACTAACTACATATTGCTCTAATGTGCTACCTGTATATGCTGTAACAAATTGTACACTCAAAATGTTATGCAAACAAAAATAAACAAAAACTTGTCTGCAATTTGAGCTTACAGAACAAAAATACAGAAACGAGACTTATTATTCCCTTTATCCACAAAAGCCGAGATCTAGAAAGTGAAGTGTGAAAGGAGAATAGTTTGTAGTTCCAGAGAGGAGCTTCTACATTACAATGAACTAAGGCCTCGCCTACACAGAAACTTTCACTGGTTTTACTAAAGATATTATTTTAAATGGATACAATTAAATTGGTGCAAACCTCAGTGGATAAAATTACCAACATGAAGTAAAATCATATAAACCATTTGGAAACTGATTTTAGATGGAGTCTGAACCTCAGTTTTTAAACCAATTTTAGTTAAGTCTGTACCACTTGTATGTTTAGATCAGTCCTTAGAAGCAAGAATGACGTGTCATATATGTGACAAGAGACATAGTAAACGTGCTTTTGATAGGGTTAGCACGACTGCATTAGGTATATAAACCAAAATAACATGGTATCTAATAATAATTCTGTGGTGGACAAGTTTATTTTATTGTTTTCTAATTCCCCAATATAAATTGGTAAGAAATGTGGTACCTTCACCTCTAGCCCTGAACCAAACATTCAGTCTAAATTAAACAATTGAAATGTTAAGACTTTTTCTGTATAAACATTTAAAAATATTTCTGAACTTATAACACTGAAAAAATTTCATGGAGCTTTAAAAGACCAAGACAAAAAAATGAAATAAACAGAACACGCAGCTAAAAAGGCCACTTGCCATAAAAGGATCTTCCCCACTGGAAGTTACAGATGTACTTAAAAACCAGATGCAGATATAAAATTCATAATTAGAAACACAGAAGAGGATAATTATCAGTTTGTTATATCATTCATTCAAAAACCTAGTAATATCTTTATTCTTATAACAGTAAAATCTTAGGTTTTATATACTGATTCAGCATTTGCTATGCTTTCCTAGGCCTTAAGAGCCCAGATTAAAAAATTCCATGGGGAACCTTCTTTAAACAATACACACCTTTCCCTTCTCCTCCCCCAGATACAGTCACATTCTAATGGAGACAGCAGCCCCTGACTTTGGGAGAGTTCTGGTGGACTTCTGTACTTCAAGGTGACATCAGCATAAAAATGAAGAACAGTTAGCGCCTACAGCATCTGTTACCAAACCAAGCCTACAGCACTGATACCAAACCAGTTTGCATCCTATAGTCCTGAAACCAACAGTTAACATGACACCATTCTGTGGGCCAGAGGCACTCTACAAGTCGACTTGAAGGCTCTGCAGTGATGGAAAGCCTGCCCAGAATGGGAGTGCAGTGACACAAGTCATACACAGTCCTCATTACACTGGAGACTGAGGACCTGGCCACAGAGTGGGCAGGGCCAGCCACAGAGAGAGAGAGAGGTATCCTGGCATCTGTAGAGCTGTGCTGGAGGTACACCAGGGCTCCAGAGGTTTATATCAGGTCCTCAACTAGTGTAAATTGGTGTAACTCCACTGACTTCAGTGGAGCAATGCCAGTTTACACCAGCAGAAAATCTAGCTCTGACACTGCTCTCCCCAGTGGAATATCTGAAGGTGGGCAGTACCACTGCTGCTGCCTGATCTCCCCCTGTGGCAAATGGTTCCAGTAATGCAGCTGCCTGATAGGTGCTGGGACTAAGGCAAAGCAAGCCCTACATGTTTATTTTACCATGAACACAGAAAGAAAATTAATGTAGGAAAACGAGACGATCCTTCACAATGAAAACAAGCAGAGGTTGAATCAAAGAGGCCCAGGCATGCAGGGAAAATCATGTTGGTTTTCTATATACACATATTAAAAAAATCCCATAGTTCTGGTGGCCAGCCAGAACACTGAATTGCCATATTTGGAGAGATGAAGGTAAGCTGCCAGTTGCACTTGCTTAAAAGTTCTACAGCAAAAAAATGTACTATATAATGTTTGAGGCGATGTCACACAGGGATAAGGAGAATAGATTTATAAGAGTAAGGCAGTGGCACTGACATTTCATGAATTAACACGGTGTCCACGGAGAGAACACTTTACTAATTACATCATCAAAAGTTATTGCTTGCTTGCCTAATTGGGTCTCATGATTCTACGCAGGAGCGGCACCAGGGTTTTTGGCACCCTAGGCAGGGGTCCTTCCGCGCTCCCGGTCAGCGGCAATTCAGCAGCAGGGGGTCCTTCCGTGCTCCAGGTCTTCAGTGGCAATTCTGCGGCGGGTCCTTCACTCGCTCCGGGACCTGCCGCTGAAGTGTCCCAAAGACCAGGAGCACGGAAAGACCCCTCGCTGCCGAATTGCCACCCAAGACCCAGACCGCAGGACCCCCCACCGCCGAATTTCCACCAAGGGCAGCAAAATGCCACCCCCTCAAATCCTGATGCCCTAGGCGACCGCCTAGGTCACCTAAATGGAAGCGCCAGCCCTGGTTCTAGGCACAATTCCTCCTGTCCTGTATGTGGTTTTTTCACTATGGAATTTATCCATTCTGTAGGATCATCTACAGAGACAACTACACCTGCATTTTCCAATCTCAAAATCTCTTGTGTCAACTGCTACTGAAATTTCTCATGGAGAATGTGCTAATGGGACCTATAGTGGCTGCCACATTAGTCTTTTGTTCGATAGGAACAAAATGTATTAGATACGTCTTTGTATTGTTTCACTAGGTCTTAGCAGGTGCTATTTTGATACTGGTAATGTCAGTGGGGAACATGCCAGCTCCAATTTGATCAGTTAAAGATCTGAAAACAGGTGCCTGTATGTCTAAAAATGTTACTCTATATTTTATATTCTTGTTGCCTTTACATATTGGAGTGCATGTACTTTACACATACAGTAGGTCATATCCATAAGCATAGAACTGCTGCATACTGGAGTGAGGAGGTTGAGGGCTTTAACTTTTGTGGAGATTACATTCTCTTATGCACCATTATCCATTTAATCTTAACCTGGAGAGATTTCTTCCCAATCTCTTTGAACACTTGGTCAGAGACAACTGGAACTGTTGCTACTCTTGTCCTTGCATGGATGACTGCTTCTGCCAAAACCTCCTCTGTCCTACAGCATAGCCTCTCACTCATGCGGTACACTTTGGGATGCACATCATTTACATAAGGATTTCTCTCTCTTTTACTTTTGAAACATATCTACTCTTCAGCTGAAAAGTCATCTGACTTGTGTATTATTCTCATGTTCTCCCTTTGGTTACAGGTTTATAGTCTTCTTCATGCATCAAATATTTTCAGTTTTGTGGGTGGCTGACAGGTTGGTGAGGTTTTGCAACTCCATATACTGCTTCCTTTTAGACATTGGTCAAAATGTTCAAACTACAGTTAGGCCCCTGAATTTATATTTAGGTCTCAGTTTCAAAGGTGTCACAGTTCCTACTGACCACACATTGTTCCAATCAGAAATGGTGCCCTTGCATAAGCTCAAAAGCTGACTTAGAAACATTAAACATAGCTTGCTCTGTAAATTTAATTGAATTCTAAGGGATGAGGCAGGTTTGAAAAAAATCAGTTGTGTAGGTTTTTTATGACTCTGGTGGAAGCCAGGGGTGCTCAGAACCTTTGAAATAAAATATGGACTTAGCAGTCTAAATTTAGGCATCCAAATGTAAAAACACTGGCCATAGATTCTAGCTGGGTTTATGCCATTTTGTACTGCTTTATTTAAATCAAGCTCAGCTCTGTGATTATCAGCTACTCACAGACTTGTAATGAATTTGTACTAAACTCTAATCATTTCATTATGTTAGTAAATGCATAATTCTTATCCAGCATCTTTAATTTTATCAAAAGTGGTTTGTGTTCTCTTGGACTTTCTTATAAAATTAATATTGTGTGACCGCTGGGTCAATTTTTGGGTGACATATTCAACAAATTAATTGTAATATGCAGTTAAGTCTTCTTTCTCTTCTGCTGAAATACTTTAACAAATATTATTAATGCCTCTTTTTTTCTCTCCAATCTGGATTGGTAGATAACAGTATTTCCCCTTCATCATCTGTGGACTTCAGGAAACCCTTGAAAATGACCTCTGTGTGCTGCTTGAATTTGTTCCACTCCTCAGGAAGGTTCATATCTTCCCAGTTTTCATTCTGGGCAGCTAGATTCTAGCTTACTTCTTACTCCTCGCCAATTATTGTCTTAGGCTTTTACTGCACTCACGGGTCTTTTAACACCAAGCAATCTTTTATTTTACCTCATGTATGTATAACCTGTAGGCACTACAGGTTCTGCACCTAAGAAATGATTCAGTCAGTGAGGCTAAAGCAGTAGACATATTTTACATGTGAAATACACAACTTTTAAAAGAATTGTACCACAACTAAAAATAAGCATTCCTCCCAGCGACTGTCTATACTCTATACTATAAACTGTCAGTTTAACATAGCCTGTAAGACTATTTGTAACAGTGTTACTTTGTGACTCTCAATATTACACTTGTTCTTTGTTAAAATTGTGGAAATCTCCATCTCATTACAATAACTTCCTTCAATTAATTTTTCCCATAGGTCTGTTATTAGGGAGTTACTAGTTGCTCGGATTCATATTTTTCTTTTCACTGAAATGTTTGATATTAAAACTAACATATGCAAACTATTAGGAAAATGGAAAAAAACAAACAGATTGGGGTTTGCAACTATTTTAGCACTGGGAGTCCTTTCAAAACAATACTGCAGTAGTTATTGATGTCAAATTACAAAGCTCTGAAAAATACTTGGTTTCAACAAATATAAAATACACATACGGTGTACCAGAATAAATTTTAATAAGTCTAAAAATACGTCATATCTATTTTTAAGTTACTAGTTATTTAAGCCAGTTAAAGCTTTATAGACATAGGACCTGCTTTTCAAAGGAAAAGGTCTTGGCCATTTGTATATTTTTCAGAATACCAAAAGAAATTTGACCTTATTAAATTACTAATTGCTTTCCAAATCTCATGATTCCACCCAACACACACACGCACATGCAATTTGGAGCCCTTTGTGATCGAAGAGCAACAAACCATCGTCTTCAAAACAATCATTCATTGGCAGGGTATGTGTGTGCTTATATTAGATGGCTGTGGTCTTATCCATCTCCATCCAACGCAATTCTATGAACTTTTACCAATAGATTATTTTTAAATACGCCTCACTTAAATGATCAGCCTGATTTAATTTTGTACATTTGGATACAAAAAAAAAAATCACAAGAAAATCCTTGTGAATTCCTCATATGCGAAGCTTCAGCTCCAAGAGAATTTTTATGATTATGTATGAATTCCTGGAAAAAAGGTTTATCATAGAAAAACTGGCAAAACCGTCACTGTATTTGTGCTAAGTGGCGCCACTGTAATGGGACTGTAGATCTAGAAATATTCCAAGAACAGAAGCTAAAACTATCACTGAACTAGCTAGAACTATTTGAACAAGGAAACAGATTATAAAGGGGTTTTGTTATATTTTATTTTTAATAGCACTATACTGGACTGATATTAATCCATAATCTGAATTGTAAATAACTTGTTTTTATCTGGCCCTGATCTCATTTTTTCTCCAAAAATATTGTTTTACAAGGGATTCAGTATGACATTTCATTTGGCAACAAAAATGTGTTACCATTTTTAAAAAGCTGATTTATTCTCGAGCTCTGTCAAAAGCTGAGGAAGTTAAGGTTTCAAAAGTTCAAATAGTCAGACAGTAGATCAGACTTCAGTAATTACTAACAGAATCTCCCCATCCTGAACATGCTGTACATGAGTTTTGCACATCGCTATAAGCAAACTTGCACTGGCAACTGCTCTATCAGGTGAGCCAAAAGAAAGCCTCCATTTGGCTGAGCCAGGATTAAAAGCTATGCTGAGATTGGCTGTAAAAGAGATCTCCAGCTGAAACAAAGAACATTTTGTTTCCCACAGCCAACCAAACAACTCTGATTTGTAGAAGCAACAGGCTAGCATTCTAAGCCACATGCCACCTGTCCATACATAAAGGCTGATTTTTCAAAACCTCCTGTACCAGGATCCTCATCCAAAACTGTGTGTGTATATACACACATGAATTTAAATACCCAAATGCCACAACTACATGTGCAAATTGTACAACATGTCTGATTTGTGTGCACATTTGTGGGAACTGTATGTATATTTTTGTGTGCAGCCTCAAGTATCTTGAAAAATCAGGCCTGGAATGTTATTTCCAAAAGACCGATGTGTGAGGAGGCTTTCCTGTCAGAAAGAGTGACTGGACAGATGATAGAACCTTGTTCCATAAATCACTTTATCACAGTTCAAGGCAACTACACCTATATTTCCCCTGTGGTTCAGCAAGGTCGCAGCTTGCAACTTTCCAGCTGTTGTCTTTCTGGGTGGAGACCCATATCTTTCTCCCTTCTGACCAGGGTATTTCCAGGCTGCACAGTTCCCTGCCTTCACTGTGTATTTCCAGCTAAGTCAGTTGGCCTAAACAAACTTACTTGTTTCTCTTCAGAGACTAATAACAGAGTGATTGCGCTGCAGTTTTTTCCTAAGCAAGGCTACTTTATAATACTTTTTTTCTGTAATGCATTTTACCTTAAGAATAAACAATAAAAGAAAACCTATAGGCCTGCTAATAAGCTTACCAGGCATCCCCCTACCCCTAGGGATTTCTTTGTGGTTACAAGTTCATCAGAGCTTCATCTCAGAAAAAGCACAAAGAAAAAGAAAAGTTTCATGAGGTCTCAGTAGGCCAATTCCTTCCAATCCTCCCCCTAAGGATTAGACCAGGGATCCTGCCTGTTTGCTGGACCTGAGTCAGTTTAAATATCAGGTGTGACTCTCAGCATCCCTATATTCACACCCTACACCCTATTGTAATAATCTTTGTATAAAATAGACCTTGTGAGATATTATTTGAAACTAATAACTCACTGATCATTAATACTTTTGCATGATGTATTCATAGTGTGTCTTAATAGTTATGGATTGTGCTAGAATTATGAGTATAGTGTGTTTAAAGGGAGTTGGTAAACAGATCTGCCCTAGGCAAAGGAATGTGTTTGCTTCTCTGACCAGCAGCCCAGTTGTCAGGCAGAAGCAATGAAGGCATGTTTACATATCAGATAAAGATACAGAACTAACAAGTGGTGGAAGAGACAGCATGTCATCTATGCCCCAGCAGGAGAGAGAAGTTTGGTCTATAATGATGGGGTTGGGGAGGCAAATCTCAAGCAACAGGCAAATTGAACCAACTGATTGTATACACTATTACTGGATTACAAAATGTATAGAGTCAGATTTTTTGGAAAATTAATGACACACTGGTGAAAAATATCACTGTGAATGATATTATATATTATTAGTATGTATTAACACTATATGAGGAAACATGGGTTCTTAATGATCTTATGCTTTTAAAGTCTGTGACCCACAGGAAGAAACAGGTTACTTCCCAGACAGGAGAGAAGGCAGCTATCTACATCTCCAATGAGATTAAGCAAGGTGTAACCAAAAATAATGGAAGCCCCATTTACACAGAAATCAGCAAGGGGATGGGAAGTCCAGAGGATGGGAAGAACAGTATGAGGTCATCCTGCCTTTTGAGAAAAAATCATTGAATTTTGGAAGATATAACAAAGACAGAAGTTATCTTTGTAATCCATCATTAGAAACAAGAGGCAGGGGCGGTTCTAGGGATTTTGCCGCTCCAAGCACGGCAGGCAGGCTGCCTCCGGCGGTTTGCCTGTGGGAAGCCCACCGAAGCCACGAGACCAGCGGACCCTCTGCAGGCAAGCCGCCAGAAGCAGCCTGCCTGCTGCTCTCGTGGCACCAGCAGAGCGCCCCCCGCGGCTTGCCGCCCCAAGCATGCGCTTGGCGTGCTGGGGCCTGGAGTCGCCCCTGCAAGAGGTCAGAACTTGTGACAGCTGAGTAAGATGGATCCTTCAACTAAGGGGAGATTGAAGTCTCTGAAGACTAAATATAGGTGAGAAACCTGCTTAGGCAAAGATCTTTCTTTAGAAAGACAAGGGAAGCCAGCATCTTTACTTCTGTGGAAGGTTCTGACTAGGAAAAAGTCAGCCATGGCTAGGAAGTAGAATGACTGCTGAGAGAAACCATTGAACTGGTGGCTGCGGTTCGCCATTCCCGGCCAATGGGACCTGTAGGAAGCCAGGTGAACTGTGGCCACCGGGAGCTGTGAGTGGCTGTACCTGCGGACGCTCGGGTAAGCAAAGTGTCTCGTGGCCCACCAGGGGCTTACCCTGAACAAGCCGTGAAGCAAGTTTGGGAACCCCTGCTTTAAAGGAACAAACAAACCTTATTATTTCTCTGCACTGTCCAGGAGCAGGCTGGACATTACAGAGCACTTAGTTTGGGGAAAATTTGGGATTGGGAGTGTGTTGGGGTTACCTTTCTGGTTGTAGCCAAGTCTGATGGAAGCCAGAGTGGGACTATGGGCTGTAGATAGGCTGCTGGGGTCAGAGCTGCTGAATCAGGGCTGGCTGCATAGCACACAGACACTTGGGGTAGAATCTGTATGTTTGTTTCTGATTGTAAGCATCCCAGGCTGGAAATTATAGTGGCAAAGCATTGTGAGGCACTTAAGGCTACATGGTAAGAAGTGATACAACCCTTCACTGGTCTGGATTGCAGCCCCAGAAAACCATGGCACCAGGTTTTTATCCAAAAGTCTTCTCTTTTTCTGTTGGTCTTTGAACTAGTATATGCATATCTCCCCAAGTGGTGGCTTCAAAGGCTGATAATGGAAGAAGTTCATTAGCATCCCTCCCTCTCTATTAGAGAAGGTACATATGATGCCACAACACCACATACACAATTGCATTTTTACACACTGTACCCTAAAGGTATTAACCCTAATTCAATAAGTTTTAACTTAATTCAAAAAAGTTTATCTTAATTACATAAGGTTTGTTGGGGATATTTCAGGATATTGTCAGTCTGTCACACACATATTTACAGATTCTCCATTTTTTAAATAGTAATGCTCCATAAATCAACTGGTAGCACAGAGTGACCTTCTAAAAGAAGGGCTCTGTACTTGGGAAGGGAAGATGAAAATTTATTTCCATTGCTTTGATAAGGTCAGAAAAGAAGAAATTCATATTTTAAGTCAAGGCTTGGCCATTCAATTAGCCATTGTTCAGATGCTAACATGAATGGTTTATTGCAGATGTTTCGATGAGTATAATGCAGCCAAATCATTCATTCTGCTGAGCTGTGAAATTACACACAAATGAAGATGGGGAGAGGGGACATGGTAAATATTTGAGAAACGAGAATTTACACACAGTGCCTATTTGTAAAACAAATATAGATTAAAACTTTCAGTTGCAATTATCATTCTGAAGACCTTGCAATTTAGGGTTCTTTAGAAACAGGTATAGCAGGAAAGTGCATTGAAGAATTTTGAACACTGGAAAGCTGAAGTTTCCAGACTGAATGAACCTTTTCAGGTTCTGGGCAAATTTATAATTATGAAGGGGATTAAGATTAAGGACAGTCACTGCAAAGGTATCATGGTGGGGTGGAGAGAAAGTGAGGGAAATAGCATTAGCAGGCAAGTTGTCATGCTTGAATATCCATGATGTCAGGAGGAGGGGTTGTCCTGCTTTTAGTTTGTCTAAACAACACAAGGTCACAGGAATTTAGTTAGCAATACCATGGACAGCAGGTATAACAGGCTTGGGGAGGCTCAGCCTCCCTAAACATGCTGCCCACCTCCCACCACTGGAAGCTCCCAAGAAATGGGGTGGCCATCTCCACACAGACCATGGCCCCACTCCCATTCAGCCTCTTCCCCTTGTGGCCCTGCCCTTTTTCCACCTCTTCCCACTCTCGCTCTGCCTCTTCCCTCGAGGCTCCCACTTGCCCACTGCGCGCTCCTCTCTCTCTGCCCCCTCTCCATAGGCCCTCTCTACCCCTTCCCCCAACCCCACCTCCTCGCATACTGCTTGTTCCTCTCCACCCCCTCTCCAAGGCCACCCCCGTCCACTACTTCTACCTCTCTGCCCCCTCCCCTGAGGCCCCCCTGCCTGCCAGCACAGGGAAGGCAAAGGGGCCACATGGCTCCATCCCTTTTAAAAGTGACAGAATCGGAAGCCATGAGAATAGAAATGAGTGGACATACATAGGGAGCAAAAAAAGGAGCAAAGATGGGAGAGACACAGATGCAGATGCGGAGAAATAGGGAGAGATACTCCAGAGGAGTACGAAAGAGGAGGCTCACGGGAGATGTTGGGATTTCAAGATACAATTTTTTAAAAATATGCTAGGAGTTTTAAAGCCATATGGGAGAAAATGAAGAGGGGAAGGGCCGTAGGTTGTTTACGATTAGGTGAATTTAGGTTACCTTTTCTGTCACCCCCTTAAAAAGATGATAGCCTGAAATCTATTTAACCCACTTGTTTAGAAGATAAAGGCCAGTAAGGCTTTTTGAAATATATTGCTAAGCACAGCTATTGGAGGCATTCGGCAGTTATTAGTAAAGCTATTGGAATGTGGTGCTTTACCTGCAAGTCCCATTTGTAGCACATACTGACCATAATTCCCTTAAAAAGAGTCTCCAACTAGTCTCTCTCTGTACAGGTGTTCTAAATGTACCCTAGATTGTAAAAAAAAAAAATGCCAGAACATATCTTAATAGAACAATGACAAATTGAGCATAAAGAGACATTAATAAATAGTGCCATGCTTTTTTCCCCTCAAGTGACTTTAAACAACATATTGTATGTGTCTGTGGCTATGTTAGAGAACTAGGTCAAAAAATGGAGGGGGTGGGGAAGTTGAAGAGTAAGTGGAGGGGAAATATCTTCACAAAAATGGTCAGTGTGCACAACAGAGCTGTCTTTTCTCCAGCCAATATTATTCTCTTTAAAAACTACTTTATTGTATTAATGTTAAAATTGAGTTTTAGGGTTATTTACTAGCCACATTTTGACATTTAGAAAAATAGCTGCATACTGAGTAATATAATTATATACAGATACAGAGGCTTCTTGTTTGATGACTCTCCTGCAAAGATCAAGGGTTTGTGCTACCAATTCACTTAGGTCTATAGGGAGTGTTGGCTACCACTGGTTAATTATGGTCAGAAAATCTGTTGAAATGTTTTTTCCTCAACTGAAAATAGGACAAAACTTGTGCAGATCCCTTCCCTCACAACCCCACTTCCTGACTATCTCTACCACTGACCACGAAAATTTGTCTGAAACACAGACCCTCACAGAGGTAGATGGTATCAAACCAACTTATCCCCCCTTTTCTTAATCTGATTGCTTCTTTGGTCTCTCCCCACTCACTTCCATTCTGTTATTCCTCAGTGCCAACCTCTGGTTCTTTCTGAGACTGTGTCAAAGGGAAGATGGCTAATCTCCATGACTGAGACCCTCACTAACATTAGTCTCCAGGGAGTGCTTCTGGGTTCCCACCTGCTATGGAAGTCACAGATGGCTGCAATGCATAGAACCTTTCTTTCTCTCCTAGCTCACTCCCATCTATATTTGGTAAGAAACACATCTAAAAATAAAACTAAATAAATCAAGTATGTTTTCACTGATCCAGGAAGTATCAGCAATTGTGCAATAAAGTTTGTTCTCAAGTGGTTTCCAGTCTATTTCCTAGACCAAAGACTTTTGGATAAACACTCAAATGTCGAGGGTTTATTCTAATAGATAATGTGAGTCACTCATCACGAATGACCACAGGATTAGCCTGTATCATTTAGATTAATGACTATAACAGAAGATTATTAAGGTTTTACAATACCTAACAGAATGCCTCAAATTCAGTACAAATTTAGAGCCTGATTAAGTGGGAGTACTCATAGCAAGTAAGTGATTGCAACTGCGAGTCCTTAATTAATCTTCAGGCTATTATTCTGCATAAAACATTTGGACAGAAGCAGAGCTACAAAGTTCTATGATTTTGGAGAGAACAGGGGAAAGACTAAGGGGAAGATTTTCAAATGCACCTGAGGGATTTAGGAGCTCTAGACCCACTAAATGCAATTAGGCACTGGAAAATGTCCCCCTAAGATTTTAAGAGATGTTATTTTACTTGAAAAGGATTCATTTTCAATGGTAAAGGTTAAAACACAGAAAAAAAATTGTTGGAAAAGTTTTTTGGCCAGATTTTCAGAAGTGCTTAGCACCCACTAGCTCCCATTTTGAGCAATGGGCGCTGCACAGCACTGTTGAAAATCTGGCACTACCAAAATATAACAACAACAACAACAATAATCATCAAATAAATCAGAAGGTTCACATTATTTTAGATATAAGTATCTTTCTGATCTAGAAAACAGTGCTGAACATTTGCAGACCTGGAAATACATCCAACGACTGTTGTTCCAACCTCTCCCAAATGAAACACTAACTCTGAAGATGACACAATGATAGGCTTAGGTATAAACTAAAAAGATAACTGTAGGAGTCAGCAAACCTAATTGGAAAGAATTTAAACACAAACAAACAAAGAAACCTAAGTTCACAAGTCTGAGCCAAATGTGATGAAAGTTATAAAAATCAAAACACTAATAAATGCTGGCTCCTAAACTATAGTAATTCAAACAAAAAAGTTTCCAAATTTTAACATTATATACATGATTAAATACTCAATTTCCTGCTGTTTTTCCTTTTCAAAATAAAGCGAGACTGTAATAAACACTGTATGAAGCTTCAAGCTGGAGAGATCCAGATCTGATTATTATTATTATTATTTAAAGAGATTTGGCAGGAAAACACAACAAAATTCCAACCTAGACAAAGTACCTTATCTTTGAAAGTGTAAGATCATAGTAAGGACATTTTAGCTCCTCTTTTAAAGGGGAAATATGTTTGTTAGCAAAGACGAGATTATAGATCTTGTTTGGCATTAACTTCTGCCAAACATAAACAATTTTTGTCTCCAAGTTATTATTGAGTCAATGGCCAACAGCAGTAATGGTTTTCACTTCATTTTCTGCAAAATGGTTCAGAAACGTTAAACCTCCCACACTTTCCCCATGAAAATACTCTGCATCGTTAAACATTCATGAAGCGTTTGCTTTCAAAATCCAATAAACTTGGTGGCTGGGTGGCACAGTTGAGTATTGAAGGGCCTTTTATAGTGTGAATGTTTTCATATTAACATTGCTCGACTGAATGCCACATTCATGCACACACAAAGCTAATAGGATAATTATGTAGTGTCACAGTTTAAATCAAATTAACTTTGAAAACTGGGACTATACTTAATGTGTTTTTACAGCAAGTTACTTTACTATTAGCAGAACACAAATATATACTGGAAGCAGAAACATTTTTATCTGTAGCAGGAAATTGTAGCTAATGATGGATTGGGGAAAGTTTGGTTCTGTCCTAACCGCATTGGGGGGCTTCTCTAAGACACAATTATACCTATCCAACTCAGATGAAACTGCTGACAGGAACTGACTAAGTAAATTACCAACCATTTAGCTTGTCACAATGCACTGCGCTAGCACATCCCCAGAGTCTATGCTAGAATATGAATGTCTAATCTTCTCAAATTAGCATGCTAGACTGTTTCATTGAAATGTTCTTCTTTCACTAATAACTCTTGATTTTCCGCTGCTGACTGTAGCTAGTTATAGTTATAACTTTAAAAAACATCATAATTTTTAGTTTTTAGGAAACATGCCAAACTGACAATCCTACAAGATGAAATTTTCTTCTCCACAAAACACATACAGCATGTTCACACACTGAAGTTAATAGGAGTTTCGTGTGAGTAAAATTAAGCATGTACCTAATTGAGACATGGAAGTCTGGCAAACCTTGAAGGCTGTATACCAGAACATATTTAAATAAGCCTATCCTTTAGAGTTGGATATTGGGGTACTGTACTGACAACCCCAAGAATTCAAACATGATGAGATTGGCTCGAAAATCATGAGACTTTTAAAAATAATATATGTTTTATTGTTGGAGTATTTAGGGTTCATGTTCTCAAGCCTTTGTCTGCAGCCATTAGGGTTGGCAACTTCTTTCTTTAAAAAAAAATGGAAACTGACATCCTCAAGTAATAACCTGATTCCTGCAGCTTTAAGAAAAATACCGACTATCACAAGATTCATGATATTACCAAATATTAAAATCATAAGAATTAGCAACAGCTGGGACATTCCGCTACTATCCTCAAGTAGACCCTTATTTTGTAAAGAGCCCCCTCCTCCCACCAAACTCTGGAAGAGTGTATCCTTTTTGATGGCAGGCTGCTTTGATGTAAGCACACTGGCCAGATCCACAAAGGGATTTCAGATTCTGATGCCTACGTCCCAGTTTTAGGCTACACTGTGTTCCACAAAACTGCTACTCGGCTGCCACCTAACCTGTAAGTGCCCAGACTCACTCATTGCCTAAATTTTTACTGTAAAAGATACCTGAGTGCCTAAGTTTCTACCACTGGGTCATGCACACAGCACCTCTTTCTAGGTGTCCAGATACCTGTCTCATGCCTAAGCCCCAGTCATATCCTCAAATAAGATGGAGATAGACATTTTCCTGCCTACCTTGCCCTGAGCTGGTAGTCATGCTCAGAGCACACCTATCAGATTGGGACCCATTCAAAATGCAAAACCTTATTCCTTCATACTTATAGTGGTTAGTGCACTCATCTGGGATATAGGAGACCCAAGTTCAATTCCCCACTTTGCCTGATGGGAAGAAGAAATTTGAACAGGGGTCTCTCAACTTTCAGAAAAGTACCCTAGTCACCAGGCTATAGGATGCTCTAATATGGGAGTCTCTCTTGTTGAAGCTGTTCCTCTTTGGACTAAAGAGTCATTACGCTAGAGAGAATGACTCTATAACTGGGTTGTTAGGGCAATCTCCTAAAAGGTGGGAAACTGCTGATGAAATTCCATCTTCCCCTCAGGCAGAGTGGGGAATTGAACCTGGGACTCCCACATCCCAGATAAGTGTTCTTACCACTGGCCTAAAATTTATAATGGAAGCCTCAGTAGGTCTTGCAAGAATGCTTAGGCATGTAAACCTCCTGACTCCAGGAGAGCAGTTCTCTGTGAAAGAGGTAGGGCTTAGGACACCCCTCTCATTCACATTGCCAATGGCTAGCTTAGGCAGCTTCCCACCTCATCTGCTGGCTTTTGTTCATTGCATTCTAAGATGCTGATCTCTCCCCAGGCCTGGTATAGGGAACCTAGCCCAGACTTGGTGGATTCCATTGATTTTCTAGGTGCCTAAAAGTTAGGTGTTGTAACACCTACGTCCCTTTCTATTGATCTAGGCTATAGTAACTCCCAGAAGCCTAACAGCATTTTAAAATAAGTGGTTCAGTCATTCTATGAGTGTTCGTAGAGGGCTCACCTCCCTCAAGTTTTCTTCCTATTTTATCCAGTCTAGGCTTATGAAGCCTGCCAGGCCCAGCCTTATTTACTTTAGCAACCAAGTCAAAATGAAGTTTCACAAGAAAAAAGTTTCACAAAGAGCTACAGAATTTGCCCCCTGCTGTAGTAGATAAAGTAGTGTGACTATGATGATGTTTGGGTTTTGCATATCCAGGCAAACAATGTCTCTATAATAAATCATTGACATTCTGGCTAGTGGCACAAACGTTTCACATAGCACTAATCCCATATTGTCCTAAGTGCCACACCCTGACTAATTTCTTCCTAGATTCTGACAATTAGTGGAAAATGATGCTTTATAGTGGGTAATATATACAAAAGAGTTAAATTGTCCCATATCACCCTCTTTTGTCTATATATTCTTGGTGTATTGGCATGACATCCTTACCACATACTAGACAATTCTAGAAAGTCTGTAATTAACTGCATAACTAGATTAAGTTTTACTGAATGCAAAAAAAACCCACTCAAAAATAATAACAACAAAAAAAAGAAGCATACACATCCTGACAAATTCCATATCCTGTTTTAAGAGTTTTGAAAGACAACGTGGAGGTGCTGACTTGGGTAATTTTCTAATAACAAAATATGTTCCCTTTAAAATAAGTCATCTTCCAACCCCAAAGCACACTTCGTCATATAGTCGATTATACTGTAACCCCAGCAATTCTATTCCATTTAGGTCCTTATTCCATCAATGTGATGTCTGAGCTGTGATTACTTATTATTTGCATTATTGTCACACCTCAGAGCCCCAGCCACAGACCAGGACCCCATTATGCTAGGTGCTGTACCAACACAGAACAAAATGACAGTCCCTGCCCCAAGGAGCTTACAATATAAGTATAAGACAAGCGACAACAGATGGATACAGGCAGATAGATGAGGGAGCACAAGGAAATAAGACAATATTGGTCAGTCTGACAAGAGGTGATCTCAGCACTGCAGAAGCCTAACCGTTGCCAAGTGTTTTGAAGTCTTCATGGCAAAGGAGAGTTTTATGGAGGGATTTAAAGGAAGATAATGTGGTAGTTTTGTAAAACTTTACAGGAAGCTTCTCTCAAGCATCAGGGGCAGCATGTGAGAAAGCATGAAGGTGCTTATTTGAAAGTTTAAGAAGTGAGAGATAGAGGCAGGTATCATTGGGCGATCAGAGGCTGGAGCTGACCATTCCGTTTTGAATTAGAGATTATAGGTAAGGTCGGGATAGGTCATAAGGGCCTTGAAGGTGAAGTAGCTTATGTTTGATATGATAGAGAAGAGGGAGCCAATGGAGGTATTCAAAGAGAGAGTTGACATGGTTAACATTTCTTCTTGAATGATCTTCTCCAGAAAAGGAACAGTTTCCAGAATCAGACCAGTAAAGTGAAAGGGTTGTAGTTAGATTATGGACTTCCAGGTAGGAGCCAAAATTTAACAAATTTCTAAGAACCACATGTTTTTGACCAAAAAACAAACAAATAACTAAAATGTGATCAAGTTGCTTTGAGAAAATTCAGTACTGTGTACTGGGCTCACTCACATCAACCACATCAGTTTTACATGTGTATATCTTCAATGACCCACATGTTTACTCCTGATTTACCACAATATACACAAGAAGCAAAGCAGGCTCATTAGCTCTACACAACATATAGGTCAATGGAACTATGTCGATACACAACAGCTGAGGAACACTGTGTACATTTTATAAACTTTGGCTGATTTGATCATTTTGGGCATAATTTATCACACTGTAAAATGAACTATAAATCATTTATCTCCTTTTGATAAAGATGTTCAAAAAAAGCTCTCCGCTAGAAAAGTAAAGATCTAATCTAGAATTGAACAAATAGTGACCAAAGTTCACAACAGAAACTTTTGGTCAAAATGGAAGTAAATGCACCAAAAAAGTTCCACAAGACCAGGGGTAAACATTATTAGTCTGGCTTCACCCACATTTAGGCAAGGTGCTTGGACTGGACTACTGATCATTCACTGCTGTTGACCATGTGGTTACATGCATAGTTGGACCTATAGCAACTTTGGTCAAAGGGAATGGCTCTTCTTACTTATAGAGAACACCCTTTTTCTTCTGCACAGCTCTGTCATTATCTGAGCCAATCAAAAAGGGTAAGTATCTTTCATGAGCTTTTAAAAAAATTAAAACTTTTTTATTTTCTTGGAAACTTTTCAACAACATTTTGGAAAAGAAGAAGAGGAAGAGAGAGAGCCTATCTCACTTTAAACTCCCCCTTCCCAACACAAACACTTCCCCCCTCCCTGGAAAAAGATTTGAGGAATTAGAAAATGTGGTGGTGGGGAGAAAGTCCCCTATGAAAATGAATTTTTTCAAAACAATTTTGTAAACAATTCCAGATTTTTCTTTTTCAACTTTTTAACAGAAAAAGAAAAATAATTTAATAAAAATCTCAAGGGAAATTAAATCTCGTTAGCATGTTGAAAATTTGCATGCAATATGTTTCTCCTTTTTGGGCTGGATCTACTGCTGACAGTGCTCTGCAGAAGTGATAAACTCTTCTCCCTTTTACATGGGATCAGTTGGGGAAAAAGTTTCCTGTTCTTCTTATTTCACAGGAATTTTCCATCCATTCTTCTCCCATCTTCCTCCATCCCTCAGCTTCACTCCACTCGAGAAAGATATTACTACTGCCCTCATGCAAACTGCCATGGCAGTTTGGAAAAGTGCTGTGGAGAGATGGTCATGAACTGAAACCTGAGTATTGAAACTTATAGGGCCTGTTGATTAGTATTGCAGGGGATCACATATCTATATGAATCATTTCCAGTTGTTACCAGAAATTGAATCTTTATTTCACTGGCCATTCCACTGGAATTTCAGCCATTTGTATTGTGAGAGCAATGAAGTCTGTTGTTTTTCAGATAGCTCACTTTGTTTCAAAATCTGCTCTCTCATGCTTTCTTTCTTTGGACCTGAAACCTTCAGTCATCCACTCTGGATGTGTAACTAGTAGAATTCTTTTAGGCAACTGACATTGTATCTGTCCTTGTTAGTTGTGAATGTTTATAGTTGCCACTAGGTAGCACAGAACAAGGAGATAAGAATCTGTATAAACAAGAAATAAAGAAAGTCTTGCATTTACCTTATCCATGGTGTGCTGGGTCTTCATTAATGATCTGGAGGATGGCATGGACTGAGCCCTCAGCAAGTTTGCAGATGACTCTAAACTGGGAGGAGTGGTAGACACGCTGAAAGGTAGGGAAAGCATACAGAGGGACCTAGACAAATTAGAGGATTGAACCAAAAGAAACCTGATGAGGTTCAACAAGGACAAGTGCTGAGTCCTGCACTTAGGACGGAAGAATCGCATGCACTGCTACAGACTAGGGACCAATGGCTAGGCAGCAGTTCTGCAGACAAGGGCCTAGGGGTTACAGTAGATGAGAAGCTGGATCTGAGTCAACAATGTGCCCTTGTTGCCAAGAAGGCTAACAGCATTTTGGGCTGTATAAGTAGGGGCATTGCCAGCAGATCAAGGGACATGATCATTCCCCTCTATTTGACATTGATGAGGCATCATCTGGAGCACTGTGTCCAGTTTTGGGCCCCACGCTACAAGAAGGATGTGGAAAAAATGGAAAGAGTCCAGCGGAGGGCAACGAAAATGATTAAGGGGCTGAAGCACATGACTTCTGAGGAGAGGCTGAGGGAACTGGGATTGTTTAGTCTGCAGAAGAGAAGAATGAGGGGGGATTTGATAGCTGCTTTCAACTACCTGAAAGGGGGTTCCAAAGGGGATGGATCTAGACTGTTCTCAGTGGTACCAGATGACAGAACAAGGAGCAATGGTCTCAAGTTGCAGTGAGGGAGGTTTAAGTTGGATATTAGGAAAAACTTTTTCACTGAGAGGGTGGTGAAGCACTGGAATGGGTTACCTAAGGATGTGGTGGAATCTCCTTCCTTCGAGGTTTTTAAGGTCAGGCTTGGGAACAGAAAGCCCTGGCTGGGATGATTTAGTTGGGGATTGGTCCTGCTTTGAGCAGGGACTGGACTAGATGACCTCCTGAGGTCCCTTCTAACCCTGATATTCTATGATTCTGTTATCTCTACAGGCTCTTTCTCAGCATATCTTTTCTAACAAAAGTCATACCATATGGCCAAGAAGCTTCTCTGCAGGGCAGCAATGATCAAAGACAATCACTCTCCTTTCTTCTGTTGTAACTAAGATTTTGATCCATTCCATAGTCCTACAAATATGACAGTGTTGTAAAACCTTAGTTTGAGCACTTGCCTCTTCCATATACTTAATCAGTTATTAAAATCACTCCCTGTTTTTCTCCAATTGCGGATTTTCTTTTGCAAGGCTGCATGAAAGTAGTGTTTCCCTATTTAAGTATTATAAGGAACAGATGGTAAAACAGAAGGTAGAAAAACAATCTGGTCCATAAATTCAGAGCAAGAATATAAATCTGGAATTTAACCATAATTGTGGTATATTGTATTTTAATTATCTTTGTTTTAAAAGCTCTTTAGACATTTGTTATCTCCAGCAGCAGCTAAATGTAGTAATTGTCTCAATATGGAAGATAACATAGTATTAAAACCAAATAAAGTCTAGCTTAACAATAATTATGATAGATCTCATCAAAGCTACTTGACACTTGCATAGAAATTTACAGCCAGTCAGAAGACAAGATTTCATCGGGCAGCTTTAGAAGCAATGAAACAAATCAAAAAGTTTGATAGTCACAAAATTGTTTCAATTGTGCTGAAACAATAATGAACATGCTTGTAAATATATAGCACTGTTAACATCAAGTTCAAAATGTACACATCTATATCTGAAGGATAAGTAGAACAATTTGAATTGACCATCATTTTAATAGTGCATTTGCTGTTATATCCACCATGATATTATCATATGGTATTAATGAGCTTGTAATATCAGTGATCTTTATGCCACGTGGTGAAACAGCTCAAATATGGGTGCTTGAAAGTCATGCCCCTTGTTTGAACTTCTTAAACAAAGTTCTCAATAAATCTGACACTCCATAACACAACTACTCACATTAGTGTCCTACTGTTGCTGCAGCTTTGCAACTAGATATCTGCATGCTTGTCTGCCATCCAACAGTCTGACTTCATATGGGGCTCTCAGGATTTATCAGTCTTATGTTTCTGATAGAGTTAAGCATGTCAAAGTATGTCATCAAGAAACCAATACATTGCGCAAGGAAAAAGGTAGAACATTGACAAATGAATTTGCACGGAGCAGCCAAGTCAATTGTGTTAATGGATATAACCAAGCACTGCAACAGAAAAGATTTAAAGGGAAGCATTTTTCTACCATTTGAGTAAGTTAATTAGCATTACTAATTAAATTGGCTGCTATTGTTATAGTTTACGAGGATGACAGAGAACAGGTCTGCAAGATATAAAATTGTGGGGTCAAATTCAGAGGTGATTTGTAAGGCAATGTAAGGGCTAGTCTATACTGCAAGTAAGTTTGTGGCAAGCAAGGATGTAAATCTACAGCGCTCCAGTCTGCTGTGCACTAACCATCCATGTGGACCATACTGTGGCACATCAGAAGTTTCCTAGTGCACTCTGACCTATACAAAACACACTACGGAACTTGCAGTGCACAGCAATAGGGTCCACATGGAGCACTGTACATATACACTTCAGCTTGCTACACACTAACTCATCATATAAACATTCCCTGAGTTAGGCTTTCCCTTGAACTCAGACTTCCTTATGCCTATTCACTGTATGCAAAAAAGTCTGAGTAGATTTAGCTAAAGCCAAGATGGCAAAAGATGATGTAATATAGCATAAGTTAAAATAGGATGGGTGACTTTAGTTTATACCTTTTCCGAGCACCTATTTAGACCCTCTTACATTCAACAGAGTGAATATCCATAGAGTGGAGTAAGTGGAGGGAGGACTGTGTGCACAGGTCTAAGTTATGTCACCTTACACATTAGCACTAATTTTCGCACTGTATCTTTAGGAGCTAAAGTTAAATGAAGCTTTTCAAAGATCATGCCCCAGAAAGTTATTAGAACATGTCTCTTTCTAAGGAGAAGCTGAAAATCAAGAGATATGCTGATTAAACAACGCACACGATCACCACTCAGCAGACAAACTATATTATTCATGAATAGTATTCTTCCCATTGCCGCCCCTCACAAGTTGCCTCCCAACTCCTTTGCTACCATTGTCTGCAGTCATGTTTGTAATGCTTTGGATTTAACCTGGAATTTAAGCATGTCAGGGAAAGGTCATGCTTTGCTCACCTCTGAAGTACTGGGCACAACTATGATACTATATAAATCAGTGATGTCCAACCTTTTGAATGTGAGGGATGAACATGTTATTTCAGAAAGGTCAAGGGGCCACAACTGATACTTAGGAGCAGATTCTCTGCACTGCTAGGAGGTGAAATGGGAACAGAAACCACCTGCAAATCCCTTGCTGGGCATACCCCAGCATGTGGGAGTTCCCAGTGGGTGCAGGGCCTGCATTGCTGACTCCTCTTCCTCCTTTTCCACAGCCTCTGACACACAGGGGGGAGGGGTTGGGGGGGGATGAGAGTAACCTTTGCTTCAGCTATACCCAGCTAGTGTAAAGTCCCTTGGGAACCATAGCTGGCTGACACAAGTTAGAGCATCCCCCAGGCTGATTTAACTTGGGCTGGAGCAGAGAACTGGGAGTGTATTGCATAGGAAAGGGTATAGACTTTTAAATAGTTTGTGAGAGCCCCCTAGTGGTGCTCACTGTATTCTATGGTTTAGAAGCTGTCAGAAAAGAAGTATGTGTATAGCTAAGCCTTGCATATTTGTTTACAGCAAGTGAACATGGTTATTTGGGACCCAGCTGTGCCTGGGTGGCTTCTTCATATTCCTAATGTTGTTTAAAGAGCTAAAGACACAACTGGAGCCATGACTGGTTGCTGGTTCTCAGCGTCTCCTATTCTCTTGAGTCGCCACAGGGTGTGGAGGGGAAGCCATCCTTTGCTAGATGCTCCTCTAAACTCCATCAGAGCACATGAAGCTCCTATCCTGGTTTCTCTGGGGCTTCTGCTGCCCAGTAGGGAACCAGGCAATGGAGAAACCAGAACTACTGTCTCCCTCCCCTGCTGCATTGCCAGGGAGGAAGAAGTGTCGCTACTCTGAGTGCTTTCAGTTCAGATGAGGATTGGCCTGGGGTGGTCTGGGAAGTAACTGGGGAGTCAGGTTCAGTTTAAAAGCTGTAGGACATAGCTCAGGGAACGTATTCTCAATTCATAAGCATATATGAGTTTTCTTCTTAACAGTCACCCTTGAGGGCCAAATGATGGACACCATTGACATAAATAATATGTTAAGGTAAAGTTGTCATAATTCAGCCATATTTATTTTTATTGGTGTGACAACATTTTTTCTGTGAATGTTTTTTCTCTCTTTCTTAGTGCATGTAGCAGTCCTTTACTGCATATAGTGCTGTGATATTAACTATACAAATGCCTGCTACTTTGAAGATGCCCTTTTGCCCATAATTGGCCAGACCAGTCCTAACTGGATCTAGGTGGCATTTCTCGATTTCAGGTGATGGCCAGTGAGAGCAAAATCATTAAAAAGATAAGAGTTCCCGGACCAAACAGCCAGGGGACTGCGAATGAAATTTGGAGAGGTCTGACATTCAGATGCTGTGTTCGGAGTGGGCCAATTATTTAGGGCTAATTGTTTTTTTCATATTGCCAATGTACTTGGATGTTGCCACTGTACTAAATCTAGGATAATGAATAGTATCTGTGTAAACTGGGGATGCAATATGTATATTCCCCTTAATCAGGATCTTTGTGCACATTCCAAACCTTTAAAGACAATTAGGTACAACGAATCCAGGCTCTGGGAAAAGGGACAGCATTCCTCCCAAGAGGGTGGTGTGCCACAGGCCTGTGGCCTGAAAGAAGGCAGTTTTGAACTGGAGTCATGTGCTGATAAATTATACATACATTGAACTGTGGTTGGCAGACCTTTTCAAAAGGAGAAATCTAGGTCTAATCTAGATTTTTCTGTATGTTTGCTGGTTTCTCTGAAATGACTGCTCTAGTTGGGAGAGAAAGGAACCATCTGACGCTTTCAGAGAGAACTTCACCTCCATCTTCTTGTCCGAGGCATGTAAAATGATGTGAGTGACTACCTGGTTGTGAATCAGAAATGAGTGCATGCTTTCCTTACATAGAGGGATCTACTGGTACAGAATAGTCAAAAGGTGACAACCTGAAGGTACCGAGTAAGGTTATGTTCAACAAAATACATGCAGATCCCTTCTACTGAGAAGTGTAATTCACACAAAGATCGACTATAACTGTTTTCAGTACTAGTATTTCAATGAGGATTAGCATCTGGCTCTCTTTCAACATTTTTAAATGATCCTAAACTGCATAATTGCCCAAGATGGCTCTAACTCATGTTCTGGCCATTTGAGGATGTTCATTGTGGTACGTTATCCAGTTATTTATTAAAAACAGATAACTCCCATAACAACCCGTGCATCACATGATACTCACTCTAATTCAGAAATACAGTGCACTTAAAGAACCACACATGGGAAGAGAAGTTATCTGGTGTAAGATACAATAATGGCAACATATGTTCTTAATAACACAGATAGCTTTTTAATTTTTTAAGTAGCTGTGGGACAATTCTCCCACCAAAATATTCATTACTTAAATTTTTTTAATTAAATAAGGGAACAGAAAGTTTATTTACATTTGGAAGGAAGGAAGGAAGGAAAAGATGTGCTTATATATATACTGGGTTGGCACTTTTTTTACTGCTTGTATTTCATTGCTGCTCCTTTGACAATAGCAAAGTTCAAGATTTATCACACTGAAATGAAATAAAACAGCACATAGATTGCAGTTGCTGAATCATCCTGATAGGGTAAATAATATCACTAGTGCTTGCTCATATGGCTACAATCTGCTCATATGTTGTCAAGAAACTTTTTGGGAGGCAGTTACCACTGAAGAAAAACAACAAAAAGTCATTCAGAGGACCGCTACCACTTGCTGCAAAAGTACATCCATTGATATCATTCAGGGTGAACTCTAGAGGTCAGAACCTTTGCTACCTTGTAAGTAAAGTAATGTAAGAATTTGATGGGGTTTAGTCAATGAATTTGTTATAACCAGGAGCGGCGCGAGGGTTTTTGGCACCCTAGGCGCAGGGCCGGCTCGTCAGTCCCGCAGCTCCGGTGGACCTCCCGCAGGCGTTCCTGCGGACAGTCCGCTGGTTTCATGGCTCCGGTGGACCTGCCGCAGGCGTCGCTGTGGACGGTCCGCTGGTCCTGTGGCTCCGGTGGACCTGCCGCAGGCGTGCCTGCAGATGCTCCACCGGAGCTGCGGGACCAGCGGACCGTCCACAGGCATGCCTGCGGGAGGTCCACCAGAGCAGTCTGCCGCCCTCCCAAATCCTGTTGCCCTAAGAGCTGGCCCTGGTTATAACCATACTCTTTGCAGAAAATTGAGTTACATGATCATTGGAACTACAAAAGGAATAATCACTGGAGTGAGATGTTTACAACTGCTGAGTATCTACTAGGTCTAAGCAACTGATTTATTCAGGGAACTCAAGTCTGGTCTACATTTAACAAATTTTACTGCCATAGCTGTTTGTTAGGTGTGTGATTTTTTGCCTGAAAAAGCTTTACATTAGAGGCAGTAATACCAGTATAAAAAGGATTTATGCAGGTACAGTTTATTTCACTTCACTGAACTGGAATAACCTACACCAGTGTAAGCACTTCTGGTGTAACTACAGCTAAACTAGGGAGTCTTGCCATTTTACTGTGCCAGCATAGTTAAAGCTGCAAAATGTTAACTGCAAAGAAGGTCTTAATCTCTTTCTGCTGCAGAAAGTTCATGACCAGGAGTGATTGTGATGAATTTATTCACTATTTGAAATTATTCTGATTTGGGAATGGAATGGAGAGATGGAGTAGGAAGGAGCAGAAGAGAATGGATTGATTACAAACAGTGAACTGCTATTATCCAATACTTGCTATTTGAAACTATGGATTTGTCTACATTAACATTTAGTTTGTGGCAAGTTGGGGTGTGAATCTTAGCTTGCCATTGCTAACTGTCCATGTGGGCCCTACTGCTGTGCATTAGTTCGTTTTGGTCTACCCCAGTTTGAAATAGATTAGATTAAAACACACTTATGAACTACTAATGAGAATCAGCAGTGTGCACACAGACAGTTAGTATGCAGCAAGCTAGTGCAGCGCACTGCAAACTAAATATTTGTGTAGACAAACCCTAAGCTTTTGCTGATAATTGTTTATTATCTCCTGAATGGGCATAGGTAGCTCATATAATCAGGAGCAGAGCTGAAATAATCCACTGAAGCTTGAAATCTCTCCAGGAGCAGGAGCAGTTTGGGGAAAAGTGGTAGATATGATCTTAGAGAAAGTTTTTTATGTGCTAATCTCCCTTGCTCCCATACTCATCCCCTCCCCTTACTCTTCTCCCTAACTGTTCTCTCCCCATACAGACATGCTTTAGATACTCCTACCTTAAAAAACACACACACACACACACACACTGGATCCCACTTGCCTCTCCAACTAGCGCTCCATTTCCCTTCTCTCTTTTATTTCTAAGCTCATTAAACATTCTGTTTACAATCACTGTCTGGAGTTTATCCCCTCCATTTGTTTTCTACACATTCTCCAGTCTGATTTCTGTCTCTTGTGCTCCACTGAAACATCTCTCACCGAAGTCTCTGATCTCTTCCTGGCCAAAACTCAACCACTACTACATCCTCATCCTCCTTGACCTATCAGTTGTCTTTAACCCTGTCAACCATGCTATTCTTCTTGAAATCTTGTCCTTCTGTGGCTTCCATGACTTTGTCATCTCCTGGTTCTTCTCCTACCTCTCCAATCACTTCTTCAGCATGTTCTTCAATGGATGTGCCTCAATCCCCCTCCAGTTTTCATTGGGGGTTCCACATTCTGTCTTTGGTTCCCATCTTTTCTCTTCTACACCTATCTCTGGGTAATCTCATCTTCAAACCCAAATTCAGCCACAGTCTCTATGTGGATAACTCACAGATCTACCTCTCTCTGCTCCATGCCTGTTTCTGTATTCCCAGACTAAAATCTCAGTCTGTTTCTCTGACATCTCCTCACGGATGTCTAGCCATCAGCTCAAGCATAACATGGATAAAACAAAGCTCCTTATCTTCCCCCAAAATTCCTTTCTTGATTTTGACAAAACCACCATCCTGTCTGTCACTCAGGCCAATAACCTGGGCATTGTCTTTGACTTGGACCTCTCTCTAGGTGTTCACATCCAGGCTATGTCTAAATCTTCAGATTTTTTTCTTCATAACACCTCTAACATATGACCTTTTCTATCCATCCACACAACTAAACCCTTGTCTAAATTTTCATAATCTCATGTCTCAATTACTGCAACATCCTTTTCTCTGCTCTTAAATGCAACCTTGTCCTACTCTATCCATTTAGAAGGCTGCTGCAAAGATCTTTCTCCTTGCCCATCACTTTGACCACATCATCCCTCTTTTTGCATCCCTTCACAGGCTCTCCCTTCTTTACTGTGTCAAACAGACTACTTCTCTTCTCTTTCATGGCCTATCCCCATCCTACTTACCTTACACCTCTCATTCACTATTTGAGATGCCAACACTGATTTCCAATTGACCTGCAATACCAGCCTCCATTCCCCATGCTTTAAATTTTCCAGCAAACACCTTTGTGCTTTCTCACATGCTGTCCCTCATTCTTGGGAAGAGCTTCCCATAAACATCTTCAAAACTAATATAGTATTTGCCTTCAAAACCCTCCTTAAAATGCTCATTTTCAATTATGCCTAGAAAAAAATTGACAACACCGAGACTGTTGGTGTGCTGAGACCACAGCCTGCCTATCATACTGATGAATATTGTCTCATTGTTTTTTGTGCTCCTCCATTTGTCTGTCTGTATCCATCTGTCATGTCTTGTCTTATACTTAGATTGTGAGTTCTTTAAGGCAGGGACCATTTTTTTGTGCTATGTTTATACAGAACCTAGCATAATGGGGTCTTGGTCGATGACTAGGGCTCCTAAGTGTTACAGTAGTACAAATAATTAATGGACAATAATAAAAACCTGCCCTGAACAAACAGGATGGCTCTGGGGCACACTTTACTTCTGGCTTGGCTCCCTTCCGCTCACAGAAGGCAGGATTTTGGCCATCAAGACATACACTGAATAGACATATTCCTTTCTGATGAATAATTACAGTTATTGAGGCTGATTGTAATACACAAAGCCCTCAGAACAAATCTAGTAGAAAAAGAAACATGGTCACAGCTATTTCTCTTTAAAGAGGCCATTCATTTTATTAACATTCTAACATTGCTATTTCATAAAGCCCCATAACATCAATTAATTACTGCAGTCATCACCTGCTCTGTGATTAATCAATCCTATGGTAGATTATGCAATTAATGAGGGTCATCAACACAAAAGAGAAAAGAGGTGGTCAGGGTGGCTCTAGGTATTTTGCTGCCTCAAGCACGGCAGGCAGGCTGCCTTCGGCAACTTGCCTGCGGGAGGTCCCAGGTCCTGCGAATTCAGAGGCAGCCTGCGGGAGGTCCACCGAAGCTGCGGGACCAGCGGACCTTTTGCAGGCATGCCGCCAAAGGCAACCTGCCTGCCGCCCTCACGGCGACCGGCAGAGCTCCCCCCATGGCTTGCCGTCCTAGGCATGCGCTTGGCGTGCTGGTGCCTGGAGCCACCCCTGGAGGTGGTGGATAGACTGTTGTGCCAGAGCAGATCCTTCTTTTCCCTATAGCCTTATCATTTAGATGTGATCCAACCATTAGCCATGCTTATTTTTTCCTATAAAAGAAGTGTCACTCATCTTTACTTGCAAGTAAGAACTTTGTGAGGAATTATAGCTCTGCAGACTGGCATTTATAACAGTCTTTCCCAGAATTGACCTGAAGAGGAAGTTAGATAATAAAGGTAAAATCCCACAAGTCTATTGCCAAATAAAATATACAGCACACTAGGAGCACAGCTAACCCAAACAAAAATAATATTTTTCACTTCACCTAATACAAGTACTGAAGTGCAATCTCTTTATCATGAAAGTTCAACTTACAAATGTAGAATTCTGTACAAAAAATAACTGCATTCAAAAATAAAACAATGCAAAACTTTTAGGTCTACTAGTCTACTCAGTCCTACTTCTTGTTCAACCAATCACCTAGACAAACAAGTTTTTTTTACATTTTCAGGAGATAATGCCGCCCGCTTCTTGTTTACAATGTCACCTGAAAGTGAGAACAGGTATTTGTATGGCATTGTTGTAACTGGTGTCGCAAGATATTTACCTGCCAGATAGGCTAAAGGAGGTACAGGGACATGCCAGCAGCTTCCAGAAGCTGCCTGAGGTAAGCGCTGCCCGAAACCCACACCCCTACCCCCTACTCCAGTCCCCTCCCACACCCCAACCCCCTGCCCCAGCCCGGAGCCTCCTCCTGCACTCCAAATCCCTCAGCCCCACCCCAGAGCCCCCACCCCATCTTGCACCCCAACCTCCTGCCACAGCTTGGAACCCTCTCCTGCAACCAAACTCCCTCTCAGAGCACGCATCCCCTGCCACACTCCAAACCCTTCAGCCCCAGCCCAAAGCCTCCTTCTGCACCCCAAACCCCTTATTTCTGGTCCCACACCAGATCCCACGCCGCCAGCTAGAGCCCTCACCCCCTCCCTCACCCCAACTCCCACCCCAGCCCGGTGAAAATGAGTGGGGGTGGGGGAGAGCAAGCGACGGAGGGATAGGGTGACCAGACAGCAAATGTGAAAAATCGGGATTGGGGTAGGGAGTAATAGGAGCCTATATAAGAAAAAGACCCAAAAATAGGGACTATCCCTATAAAATCAGGACATCTGGTTCTTGATTGGCCCGTGGGACCCACAGAAGCTCACAGGGCATACCAGGAAATGTCCAGGCAACAATGCAGATCCTTGCAAGCTGCCACAACCAACTTCTTCTCCTGAACTCTTGGCATTGACTTTGGTTCTACCTTGGATTCTGAGCCTCAATCAGGACCCGGAACCCTGACATGTTCTGACCTCTAGTGCTGACCTGGGCCCAGAAATCTGACCTCAAGCCCCTCACAAAGACACTGACAAAGGGCCACTGAGTCTCAGCTGGTTCTGGACACAAGTTTGATCCAGACCAATACAAATAAGGGACTGACTCTGAGACACTGATTGTGAGATTGAACTTCAGAAGCCAAGAAAGCAGGAAAGCTTCCCCTTTGGAAGAAGGGTGTTTTCGGGTACCATAATGGCCAGCTACCTGGACCCTGAAGAGAACACTCTGGCTCTGATAGCTAATGACACCAATCCCAGCAAGGAGGCAGAATGAGCCAAGAATGAGCTGAACCATGAAAAGAGACCTGAGAAACCAGACCCATTCCAGAAGCCCCCCTGCTCTTACATGGCTCTGACTGCCGTGGCCATCCAGGACATTGGTGCCCTGGACAGATGGGTCTTTGCTCAGCAAACTGCCTGTGCATCTGCCTAGGGTGCCAAACCTGAGTGACGCTGTGATCCCAAGTGCCAGGTTGCAGTGCTACTCTCTGAAGTGTGGCCCACCCAGCTCCCTCATCATAAGTCATGACTCAGGGTAGTGACCAAGCCAAACCTGGTCAGGACCCAAGAAGGGTTGCCACCTCCAAGAGATAGAAAAACTGGCCACTGCCTCCTCACCAGCCTGACCTCTTCCCTGAGCCATGACTCCCTAAAGCCACCCCCTTCCAGGAGCCTCAGTTCAGGGAGCACCTCTCCACCTTGGTTCCTCCTCCTTACTCCTCCCTGCTGGTAAGCCCCAACTCCATATGGCTTTCCAGTGCAGAGAAGGGCAGGAGTGTCCACCACTGCATCAGCATGCTGAGGATCTTGCACATGGAGCGGGACCTGGGTGCCATGCAGCAGTGCTCCCAGTGGCCATGTGGCCTTCACACAGTAGTGGAAGCAGCCACCAGTGCCTTTGCATGCAGCAATGACTGTCAGCTGCAATAGGCCAGGGAGTGGGAGGAGATGAGTTCCTGTTGTAATTTACCAGTGAAAACCAACCTGGCACATTGCAACTAGCATCACAGAGGGAAAAACAGCTATGCTGGCTATAATCAGCCAGGTGTTCAGGGGTCCCCCTGAACAGGGCCCACAATGTCAAGTGCGTTGCAGGTACACTGGTTAATCTGTACCTGAGATTAGCTCCAGAACCATTGTTATCCAGAGTCAACAGAAACATGTTAAGTATAAGGGCAACTTTAGAGTAGGACATCAAAGTTCACCATAAATAGCCCATTAATTAGGTAACTCACCGGAGAGGTGAAAGACCTAGGTTCATGTCCCTGCTCTTTCTAAGGCAGAGTGGTGATTTGAACCTGAGTCTCTCACAGCCTGGGTAAGAACTCCAACCATGGGGCTATTGGGTATAAGAAAGAGTATAAGAAAGGAGGTTGGCAGCACCAATGCTGACCTGATTTAGGCACTTAATTCCAGAAGAAGGCTCACAGCTATGAATCCTGAGTGAAGGGAGGTGCCTTTGAGGGGGTGGGGCTTTGACCACACCCATCTGCTCAGCATTTCCTATTGTCTAGGTAAGACAGCTCCCTCCGCAATTTGTTGGCTTCTTAGAATCCATAAGATGCCTACCTCTCCCAATGCATTGTATAAGGAGTCTGGGCATCCAACTCAGGGCTATGGATTCCTCTAGGTGGCCTGTTGCCTAAAAATTCAGCACTGCAATGCTGATCAATTTATGGATCAACCCTGTCAGGCGTTCAGTTTGCTAGAGAAGGGCTCCAATATTGCTCTTCAAATGCACTGAAGAACTTCAAGAAAAATATTAAACAAACTGAAATATTAAGTTTGCAGAGTTCAAAGCCCCTTCCACAATTCACACCACAGTCATGAAAATGAGATTTATAATTTACTGTGCACTTTGCTACCTTACTGCAAAAGTGAAGAACAACATTATTTTCCCTGGTATCAGAGGGGTAGCTGTGTTAGTCTGGATCTGCAAAAGCAGCAAAGAAGCCTGTGGCACCTTATAGACTAACAGACGTTTTGGAGCATGGTGGGTATTCACCCATGAAAGCTCATGCTCCAAAACGTCTGTTAGTCTATAAGGTGCCACAGGATTCTTTGCTGCATTATTTTCCCTATAATTTAGCTGTTCACTTTTTACAAATGGGGCACACATTAAACTGGTGCGTATGCAGAATAAGGATTAATCCTGTGCATAATACACAGGAAAATATTTCAGTGTTGAAGACTGGTAGAGTGACACTACAGATTGCCCATCGTGATCCTACAGAAATAGGAATATCTATGCTCTTTTTGAAGCTGAATGCTGAAATGGAGACTACAAACAACATAGCTGTATAGTATTTATTTGTGACTTAATTCAAAACCCTCATAATCCAAGAGCAGGCATTTCCCGTGCCAGGGGGAGAAACTGTAGACTCTTTTTAGTGGCTGTTTCTCTGTAGCAGTCAGCACTATTATCATTCCTAAACTTTATCTTTTAGCAAAGAGAAGAAACACATTTTAAAACTTAGTACAACGTTCTCCATTTAAAGCAGATGTTGATATGCTGATAGTCCAGATAATCAGATTTAGCATCTGACAAAAGCATGTTCCCGAACTAAATGCACTAACAAGCATGCCAGGCTTTATTGGTTAAGCCATACTAAAAAAATCTTGTTTTCTGGAAACTCTCCAGGATAGCCTCATTTTGTCCCTTCTTGCTCCCACTTGTTAGTTCCTGCTCAAACTGTTCAGAATGAGCATTGCTAAAATAGCCAAATATTTATTTGCTCATTATAATTTCAGTCCCAACCAATCTGAATTCACTTGTAAAATGCAAAGTGTCTTTGGTGGAGTCTACTTCTTAAAGACTATCTGCTGCTGCTGAATTGGTACTTCCTTTCTGCCTCTTAAAAACCAGCATGCTTCTTTGCATCATGCTCTGTATTTGAAAATTATGGCGTATATTTTCAGCCATGCTAAAGCCAGACCTCCCTGTTTCTGGATGCAGTTGGCACCCATAAAGTTATGGGGGCAAGTCTGAGAAGTGATACCTCTACATATACAAATCAAGTATTCAAAATTGCCACTACTCAGAGCTACATTCTCTGTTTTCACCCTCTAACTAGTTATAGGTATAAATGTATACATGGCTCATACCTGGATCAGATTTGTGTTCAGAAGCATTTTTAAAAAACTCAGAAAACGTCCAGACTTGGTCCACTGATCCCACATTCCAATATTGAAACGATAGTAGACATCTAGGCTATGTTATTGCAACTCCATGTACACATTTCCACTTACAATGCTGATGAGACCCATAAACTCTAGTTTTAACTTAGTAACAGCACCAGAAAAATGTTCTGAAATCTTCAGAACACATGCATTACCAACCAAAACAACAGCATAAGTTTATTGCTGAAAATCTTAACTCTCTCACAACCTACACCATTAACACATATCTCAACTTATATGGTAATCTCCTCAAAGCAGGATCATTGTCTTTTGCCTGTGATGTGCTATGGACGTCTAAGGCGTGGTTTAAATAATGGAATGGAACCCTTACGTTTCTAAAATTCTGAACAAGTTAGACTGGATTCCTATTTGAGGTTGGATTTTTTTTAAATAAATCAAAGCAACTTTAAAATTAATATACAATTTATGACCTGTATCTCTACAATATCTGAACTGTTCTTAAAAATATTTTCTTAGTCAGTCTATTGTCCTTAAAACATATTGTAAGCTAGAGATATATAGGGTACATACTCTTCAGCTATTATAGAAGGATTTTGGAACTACTAATTTGTGGCCTTCACCAGAGATTATTAAATTAATAGACCAAATAATGGATCGTATACCCAGTAAATTTAGACCTACTTTTTTTTAAAAAAAAATTTGAGTTTGGTTCTCGTTAGTGGAGGTCTAGCTGCTAATTGGCATTTTGTGTATTTTTGGAGTTTAGCTTTACACAAGAACTGTTAAACATATTTCTATTCTTTATTACCTAGCATCAATATGATGGAATGGCCAGAGCAGTAGAACCTAGAACAGAAGGAATCTGGATAGATTGTTGTCTTATCAGGCTTCCCCCAGCCAAAGTTTCTGTAGCCAGAGTTCTAAACAGAAAGCTATCAGATAGCAGCAAAAGTCAACACAGAAAAGCTTCAGGATTCTTTCAGTCTAGAATGCACATAAACTTAAGAGAGCTTTCTACAGAATACACTATAGATTGGAACACATCAAGGAGACTGGTTTTCCACTGTAAGGATCTCCCAAATCCATTCTCTGGGAAGGGGGAATATAAACACAGCATAAAGAGATGCTCCCTGCAATTAGACTTGTCAGAAATTCCCTTTAAACTCCTGTGACCAATTAGAACCTGGTTGCAATATCAAGGGGAGCCCTCCTCCCTGCAATGCTGCCACAGTTTTCAGAAGAGCATCTAGTCATGTGGAGTAAGATTTAACATGTGCAAGATACAATACTAGTCACAATTCCTGGTCAGATTCTAAAATGATGAAGCCTGGTGAGGCAGGAGCAAAAACCTTTGCATTTCTCATTAAAATAGGACTGTTCTTACACACATCATTTACTAGCCTACACCACTACACTTGCAATCTTCTTGAAAGCTTTTTGTATTACCACCAATGTAACTATATGGCAGATATTTATGCATAGTCTTCAAAGATCTTTGAAAGCAGGGTGTGCAAGCGGCAGGTGTGCTCTCTGTCTTGGTCAAGTCTTGAGGCAGTTACTCTCTGGGAACTGGGTATTGGTGTTGTACCGAGATTCCTGAAAGAAGGGATTGCCCTATATGCTGTCTACCCACCTCTGTTCCAGGACTGATGTACGGTGTGTAAATAAAACTAGTTACTCTTAGGCCTGACCTACACTAGGAAATTAATTCAGTATAACTATATCACTCAGGGGAATGAAAACTCCACAGACCTAAGATAAATGTCTATCAGGGATGGTCTAGACCAAGGGTCTCAAACTCAAATGACCACAAGGGCAACATGAGGCCGCGTGTTTGAGACCCCTGGTCTGGACACTATTTGGTCCTGCCATGAGGGCAGAACACTGGATTCGATGGCCTCTCGAGGTCCCTTCCAGTCCTAGAATCTGTGAATCTATTAATCTAAGTGACACAGATAAAACAACCTAATCCTCAATATAGATAGTGTTAGGTCAACAGGAAAGTTCTCCCATCTACAGCCTCTTGGGAAGGTGGAATGCCACTGCTGACAGGAGAAGCCCTGCCATCAGCCTAATCAGCATCTCCACAGAAGTGGTGCAGCAGTACTGTTTTAAGTCCAGACAAGTCCTAAGAATATGTATCACCATTTCCTCCTCCACTGGAAGCCAGTCTGAAAGACCCTAGACATCTACTATCACTTGTCAGAGGTGCAGCAATACAGTAAGCTATTCATCCAAAAATACAAGAGAAGATATGCTCTCTTTTCTTGTTCAGAAACCATCACCCAATAATGCTATTGGGTACTTTGGGTGGGAGGGGGAGTGTAGGAGACCCTGTAATGATACAAAAGGATTTTGAGCTGCTGTATTTTGTTTCTTAAGCACAGTACTGAAAACATTGCTTTGCCACTATTAACTGAAAATAGGGGAAGAACTGAAATAAAATTAGCTAAAATTGGTTTTAAAAAATGAAGTGGCAGGAGTAGACTCTGACAATAAGGTGCACAAGTTAACAATTAAGCATATATGCTAAAAGAAATAAGGTGATGGTTTATAGTTTAAAAGTTTGGTAATTTAAGTGTGCATATAATGTTGGCACATAGCCAAGGACAGTGAATTGGCAGTTTCAAGCAGTTTGGCCTATGGCTGGTGCGTTGGGAGGCAGAGTAAGGACTGAGGTCAGGTAACGGTCACTCCAAAACTGAAGTGAGGGGTCAGCCAGACATGCTCAGTCCAAAACTAGGTAAGAGTCCCCAGACCCCATAGTAAACATCCCATAATACTAAGTCTTTATTTGACAGTTAGACTTAGCATTTATGATTGGTCCATACTTATAGACCAATCAGAGAGAGTCTGATGGTGATTGGACAACAGGTATGCTCATACTAGGATTGGCAAACAAGCCAATCAGAACAGACCAAGCAAGCAAAAGTCAGTCAAGTCAGGAACAGGAGAACCAGAAAGAACCTAAAAGAGCAAAGGAATCAGAAGAAGCAGCAGAAGCAGAAGCAACTGCAGGGTGACAGCAGCAGTGCTGCTGAGAGAGAGAAGAAAGAACCTTAGACAGAGCAAAGAGAAGCCTACAGAGAGTAAACATGTTACCTATAGTATAGGACAATGGTTCTCAAACTGTGGGTTGGGACTCGAAAGTGGGTCGCAACCCCATTTTAATGGGGTTGCCAGAGCTGGTATTAGAGTTGCTGGGGCCTAAGACCAAAGTCTGAGCCCCACAGTCCTGGGGCTCAGTTTACAGGTCCCCACAACTGGCACTGAAGCCACTGGGCTTTGGCTTTGGCCCACCCTCCTGGGGCAGCAGCGCGTGAGTGGGTTCAGGCTTCGGTCCCTCGTCCTGTGGTCATTTAGTAACAGGGCTGACTCTAGGCACCAGCATTCCAAGCATATGCTTGGGGCAGCATTTTTCAAGGGGCAGCACTTTTGGGTTTTGTTTTGTTTTTTCTTTTTTGCTTGGGGCGGCAAAAAACCTAGAGCCGGCCCTGTTTAGTAATTGTTGTTGTCAGAAGGGGATCGCGGTTCAGTGAAGTTTGAGAACCCATGGTAATAGGATCTAGGATAGAAATAGGGTTAATTAATGTATATGCTTTGGATAATAAAAATGAGTGTCTGTGGTGTGTATGTTTACGTTACTATGAATAAAGTTTAGAGTTTATTAAGATTGCTGTCAGTGTCCTGCATAGGACTGATATGTGGAGAATATAATCCCTTAAACCATTCCAACTATGACATTACGGATCTTGGGTAGTTTAATTTGTACACTTGTGCTAAGGGATTTATGTTTAAATTTAGGCTTAGATTAATTGCATTAGGAAAGAAAATACTTTGTTTTGGAAAAGTACTGCCTAGGTGTCAATCCTTTGAGCGGAGGGCTGTATCCGTGTCCTGGGGTGAACAGATCTAGTCTGTTCTGGGGAGTTTCCTGAAGGACATACGGAGATCCTTGGTAAACCCTGGCAATTCTAGTAAGGAGGCCCCCTCATTTCACCTTGCAGGAACAAATTAATAGATCAACATCTTGGGAACCCAGAAGTCAGCAATAGGAGGGTTACTCTGGGATTCTTGAGTGTGTTCTTGGGGTAACAGTAAGTGTTGATGTACAACTAACATTTGGTGTAACTTTTTTTTTTCTTGATGTAACTCTGTCTCTACCTAGGAAGGTGCAGATCCACACTACAAAACTGTTGAAACACACATGGCATTTCAAAACTGTTTTCCTAAATAACAGGAACATATTTAATTGAAAAGTGAATCTAAAGCAGTAATTCCACATGCCAATAACGTGACTTAAATAGATGCTGCTAACTATTTCTCCTTAAGAACTAACCACTCAAATAATCAGAATGTGGCTGAAGACATTACAGAAGTTTCCAAATACTTGTTACAGCTGTCCCAATAAAATATACTTAATCAAACGGCAATATTTCATTCTAAATGTCTGCTTTTAGAATAAGGTAGATAGTAAACCTTTAAAAATTGTGAATTTTACATGTTAAGTAATGATACCACAATAAAATGCCTTATCTGCATATATTAAACTTTAATCATCAGATATATTCTGCCACCTGAAAAATGGTTGAGCTTCGATTACACTCAGAGTCATCTGTTGGCAAAGACACATCAGAACTCTTATTTCATGGTGTAGCCAGAACAGAACCATCTGGGAGCTCTGTAATAGCCAGAGCTATAGCCCTGTTCAGCTGAACTTATTAATCCTGTTAAAATGTTTTCTTCCCAAGAAAAATCTGATACTGGATGACATCCAGGACCATTAGCTCTTAAGATTCCAGAGTAGCTGGAAAGGTATTTAACTAAATCAGCTAAACAGCCACTTATCTTTTTATCAATATCATTTAAAGACACTTCTGAATAGGGCTGATCAAAAAATTTCCATAAACTGTTTTTTGAAGGACAACTGGGATGTGACAGACAACACATTTCATTTTGATGTTTCAGTTGAAATTAAATAGTCTGACTTTCCTGAATTGAAATGTTTCATTTCAGCTCAGTTCAATATTGCACTGTGTTCTCCAGAACTGCCAGTGCCTCCTGACAGATGTAGTTCTGGTGCCTCAGAACTCTGTTCCACTCTACGTGCCTGGGGCTCACTGGGCTAGACTAGAACTCTTACGACGCACCACAGCCGTGTGACCCTCATGATGCATTGCAATGAGTCAGCAACAAGGGAGACTGTGGTGAATAATGGGTGATGTAGTCCCAAAAAGGAGCGCAGTCCTTGTGAGAGAATGGGGGCATGAGACAAGAAATACAATTCCCAGGAGGCACCGCAGAAGTTCAGGTAGAGAGATTAATGTCAAACTGCCCTGAAACAAAACACTTATTTGGTTCAACAAACTGAAATATTTCATTTGGATTCGCTCAATGGAACACTTCCAATTTTTGATGAAGTCAACTTCCTGGAAAGTTTTCAAATAAATTAATTTTCCATTTTTCGCATTGAAATTTTCTATGGAAGAAAATTCTGACCAGCTCTACCCATGACTAATTTGTTGAGTGAAAGTCAAATTATTTTACCACAAACTTTCTCACACAAAATATCACTGCAAATATGAAAACAAAGATATCTAGATTTGTACTCATGGAAGAAATGGAGTTGTTTCTATAAGAGTTATATTATTATTGAAGGATAATTAGAAGCTGTTAAATATAGAGGCAATATCTTCATAGACACCAATATATAGTTTTCCTCTGAAAATTACCTTTGTAAACATGGAATCATGAGCTGTCCGTTTGTTAATTCTTGACACTTTCCATATAAAGCATGCTCAGGTTACAAACGACTTTTTTTTTTCTATCAGCTGTGAAAATGCAATCTGAGATATGAAAGTCAAGGTGGGTTTTTACTTCCTAATGCTTCACAGCCAATAACTAAGGTTCTGCAGGCCAGATACCCTCAAGTTATACCCATACTATTCCACTGTCTTTGAAATTCTGAGATAACTGGAAAACCAGTTTCCAAAATCCAACTCAAACAGCGCAGAAGTTGAAGTCCTCCTCCCTCCAATTATCCATCTATGTCACAGAGACAACTTCCTCCCCCTTCAAACTTTGGAGTTTTCCCCTTAAAGCTCAGGAGTTTAATATGACACTCATCCCTTGGGCCTGTCTCCTTTCTCGCCTACAGAATAATTAGTCACAAAATGGCAGTCATTGTTTCTATAATGATACAGACAAACTGGAAGGAGTTCTGAGAGCAACAACAAACATGTTCAAAGGTTGGAGGGACTGACTTACAATGAAAGATTAGCTTGCCAAGCAATGATTAATGGGGGATGTGAGAACAGTCTACAAATATATGGAGGGTGTAAACATTAAGGAAGGAGAGTAATAATTTACAGAGGTACACAGGGGACAGAAGTATGACTAATTGGATGAAAGGGAACATTTACGCTGAATTTGAGAGAGAACTTCCAAATATTTGCCAGTGGAATATTTCTAACTAGGGATCTGTGGAAGTCACAGCACTTGGGACCCTTAATAGTTAGATTAGATGAAACAGTAAAAAGTTTACTGTAGACAACAGCTTGGCATTGGCAGAAGGGTGGACTGAATGAACTGAATAATCTTTCTCATCTGTAACTCCTGTGATCCTATGAGACATGTTACACCAATGCAACAGGGTAATATATAGACCATTTAGCAGAATACAAATGTGACATTTCCAATTGGAAATAATAGTTTAATCTATAGAACAGACAATCAAAATATTATCAGATAACCTGTTTGAAGTCATTAGTGTATCACCCTACTTTAAAGCAGGAAAGAACTGAGGCCCTTTGTGAAACCATCTCTTACTTGCAGCCCAGCCTATATCTGCAAACACTGAGGAAGAGATGAAGGGTTCTTCAGAAGTTATATGTGTTGCATAGCCATACAGACAGATGGGTAACATCCCAGGTAATCATAAATATGGAACTGAAGTAGTTAATAGGAAAGGTAAATGCAACTCTACTACTCCTGCAAGGATCTATAAAATCAGAAAAAAATGCTTCTGAAGTTATCATGTACAATACAGACCACATAAATAGTAACTGAAATGTAAACTAAATGTACAGAAATAGAAAACATATGTCAAAAGCACATTTACTTGACCCTATTTCACCAAAAATATCCTTATTTCCTGTTCTCAGTTTAATCCATCACAATCTACAACTGTCTTTAGTTATATAATCTAATACTTATCCCACATGTTGCTGTGAGTTTATACACTCAGAACATTACAAGAAAGGTTTTATTATCAAACCCTCTTAACAGATATTTACAGAGATTATGATTCTTAAAGTCACTAAATATTATTTCCCTTACAGCTTCCTTTATTTCCCCAAGTTAAAAACTCAGAACATGTGTAACATTAGGACAATGCCATATTTGCAAAGAGCACTGACTCTATTCTCTCCAAGCCAGACTGTACTTGATCTCATGCTTCCCAAAATATTACAGTTGGATTAAACATTTCTGGTGACCAATCATCTAACATACTAAAATATGATCAAATAGTGGTACCTTAGCACTTATCTCCATGGCAAGTTACTGCACGACAAGCCAGGGTGTGAATCTACAGTGCAACAGCCTACCACACAGTAAAGTTCCATGTGAACACTGCTGCAACTCAGTAAAAGTGCTAAAGTGAAGCTTAGCATATTACTACTTGAAGGCACAGTATGCCCACACTGGGACTTTCAGTGTGATGCAGCAATGTCCAAATGGAACATTCTGGTGCAGCAAGCTTGTGCACTATAGATTCACACCCTGGCTTGCTGCACAATAACTTTCCAACTTGGGGGGAGGGATAGCTCAGTGGTTTGAGCATTGGCCTACTAAACCCAGGGTTGTGAGTTCAATCCTTAAGGGGGCCATTTATGGATCTGGGGCAAAAATCTGTCTGGTGATTGGTCCTACTTTGAGCAGCAAGTTGGACTAGATGACCTCCTTAGGTCCCTTCCAACCCTGGTATTCTATGTAGACAAACACTGCAACTACTATTGTGCAAACAGTTAAAATATAAAAGACACAGCAAAGAGTCAGATTCAACTTTGGAGCTGAACTCATGTTGGACAGAGAAAAGGCCACATCCTTCCATCCACTGTCTCTTGAGAGAGAGGGTACTTTTCAACACTGTCCAGAGTTCTATAGGATCACACACCAGGATTCACTTATCATAAGCACTCTGTACAAAACCGTTCAGGGAAGGAAAACCTTCAGGATGAGCCTTTAATCCTGAGACTCTGGGAAGGCAAGCAGGAATCTCCATGAAGTGGGAGGCCAAGAGATAGCAGCTATATTGAGTAGCTATAAGCTGCTTGGAAATAGTAGGGTTTCACAACCACAGTCAATACTGCAGGCCTCCCACACTGAATGGAACTCTTGCATTTGCCTACAGTATATTTCTTGGTCACCTAGTGCAGGGGTTCTCAACCAAGGGTATGTGTAGCCCAGGGGGGCACACAGAAGTCTTCCAAGAGGTACATCAACTCATCCAGATCAATGTTTCTCAACCTGGGGGGGAGGTCACAAGTGCAGGTCTGGCATTAGGGGGTGGCAACCACACCACAGGAGGCCCCACAAAGCTAAGTTACATGTTTCAGCCCTGCATGGTGGGGCACAGGCTTCAAGGATACAGTAATCTGGAAAGGTTTAGAACCACTGACTAGTGAATAAAATCTTCAATATGTTATCAAAGAATTTAACTTGGGCATGATCCATGAATTTCTTGACTCAGTATGAGTCATAGCTGCCTTACATTTAAATAGTGCCATGGTGGGGGGGTCCTCTGTGACTCTTTCTTGCCTTAGATACAGACCACACTCACTCCAGGCCACTTCCATCACCATTGTGTTTTATTATACTGTTCTAGCAAGCCATTACTTGTAGTGCTGTCTACATATTTACACATCCCAACCAGCTCCCCCTCTTGCTTCTGGGGTAAAGGTGGCAGCAGCAGCCAGCCCTACCTTCCTTCAGCGTCTCTACCCCTTTCAGGGCTTCCCTCCTCTCTATTTATCTGTTCCCAGCTGCTGGGGCTGCTTCTCCCTCTAATTAGTCCTTCAACTCTGGCTGCAGGTGTTAATTGATCCTCTATTTAGGTCCCAATTAATCTTTATTGTGGAGATTTAAGTGATAGGGTACTGGGTCAGCTCCTGCCTCAGGATTCCTGTCACACAGAGGAGACGAAGGATCAAATCCATGGGCTGGATGCCTAGACAAGGTTTCTCACATTCTTTTAAAACTCAGACAGACAAAAGTTATAGACCCAGATATTAAACATTTCTGAAATGAGGTTGCTTCTGCACTAATGCACCCATATGAATACTGTGGGTCAATAGCAGATTCTATGGACCAAATTATCAGGAATTTAACTGAAAATACACCTGTAAAAATCCATTTTCAGGGAACTCTCAACATAACTGTATAGGGGATGGAACTAGGGGTGCTGAGAGTCCTGCTGCACCCTTTGGCTTGAAGTGTTTTTCATCATATACAGGGTTTACAGTTTTGTTCAATGCTTCCCAGCACCCCCACTATGCAACTTGTTCTTGCATCCTTGCATAACTGGACATTACATGCATGAATTCCTGTCTGCATACACAACTTCACCCCTGGGTCTCAAATCACACGGGGGAAGGGCTTGGGGTGGAAACCTATAAGGTTGTATCTGTCCTATCTAGAGTCTGAACTGGAGAAAAAATATCTAGTATTCTCCCAAACTCCAACCTATAAACTAACTTCCATCCACCAGAAACACCAAAAGGAGGCCTCAAAACAAGAAGTAACTCAAAGTACAGTGTACAGATCTTCATAATGTGATCATCCCCTTCCTTTATTTTGTACCAGCAGAAAAATAGTTAAGAAATCAGCTCTCATCGTTATCACTTTTGGACCTCAGAATTAGCACATTACTGAAATAAACAGGCCAGTTTACAGATCTCATCTATTAGTTCAGGCTGTCTGGAAATGCAAGCAAACATGATATGTCGTTTGCATTCTGAAAGTTATAGAGGACCATTAAAGACTTAGCAAGAATAGACTCTGGGGCACAAGATGGCAGCATCCAGGAAAAAATACCAGCTCACTGACCTACCATGAATCAGCCCAATTCAACCTCTGATTCTGCCTGCCTCCTCTTTCCCTCCCTCCCCGCCCCGCCCAAATATCCACCAATGCAGAACTGCTCCCCAGTGCATTTCCTAGTAGTTTTTCCCCCCTGTTTAGTTTAAATGTCTCAGGAGGCAGGGCTTTCATCACTCCACACCATAACAGATCTTACTCCCAGAATGTTTTTTTTTTCCTGATATTCATCCAAAGTTTTCCCCTTTCTTAATGTGTCAGCTAATTACTCTTCAAAAAGTCATGGAAAATGGAAAGTCCAACTCTGAAACAAATGCAGGGCTTTACAAATTGTAGATAAACACATAAATAATAAAAAAGATTAATACTGGATGTATGTTAAAGTATAGTACAACTAATTTTAAAGCAGTATCAGGAGTCTTTATCATTTCTTCTTGTTTGGGCTACATTTAAATTGCTGACAAAATGGTATCCAATTATTTTCCAAAGGAAAGAGTGTTCTGCTGCTAGTTGTGTAAACAAAACATTAGTAGTTTGGAATGAACACTATAGGGTGACAAGTATTTAACCACCTGATAAACAGGTATATTGGTATAAAATATTGTACTGATATGACAATATGCATTGGCTATTCGTCAGATATTACTGATTTATTATATTGAAAGTAAAAATGATTTGCCTCACATTTCCTCCCGGTAAACAGTGGATCAAAATTCCCTTATTTTAACTTTGTGTAAAAATAATGCTTAGATTTACAAGCAAAGTAGAGTTTCAAGTAGTATATATATTTCTATCTATTCAAAATTTGGATCACATAAAGCGCTGTTGTCAGGCATAGATATAACGTATTGAGTTTCATGGTTTACTAACAGAATAGGTTAACAATCAGCCATAAATGAGGGTGGTAAAAGATAAAATTAGCTAAATCTAAGCAATAATGCTTGACTTGTTCAGTATGCCCTGACTTTTTAAAAAAAGACATAGGGTAGCTAGTAGTTTTGTTTAATGTGGTTTAAAGAGCTGAACATTTTTACCTGGTGCATAAACATATTGTATGTGTTGTACATACAATAAATGAAGACGCTGCATCAAGAGAGAAATTTTAAACCTTTAGGATGAGATAGGTAGGAGTGTGGGGGCAGGGCCAGTGCTACCATTAAGGCAAATTAGGTGGTTGCCTAGGGTGCCAAGGTTTGGGGAAGCCAAAAAGCGGTGCCCCTAATTTTTTTTTTACAGCGGTTCCTCCCCGAGCACGCAGTCGCTGCTCCACTTCTCCTGCCTCTCAAGCTTGCAGCACCAATCAGCTGTTTGGCACCGCAAGCCTGGGAGGGGAGGAGAATTAGAGCGGGGGCAGCATGCTCGGGGAGGACACGGAGCAGAGGTGAGCTAGGGTGGGGAGGTGCTGCCCAGCTCCCCTGGGGTGGGGCTGCCACAGGGCGGGCGCCTCAGGCCAAATGGGGGGCGAGGAGCTGCTGCAGGGCTGGGAATGAGGAGCGGGGGGCGCAAGGTGGAAGTTTTGCCTAGGGTGCGAAACTTCATTGCACTGGCCCTGTGTGGTGGGAGAAGCAAAAGTGCCACTATAGATTGCATATACACACCCCTGCCCCCCAGTGGACTGGCTCTGTGTGCAGTAGTGTGGTTCTATTGCCTTTTTGCCCATGCATAACTGCAGAAGATAGAGTAAGGGCAGGATTTTCTCTCTTGTTTGGACTATATAGCTCTGTTTTCCCAGTTATAAATGGGACTTAAATTAGAAAAGGCCCATAAAATTGTTTTGCGGGGAGCGTTCTTACCTCCTGGACAGTGCCTCACAGCCATTTTACATCTTCTGGACTCTGCAATGGTTGGGCAAGGTATTGTGTCCTTTGCCGGCTTTTTCACAATTTGCCTTGTTCTTGTTTCCAAACCCCATTTAAATCCACAGGTTTTGTTATTTCTGCTGCAAGTTCCCCATTCACTCCAGGGACCCACTTCACAGCCTTCTGATAAAGCAAAACAGGTCATAAATTAGTGGGCTTTGTCTGTATCTGTGTATCTTTCTTTCACAATACATGGCAACTCTAATTAGCAAGAGTATTGAATTAGAAGTTATTGCTTGTAAAATTTATTGTTTGGTGAAATTTCAGATTATGATCTTAGTTTGCAGTTTTTACAAGGCAATTGTGTCAGAAACATGAATTGTCCTAAACACTGACACAAACAACAACTAGCCAACCACAGATTCTTTGTAACAATTCCCTCTACATGGCTTTCATTATTTTCATGGCTTTGTAACAATTCTCTCATCAACTGGTGCCTGTTTTATATTTGATACTATTGTATCCAGAAGATTCTAACTTGTATTTTTAGGCTGTTTATCCTTTGAAACTAAAAATGTTCATCCAGAAGTTACAATCTGTGTCTTCTACTCAAGCAGTGTACAAAGTAGTGTTTGTACCAAAAAGAATGGTCTTTTGAAACTTTGCTTGGTGAGCACATTCTGAGAGTGTGGTTCACATAGTGTTATTAGCAGAATGAATAAATGAATTAAAGAATCAAGATAAGGAGTTGGAAAAGGACAGAAGAAATAAAACACAAAACTATATGGTTAATCCACAAAAGCATAGGTATAGTAGCATTGTCAATGCCAACCATTCATAAAGAATGAGTCAGCCTTCCTGCCCGCCCCCATCATGAGACTAGCTTAAAAATCATGAAAAAAAATAATGTAATTAAAATGCTGGGTTCTCTTCATGTGTTCATGTTTTTTGAGCCTTTAGGTTCATGTTTTCCTCAGTCATAAAGGTTCAGTTTTTCAAATAAAATCAGAGTCTCACAAGACATGATTCCAGGTGTGAGGCAAATCCACAACCAAACCAGGGCTGCTCACTCAGCTGCCTCTCCAACATATCAACGATCAGGTCTGTGGCAGCCACTGAGGAGGAGAACCTTCTTGCAGACCCCCTGCTACACAACATCCTGCTTGGTGTGCAGGTGGTGGAGTCCCCCTCGGTGCACCGGAGGTTGGTCCTGGCTAGTACCACCAGGATCAGAGACCTCCTGGACTATGACTGAAGGGAGTCGGTGGACTCCCTAGTGCTCAGCCAGTGCATGGGACTCACCACCCTTGTGTTCCCCATCATGTGCTCCAGGAGGTATGTGCAGCCTTACTGCCCACCTATCACACTTTCCTCAAGTCCTGCAGGAGGATACTCCCTACCTGCACCTCACCATCAGGCCTCTGCCCTGCACACCTCCCCAGCCACCCCTGACATACCACCTGAACAACATGCAGCCAGTCTGCCTCTGAATCGCCCTCAGGAAACATCAGTATGCACTAGTGCTCCACACCCTGCATTTCCTTGCCCTCACGTTCCACCCTGACACCAGTTGGAGGGAACTCCTACCACCCCAGGAGGGTAAATATTCCACTCTGATCCCCTGGCCCGCTGGGGATATTAGTTGGTGGCTCCTTCATGGAGCTGTGAGCACAAATGTGTACCTGGAACAGTTCACCATCTCCTCCCTTGACACCTGACCCTTCTGCAGTGAGAGGGAGACCCTGGTGCACATTTATAAGGGTGCATCAGACTGGAGAAGCCCTTCATCCAGCTCCTCCAAAACCTCCTTAAGTTCTGGCTGCACTTTTCCCCACATGTCTTGTTTTATACACACCCTGTCTGTGATCCTATGAATTCATCAACCTCTTCCTGGTGCTGGCCAAGGTGGCCCTCTCCCACACCAGGAAGAGGAAACTGGATTGGGGGAAGGAGGGGCTTTGCGACTGGAAGCCTATTTCTGATCCTTTTTCAAGTCACATCTCCAGACAAAGTTCCTCTGGGCTGTGTCCACTGGCTCCCTGGAGAAGCAGTGAGTGCCATCCGAGGTTCTCTGCTTGGTTTCTCCCTTTGGATCCCAGATTTCATCCCTGTGACCAGGGCCAGCTCCAGCTTTTTTGTCACCCCAAGCAGCGATCATGGGGAAAAAACAAACAAACCACTATCGGCAGCAGTTTGGCGGCTGCTCTATTGCACGGCTCCATTCTTCGGCAGCAATTCGGCGGCCAGTCCTTCCCTCTGAGAGGGGCTGAGGGACCTGCCACCGAATTACGTCCGGGTCTTCGGCGGCGATGCCCTCTTCCATGGGTTGTCCCAAGCACCAGCTTGCTGCGCTGATGCCTGGAGCTGACCCTGCCTGTGACCTTCACTGCCATCCGTTTTTTCTTTTGCTATCCCTTGTCATTACTTGATGCCTGGGTCTGGTGCCTCCTCCCTCTTATGCTGCACACCTGCCCATCCTCAGAGCCTCAATGGGTTCCCCTCCAACAGAACTGTAGTGAGCATGCCGGCATACAGCAACAACCCAGCTTTACTGACTTACCCCTCCCAGAGCCTGCAGTGACTCAGCCATCAAGCATGTGGCAGCAACCTATCCCTGAGTGGAGCCTGGGTCAGATGACCCCCCAGGTTCTGATATTTTCCCAGTCCTGCCAGAGCTGTAGATCAGTCTGTACAACAGCATTACCTGTCCAGGAACCCTCTTGCTATCTCCCAGTGTATCAGATTCTCTCAGCCTGCTCCTGCCCCAACCTGGCCCAAGCCCTGTTCCAGTCTTATCCTTGCCCTGCTCTGACCTTGCTCCAGGCCTTGCCTACACCTCCTGACCCCATGGGACTCTGACTCTCACCAGCTGTGACTTTTGGCCTGTATCTGAACTCGAGGTGTAGTACTGATTTGGTTTCTAACCATCCAGCTTCAACCTCTGGCTTGCAGCTGGACTCTGGCTACAGTACTACTTCTGGCTTGTCTACAGACTATGATCTTGGTTCTGACCCCAGCCTGTCCTCGCATCTCGGTTCCAGCGCTACCCTCAGGCCGGGCCCGCCCTGACATCTGGCTTCAACCTCTGCTGTGACCACTAGGCATGACTATCAGGAGACAGCGCCTCACATTACGAGCTGGAGCTTTAACAAAAATATCAAATATCATGAGATTCATTCAGGCGTCAGCAATGCTGGCTCAGTTTTATAAACTTTATAAGTTTTAAATTGGGAATCACTCCCTTTCTGAAGTAAATCCAAAGCAATGGTAGTAATCCAGTTCAGTAGCTTTACAGAATCTGCAATTAGTACTCACTGTACTCTTGCAGATGGGAGTGATTCAGACATTGGGAGATGGTGAGGTGAATTCAGTTTTCCTATATCTGTCCTTTAATCCTAGCCCAGGTGACCTGTGAGTGTGGATGTAGAAGCACATGTACATTTCCTCTTGGCTGTCGGGCCTCACAGGAGTAACCTCCTGCCAGGTTTCATGTGCTCCTAGTTTTCCCTTTGACATCTTGGGGATACAGGGGAGAGGCAGAGAGAACACACTGGGATTAGCAGCACTACTAGGGCCACCCAGCAAGGACTAGAAGCTGGAAAGACAAATCCTCTCTGCTCCCATCCTGCCCTCTACTCATGTGACATGGGAAAGAAAGAGGGCTTCAGAAAAAGCTGAATGAATTCAGAGTTAAAATTCCCTGCTCAGTATGAACTCAGCCAGCCCTATGGCTGGACAACAGATATTGTGTGGGTAGACTTAGGAGTGCACCAACCCCATAATTAATTATAATTAATTAATTATATTAATTATATTATATTATATTATATATTTAATTTAAAGGCCTGATTTATAAGTTTTCAGGAGAATGAGGTTTTTAAAAAGCCAAGGTATAAGACCCTGATGATAGTGATGTAACAAAATGGACCAAACTCTGTTTAAAAATCTACAGAAAGTTACAATGTTAGAGAGAGTGATGTTTTTCTGAGAACAGTGACTAATTTAATGAGATAAAAAAAGACAGCTGGATTACATTAGTAGTTTCATCTAGTATATATACACCAATGTTAGCAAGAAAAAATATTGTACGATGTAATTACTTGAACTTGTCCACTTTAATATCTAGAGAATTCAAAATGTCAACACAAGACTATTTTAAATTTATATCCCAATTTATAAGACATTTTAGAATCAGAAGTGCAGAATAAATCGAGCAGGCATTTCATAAAGATACAGATATTAAAATAACTGCTACGATAGAGTTGTGCAAAGACACTTACCCACACATTCCATAGTTTCCTCTAAGGATGCAAATCCATCAGGGCATTCTTCAAAACAACGGCCTCTGTGTAAGTAAAAGCCAGCTTTGCATTTGGTGCAAAAGTCTCTGCTAAAGCAAGAGTCGCAGTTTTCTATTCTGCATCCTGAGACATATTTTAAAAGTTTTCAGTTAGAATAAGGCCAAACATGAAAGCAATTAAATAGCAAAAATAGAAGAGTTAAACAAAAGAGATGCCGTCAAACTGAAATCCACCCAGTATTTAAAAAAAAAAATTACCTTTGGCTACCACATTTGCCCCAGAACCCTATTTTCTGTGATTCTAGAACTACATTTTCCTGTTTTTAAAAAATAGATATTTTCCCTTCCCTCTTGCTGTATTAAAGATACACCCAAACAACAGAAACTGACTCAACAGTGGAAATTGTGAAGTTGCTTATGCACAAAGTGCTGCCAAATGCAAAAAGAAGTTGAAATATCTATTTTTTCTCTTGCCTTAGATGTTAAACAGTAGGTACAATAAAAATTTTTAAAAGTGCAACTTTGGAGTTGATTATCCTCCTGTGTGGGATAACATTGGGTTTAATAGAACTATATTTTGTTGTGGTTCCCCTCCCCATACACACATACACACTTGTATTTAAACACATTTGTGGGAGAAAAGGGGGAGAGGGAGATATTTAGAGAAAGAAGAACAGATAATGTGCTAACATATATCATTATTGCCTATCATTGCATATAGTGTCTAAATAATTTCCATTAGTTGACCATGAACAGAATATTTGCAGCCACCTGAGAATGATTTCTTATGCTATGTTTGATTTCTAAACTCACATATGAATCCATATGCTATGGTACAGATACATAGTTCTTCCAGATTTTATTTGCAAATAGAATTTAGCACCCAGTATCTTGACTTTCTGCTTCTCTTTTTGTTAGTAATATACATGCCATATATCTCTTCTACAGCATGTGTAAGTAGCTTCCATGTGGCATCTCAGGATTTTGATTTATATCCTCAGTTGCTGACTAGATTTTTCTCCCCATTTCTAAAATATAGAGTCACAGTGCTATCTGTGCTGAGGATGCTGAAACTATTCTATACTGGTTGTTTTTACTGACTACTCAGCTATAGTTACATATCAAGCTGATGCCTTTGTGTTACTTAGGTCTACTGCTCTTGTGTGTTCCAGAAGCAATGTTCAAGGACCAATCTGTTAAGGTCTCAAGAAATTGTTTCTCAGCCTTCTGTTTATAAGACATCATATGACCCAGTTTATATATGAGTCACGCACTCTGTTTTAAATAGGAAAAAGGTAACTAAACCTAATTTTGCTGAGGAGATATAAGCTAAGACAAAGTATAGACTCTCCGTCATTCCAAGGACTCTAATCCAGTCCTATGCACAGAGCAGGATGCTGGAAGGGATGAGGCTTCTGCTTCCTAAAGTAACACATCTGGGGGCCAATCTTCCACTTCTTGTGCTTCCTAAACTTTCACTGGACCTTTAGAATATTAGCTTTCTGATACAGATAGTAGAGCTATTACTAAAATGATGATTATGGGTGTTTATTACTTGAAAAAGGAAAGGTAAACATTCAGAAATCAGTCACCATGAAAACCTTTAAGATAGACAAGTCAGACATTGAGTTAGTATATAAAACAGGAATATAACTTCTTGGTTTGTAAATGAGCCATCACGCATGAAAAGAGGGATAGGTGATTTAGAGAGAGAGAAATTTAGATCTACACAAACACACACAGAGGTCTGAAAACTAGGGATACTTAAAAGGCTATGTTATGGAATAATTAAATATAATAGTATTGCTGTTTCTGCAAGATTTTGATTAGCAAAGTCTCAACACACACACACGCCAGGGCAAAATGTTCAAAATATAACAGAAAAATCCATTGATAAAATAAGAGTCACACACATTATAAATCATGAATATTATTTGAAATATTTTATTCCTTTTTAAAATATATAAATTGCATCAATATATCCATCCTTAGCGTCTGAAGTTACATCAGAAAGCATTTGGAATTCATTTTATGCAACATTGTATTAGTTTTTGTGGTTACTTATGTCATGCATTTCTTTTTCACTCTTTCCAAAGGAGCAAGTTGATCCAGTGTGGTACTTCTGAAATAGCTATTTGTAAATTCCTCTAAGAACTTTGCAAGTTTATAAATTCTTTAAATACAAGGACTTTAGTATTTATTCTTAAACCTTAGAGGGCCAAAAGTTACAGTAGAGCCACTTAAATTGATGAGACATTTTATCTTCTGCAGCAGTTAGGGAAACACAAGGTATTTTACAGCAACTCTCTATTGTGACATTGAACTATAATGTAGGCAGTTTTCACAGGAAAAGTAATTTGATCTTTGGGACCCCTTTGTGATTATGTGTAACCCAGGTGCCTAATAGGGAAATATCTCTTTAAGAGACCCATTTGGGGGAAGTAAGAGTGAGTTGTGTCTAGGCCATTGTTGCTAGACAGATTTAGCACTCCATATCCAGAAGCTTCTGGAATTGGGTGTGGTAGTTTTGGTTCCCTGTTGCTGGGGTCAGACTGTGAAGCATTTTGCAGCAGGTTAGTGATATTGTTAACCCTCTAATAGGGAAGCATGGACAATGCTAATTATAGCAAGGGGAAACTGGAAGGGGAAAATAACTTGTATTTTAATTGGATGCTTTGAATGTTGTTTTGATTTTAGCCAAACTGTTCTAGTTAAATTGTCTCAAGTAGTCTGATTCACCAACTTTTCTTTAAATGCAGTAATGGGGAAAGTTTTGTATTTTCTTGAAACAGGGTTTTCTTTAAATCTATAAACTTAACTGAGTGATTGGTTAGTTAGCTGACTGGCAGCAGTGATTTCACCAGAGGAAGAGTCTGCAGGGATTCCAGCTGAAGGTTCCTACAAGCAAGTGGAGGGAAGACGTTGTTTTAGACTCAGCATACTGTATAGATTTGGTGATCAAAGACTCTAACTGGGACTGAGGTGAGCATGTATAACGGTGAAAGTAATGTATCAGAGGGATAGCCATGTTAGTCTGGATCTGTAAAAGCAGCGAAGAGTCCTGTGGCACCTTGCAGACTAACAGAAGTTTTGGAGCATGAGCTTTTGTGAGTGAATACCCACTTCGTCGGAAGCATGCATCCAAAACTTCTGTTAGTCTATAAGGTGCCACAGGACTCTTTGCTGTGAAAGTAATGTCTGTGGATTATAAAATAGCCATGTCATGCTGTAAACATTAGATTTGTATTTGTTTATCATAAGATTTTATAATGTTATTTAATTAAATTATTTCTTTAGTTCCTTTTGGGACTTGAATATGGGGAGGCTGACCCTGTACAATCCTTGCTGAAAATCCTTGGAGACTGATCTCTGGGTCTCCAGCTACTTTCTATGGGAGTTGGATTATTTTCTTTAAGCCACTGGAGACAGGAAATGAAGTGAACTCCAGCCCCCCCTAAGGTTAAATATGCAGAGCTCAGAATTAGCTTACTGAGGTCTTCAACATACTATATGTAATAATATAGCTGCCACGTGGAAGCAACGGCTCTTCAGGCTCTATCTATCTTAGGCTATGTCTACACTATAAACTAGGGGTGTGATTCCCCTGCTTGTGTACACAAACTCATGCTAGCTCTCATAAAGCTAGTGTGTGTATAAATAGCAGTGTAGCTACGGTAGCACTGGTGGTGGTAGCGGCGGTACGCCTGAGCCATGCCAAGTAAAACTTGCCTGAAACCCATGGATATATACTTGGCACAGCTCAGACATGCATCCACTGCCACTTCCCACACTACCCTGGCTGCACTACTATGTATCCCCAAACTAGCTAAATGAGAGCTAGCATAAGTATGCGTACATGGGCAGAGGAATCACATCCATAACTCAGTGTAGACATAGCCTCATGGCTCCCGTTACCGTAGTATCTGAGATGCTCAAAATCTTTTCACGTATTTATCCTCACAATATCCTTGTGAAGTAAGGAAGTGCATCTCCCCATTGTACAGCTGGAACCCTGAGAGACTAAGTGATTTTCCCAAGGTCACACAGGGAGTCTGTGGCAGAACAGGAAATTGAACATAGGTCTTCCAGATCCCAGGCTAACCCCCAACCCCTGACCATTCAGTCTTTCTATGTGCGTAGTCTGCTGTTAGTACTAGTCCCAGGGGAGCCTCAAAATGACATTCAGATCCTTTGTTTAGATAAAGCCCAAAGGTTTGGGTGCTTACCCAAAATTTAGTTGCCAAAAAGGGGCTAGTTAGCTGTCTGCTGTATCATTTCCTCTACTTTTATGCCTGAATGGATCTCCTAGGGGCCCAGCATCTGTGCATGGGGAGAAGGCTAGGAAGTGATGGCCAGTGAGAACATGTTTCAGCTTCCACCCATCAACCCTGATCCTGAGTTAGCTACTCCCTGCAGGAAATAGATTTCCACAGTTCTTACTCAGGCAAAACTCCTGTTAAAGTCAACTTAAATTGCTTCATGTCCACAGAAGAAACTGAGATCCTTGGTTGGAAGATAACAGAAATATTTATTTAACTAATAATGGCACGAATTTTGTCTGGGTTAAGGACCAGGCCCTTAATACTTAATCTACAATGCATGTGGATAGCAAATTAAGAGCCTGACCCTGCAAACTCTCTCCCAGGTTAGCAAGCACTTTCAAGATGGGGCCATAAGGTGACTTGCTTTGGTGATAGTCCTGCAACAGTTAATTGCAATGCACGTTTGTTATAGTCAACATGCATTGCAAATATTTCATTAATTGCAATGCTTGAATCAAATGTCCAGTATGTTTAAATATTCATAAAAACATTTGCTTCTTGCCCACCCACGCAAGACAGTTTGAAAAGACATCAAGGTTTTTCCAAATAATTTAGTCCAATGATGAGGTGCAAAACAGAACATGAAAAGAAATTAGCATCATGTGACCCTCCCTCACATCCAAGTGACGCAAATGTACACTTGAAATAATGCATTAATTATTTACTTCCAAAACGGGGAGGGAACAACATGTTTTGAAGTTGATTTCATTTCTAGATGATCTGGTGGTTCCTTCTGGCCTTAAAATTATGACTCATTTATGTACTGTTGTTTTAAATGAAAAATCACTTGCTAAAAGCACCCTTTGATAAAAGTGTTATATTCTTGCTAGATGAATTTTCACTTCACCTGACTTTATGGAAACTCCCTTAAAACCTTGCCTGGTTTGGTTTAACAGAACATATGCAAAGAGCACGTTTAAAAAATAAATTAATAATTCTATTCTATTTTGGTTTCTGGATCATAATTCAAAACTCCTATCTTATTTCCATCCTTTCTTTTCCCTTTTTTGGCAGTTCAGATTTGTTGGGTTTTTTGTTTGGTTGGTTTGAGTTTTTGTTTTATTGTATTACCACAAAGTCCCAATGTTATAATTATATTATGAAGGCACCGGTAGCAGCTCCATAGTTAAGGGTGAATTGAGATTTCCATTTAGAGCAGTTCATATTCTTTTTTTTTCTGATGAAGATGACTGATTCTGATTACCAGACTCTTACCATGTAACCTCGTCCAGATTCAATTTGGGCGGGCGGGGGGGGGGAGAAAGATAATGAAAAAAACATTTCTGCACTATTTTAAGAGTTCTAAGACCCAGATACTCAGCTGTGTCACACTGCCACTCAGCACAGTACACTCCCATGAGCCTTAGGATTGCTGGGGTGAAATCCTCACCATAATTTATAATACCCCAAAAGGGCCATCAGCAGCCAAGGACCACCAGAGAGTAGTGCACAGTGACCACTCCTCATCCTTGATGCAGCCACAGCACATCCTCTACACAAGTCAGCTACTAGAGGTCTTGAACCCAGGCCCACCAAGCATGAGCCTTATCCACTGCACTGGCTCATGATAAAGGAATTGCTGTTAATACCCAACCACCAGAAGCTACACTCACTGACTCAGTAGGCTCAAATGACTAACAGAAGACTGCTGATTGGGCACCAGTGGGTATAAAGCTTCCTGTTCCTGTCCCATCCCTTGTCTGAGTAACTAGTTGCTAGACCTGTTGCTGCTCAGACCTCTGAGACCAATTCCCATCTTCCTCATCTGCTCCTTGTTCTTGCTGTCTCATCTTGCTCCTACTACCACACCTCATCCCAGTTCTTGTCACCATGCGTTGTCCTGCTTCCTAGCCCTGACCGTACTTGCTGTTTCTGTCTTAGACGCTTAGCATGGCTTCTGACTGACTCTGGCTTTGACCCTTGGTGGGACTCTACTCCTGGATCCAACCACTTTGTCAGACAGCCCACATTATGGGCCCTGACAGCTTGCTCAGACCAACCTTGGTCTTCTCTGGGACTCATTATTGAGCCCCCAGACCAACTATGGACACTAGTGGGGCTCCCATCCTGCCATCATCCCAGGGCCCTGTGAGCCCTCAGATGCAAATCACTGCCCTCCAGGCAGAGAACTAGAAACTGAGGAATCCAGTATGACATTTGCAGATGGGAAATCATTCCTTTCAGGAGCAAGCCACAGTACTCAGACCAGCTGTGGGTAATCACTCATCATCTCTTATGACACCAGCTCAGGAGATAGGCCCCAGAGTTCCTTTGCCAGACAGATATGATGGCACCCTCAGTAATTTTCATGGGTTACTCATAGGGGAATTCTACGCTACTGTGCATGCTCAGAAGTAATGTCCCCTGCAGATTTCTTTGCTTCTCTGCAGAAAAATGACTTTCTGATGAGAAGCAAAGGGAAGCCACAAGAGTGATCATAGGACCCTCCCCAGCAGTATGTTTTGGGTGTCCAGGGCAGCCGGCAGAGAGGTAAATCACTGTAGGGCAGAGGGCAAGATGGGGAAAGACATGGCTGGTGCCTCATACCCTACAACAGGCTCAGCTGCTAATCCTGCCTGGGCTGGGGAGGATGGGACTTCCTCTTCCCCTGCATGACATCCGAGGTTGTGTCAAACCCACCCCCAGATTTCTCCCCTGGCTGTAGGAAGCTCTGCAAACTGCCCCCCATCCTACGCTTCCTGCACCCATCACTCCTCAGCTGAAGGGGGAGGGATCACTGTTCAGGGAGCTGCTCCCCCATCCGCCCAACTCGCATGCATCCAGACCCCCTCATACCCAGACCCTTCCACCAAGCCTCACTCCCTTCCCTGCATCCAGACTCCCCTCCAACAAGCCCCACTCCTCCTGCACCTGGACCACCCCAACAAGCCACCTGCACCCAGATCCCCACCTTACCAAGCCCCAATCAGCTTCACCTGGATCCCCACCCCACTGAGCCCCACTCCCCCAGCATCTGCCCCCCCACTAAGTTCCCTACACCCAGACCCCTCCACTGAGCCCCAACCACCTTCACCCAGATTGGCCCACACAGAACCCTCTCCACTCATACCTAGATCCTCCCACACTAAGCCCCTCCACACTTGGATCCTGCCTTGCTGAGCCTGCCTGGCCTCACCAGCTGCACTTGGCATGGAGGAGCAGGATCCTGGGGTGTTTCTGTGGCAGGCCCAGTCCTTGTGTTGTGTCAGGGTTAGGTGCAGCCTCACTGCTGAGTCCATGTCTGGGAGGTGGGGGGGAGCTGTATAGTGATCTCCCACCCCTGTGCAGCCAGTAGCCTGTGCTCCCCAATGCCATGCCTCCACATTTATTTGACAAATAAAATTTGCAGAATTTTAAAATACTGTGTGCAGAATTTTTAATATTTTTTTTGGTGCAGAATGCCCTCAGGAGTAATGGGTTCTTTACCCAGTGCAGACTCCTGTTTATGCTCCAGCCCCAGGTGTACATCACAGACCAAGTTAAAGTGTGGTTAGTACTGAGCTTGCTTACTGGGAAGGTCCTGGCATGGGCCTCTTGCTTTTTTAGAACAGAATCACTTAGTATTGACCAACTGGGACTCATTCTTACAAACGTTTGCCAGTGTTTTCAATCACCCTCACAAAGCCCACATGGCAGAGACTGCCTTCTGAAAGCTTCAGCAAACCCTGGGGTCAGCCTCTTCCTATGTCATCCCATTCAGACATTTGGCCATAAATATCATCTGTAATGATGCAGCACTCCTCCATCAGTTTTGGCTCAGGCTTTGCAAAGAATTAAAAGACAAGCTGGCACAGATGGTCCCACTGACAAACACACCCCACCAGTTTATAGACCTTCATGGACCCCTGTATCCAGATAGAAACCAGACTGCACGACCAACAACTGGAACAAAGGAGGAGACCATCCACTTCCAGCATTTAGCCAAAGCTCAGGGCCAAGCGAGTCTTCCCTGGGTAGAGTCCATACCAGCTGACATATAATGGCCCTGCCTATCCCCAAGTGAATGAGACTAGGAAGACAGGAGAACCTCTGCTTCTGTTGTGGAGGAGCAGGGCATGCAGTATGTAAGTGTCCTTTCAATTCCCCTACTAACCTGATGACAGGGAAGAGGCTAACACCACACCCAGTCAAGTCTGGGTACCATGAGGGAGAAACCCCAAAATTATGCTAACTCAAGAATTTCTCATCCATTTCCATATCTCCATCTCCACTGCAGTTGCAGATTGTGCAGTTAGAGCAGGACTTTCCAATAGAATGGGCCTTGACTGATTTAGGAACAGGGGACAATTTTATGGATTTTTTTGTGGGCTGGGCCATCAGTCTCTCAATATAACCCAAGGGTAACCAGACCTGGTAGAAAGAGTACATGAGTCTCAACTGGCATCAGGCCTGGTTACACAGAGACCGCACCACTGGAAGTGGTGACTGGAGATCACCTCAAAGTCCTACAGTTTAACATTATTTCCTCCTAACATTTCACCTTGGACTTTTTAGGGTCACTGCAGCTTATTCTTCACAATCCCCATATTCTGTGGTCTCAATGAGTTACTGCCTTTCCATCAAGCTTCCATAGGGACAATTCCCTTCTCGTTCAAGAACTTGAAACCCTAGAAATAAAGCCAGAGGGTTCCATTCCTGTAACCCAGATGTTCCCTGAACATGGCAGCAACCCTGTTGGACCTAGAAACTCCATCCCTGCACAATAAATCAAATCTTACTGTAAAATACCAACACTATCATGATACCTTTAAAAAATGAAACAGACTCAATACCCCTGCATTGTGTTAACAATTGCCCTATTGACCTTTAGCCCAGAACCAAGGTCTGAAGCAGAGTTAGCAATGTTAAGAGAGTACCTCCAGGAAAACCTAGCAAAAGGTTTCAGCTGCTGCTGTACCTCTTCTGTACTTTTGGTGAAGAAGAAAAAGACTACATAGTGCTTAATTTGTGCCAGGGCTGAGCCCCAGCACCTCTAGGGTTGGCAGTTCATAGCCCCAGCACCTCTGGGCTTGCTGCATCAGTTATGAATGTAAAAAAAATTGCTTGAGTCCTGGCACTCCTTTCATTACAAATTAAGCACTGAGTACTGGGTACTGCACCAAATAACTAAATATAACTAGTACCCCTTACCATTAATCTCACTGCTCCTGGATAGGTATTAACTGGACCTTAGAAGAGCACATAATCTAGTTTGAATCAGGGAGGGAGATGAGTGGAAGACAGCCTTTAGAACAAAGTATGGACACTTTGAAACTTCGGTAATGCCCTTTGGACTCACCAGTGCTGCTGCCACTTTCCAGCATCTGATCAACAACATTTTTCAAGATATCCTAGACCAGTTTGTAGTGGCATATCCAGATGATATCTTAGTCTATTCCAGTAATCAAGCAAAGGGCCTGAGCAGGGACCAGGATCTAATTGCAAAGCTTCTGCCAAATTTAGCATTTTTGGTTCAAGAGTTCCTCTGATCCCACAGGCTAAAAGATCACACAAACTTAGAGAACTCAGTTTTAAGATCTCTGACATAGGAGCCTTTCTAAATAAAGCTGGGAAGGCAAGGTATTTACATTTTTCATAATTTTTGCCACAGAAGTCAATGGAAAATGATCTCAACTGTGGGCTTCCAGACACAGAAAGACAACTGCCTGAGGGGTACTAGAGCTGGGAAGAGTAGGAGCACAAACGCGACAAGTCCATGGGGGGTGTGAGGAGCAGGAGCAGAGGGAAAGTGGCAGGGGAGAAGAGTGGCAGGATAGCCTAGTTGGAGGAGAATTGAGGTGTGTCTACACAGCAAAGAAAAACCCATGGCTGGCCCAGGCCGGCTGACTCCAGCTTGCAGGACTCAGGCTCCGAGGCTGTTTTCAGTGCAGTGTAGACTTCCAGGCTTGAGCTGGATCCTGGGCCCTGGGACCCTGTGGGGTGGGCACTGAAGCCCAGAAGTCTACACAGCAATGTAATAGCCCCACAGCCGGAGCCCTGTGAGCCAGAGCTAGAGGGAATGGCGGGCATGGAGGTGAGGTGGGACTACGTGGGGTATGGGGAGCTGTGTACAGGAGGAGGAAGAGGTAGGGAGCCACTTAATCCTTTGAGGTGCTTCTCAGGAACTTGGGTGAGCAGTCTGTCTGATGTTTGAGAAGAGGTCCCCTAAGACTCTGTAAGAGGAGTGCTCCACTGCAGTACACCTTCCCTAGCTTGTGCACTAGCACTCCCTTCTGGCTCCTCAAAGGATCAAGTGGTTCCCTACCTCTTCCTGGAGTACCCCATTGCTTAGGCAAAACAAAGTTAGAAAACTTCTCCCTTCGTAAAAGCTGATATTTTAATTTACAGAGCAGAATTTTTTTTTTAAAAAAAAATCACACTTAAAAAGGGAAAAAAATCACCACTTCAAACTTCTCCAATGTGCGGTCAAATCACATTATGCAATCTCTTAATTCATCATGACAGAACTGCAAGGACCTGGAATTCCAGTGGTATGTCTATATTGCAATTAAAAATGGTTATCCCATGCCAGCTGATTCAGGCTCATGGAGCTCGGCCGGGGGGCTGTTTAATTGCAGTGTAGGCCTCCCGGCCCAGTCTGCAGCCCAAGCCCTGGGTCCTTCCCACCTCAGAGGGTTCTAGGAGTTAAAGGACCAGATTCTCTGTTGGTATAAATAGGCATAGTTTCATTGACCTCAATGGTGTTTCACCCATTTATAAGAGCAGAGACTCTGACTCATCTCATTAGATCAGAATTCTCTCCTTTTTCAAAAGGGAAGAACCAGCAGAAGGGAAGATAAAATCACAATCAGGGAAGAGCTTGTATACAGAAACTTAAGACCGTCTAACTTTGTAGTACTGTCACAAGGTAAAATTTCAAAACCTGCTACGTGATTTAGGAACCAAAGTCCTGTCAGTGAGATTTATGCTCCTAAGTGCCCAAGTCACTTCTAAAAAATGGGACTATGGTGTTTTTGAAAATTTTATCCACAGTCCTTTGCATATCAAAATTCATCATTTTTTTCAAAGGGGATAGTGTTTCCTGACAAGTTTCATTCTGTTCCATATATGACTGCTTTAGGACAAATTGATCTGCTGCTGTGAGAAATATCCTTAGATCCTGGTTATAAAATATTAGAGTTCAGCCTTCATAATCCCATTAACACTGACCTAAATTTTCAGTGTCAGTTTATTTGAAGGCCAGAAAGTAAATCCAAGGAGGATAAAATTAATATTCATAGACAATTACATAAATGGGGCATTAAAAAATTGTGATGAGCAAAGGCTGTATTAGCAAATCATGCTCAAATTACAGTGGCATTCAAGAGTACTAAACAAACAGAGGAACCAAAGTGCTACTAATAAATTTTTCCGATCTATTTTGTCTTCCTGTCTCTAATACTAAAATGCTAAGTCTGCTTTTAAAAGACAACAAGCATTAAGGGACTGATAATGTTTGTCGTTTTTTAAGACTGAATCAAGAGAGGAGACATTCAAATACAAATTCAGATCTTAAGTTAATTCCAGATCCCAGTGCGTGGAGTCTGTGTTTTGGTGATCATTTTCTCTAACTTAATTCCAAGCACTCATTATTTTTCCAATTGAGCAGGCCACGTGGAAATGAAGGGCTAAATGCCAAGCAGCTGCATTTCAACCAGGAGTTTGCTTCCTGTTCCTGGGAAGCAAATGATGAGTTTTGGAATTGAAGGGCTGGGAAGTACAGCTCAGAGGACTGTGGGATACTATTTGCAGACTTTCCAGACCCAAGTGTGGTGGCCTGTACTTAAGCTGTAGCTAAAGTTCCCAGGTGTCTGGTTTTCAACTGGAACACCTGGTCGAAAATGGACCCTGGCGGCTCCAGTCAGTGCTACTGACCAGGCTGCTAAAAGTCTGCTCGGTGGTGCAGCAGAGCTAAGGCAGGTTTCCTGCCTGTCCTGGTTCTGCGCAGCTCCTGGAAGTGGCTGGGGTGTCCAGTTACTAGGCACAGAGGTGTCCACAGGGGCACCGCACGCTGCATCTGCCCCAAGTGGTGGCACCGCAGCTCCCATGGGCCAGGAGCCACAGCCAATGGGAGCTATGGGGCTGGCCAGCGGGACATGCCAGCTACTTCTGGGAGCTGCCTGAGTTAAGTGCCACCCAGAGCCTGCACTCCTCACCTCCTCCCGCACCACAACCCCCTGCTCCAGCCCTGAATTCCCTCCCACACACAAACTCCCTGCCAGAGTTGGCACCCCACAGCCCCCAGCCCCAGTTCAGATCCCTCTCCTTCACCCCAAAACCCTCATCCCTGGCCCAACCCCAGATCACACACACCCTAGCAGGAGGCCTTATTCCCCCTCATACCCCAACCCTCTGCCCTAACTCTGAGCCCTCTCCCATACCACAAAACCCTCTTTCATCAGCACATAGCATCTTCACCAGACACGCTACAGCAGCGCAGATGCATTGGTGCAGTTGCGCCTATGTTGCGCTTCTAATGTAGACTAGCCCAGACCGACAAGAAATTGGGGAATGAAGGAGAAGCTGATGAGGGGGATGGAGGAAGATTAAGTAGTGTAGCTTTGGGAAGGGAGAGAGGACAAGAAAGGGAAGAGGGCTGTGAGCTCTGGCTGGTTTTGGAGGGAGACGGAAATGAACAAAAAATAAACTGCAAAGAGCAAGGAGCTAAATGAGAACCGGAAAGTTTAGTGAACAGAAAGGAGGTCAGAGGCTGAAGCTCCCAGCTTAACTTAAACCTCAGGCTAAAAATTTTAAAAGCTGGGGGTCTATTTAAACTGTTAAGTAAAAATGGCTTAGGCACCTGCAGCTCTTTCTTCAAGATACAAATCTAAACACCCTATGGGCTGTACAGCAGTCTCTTGTTGAAGAATGTGCAAACCCAGTGGATACATCAGTTTCTGGGGATTAAAATGGACCTACTGCTTCACTGGGAGAGCTTTAGAAGAATGAGAATTTTGCCATTGTGAGAATTCTTTAACACTTAGTAATATAGCTCTATTATGTTAAAACATGGATTCATTATTAATAGGCATCTTTTAAATACTTGCCAAGCCACAATAAGTATCTTTTCAGACATAAATTAGTATTTTACAAATATACAATGGTCTTCTTAAATCTAAATTGACTACAGATTCAGGAATCTTAATTTAAATCATTGCCAGGATTTTTAGCTTCGAGACAGATCTATGGCAGCCCTACTGAAATGATACAGAGTTAGGCCAATAAGTTACAAAATAAGAAGGACATGTCCAAATGCTTATCATCCTTTGTTGGGGAAAAAAATAAGGCGCCTGCAAAGTAGATTTTATCTAAACCTCAGATTCCTGGCAGTTAAATTTTATTTTCAAAATCCCAAATACTTTTTAGACCACATACTAGACTCGCCTCTTTTCAGTTTTTAAATTAAAAGCCATTTTTTTGAATTAAAGGCAACAATAACAAAAGTACCTAAAACTACTTTTTACAAACTTAAAAAACACTGAGTTAATTTCAAGTTGACTGCTTCCTCCACTAGTCACTGCATCTGCTGATGTCTTGCTAGGAGTTGTAGTTGCTATATAGATTTCAGGAGAATTTAGTATAGCATCCCATGGGCTATTCTATATAAGCATTAGCCAAGAAACTTAGCTGTTCTATTTGAAGTAAAGTTTTGATATTTTGCAACACAAGCTCATACTGGGAGGCATTTCTTAATATAGTAAATTAACTAGATATGTTTATTAAACACTTGTTTATTTTGTGATTGCTCGTTAATGTCTACTCTGTGCTAAACATTATTTTTATATAAGGCAGATGGGACTGATTGTGACAGATATGGAAATATCCTGCAATATCTTTGGGAGATCTTTCTATATTAAATGTATGAATCATTGTGGGCTAAGGATTGTACATAATTCAGTGAGGAGGTCTGATGGAGTGTTCACAACACACCACCCCTGAATGGGGTGAAGTGTCTCAGAAAGGGTATGTAGGCTGCATCATAGGGACGAGGCAGACTTGACTGACAAGCACTAACTGAAGATGGAGCCCATCTGAGTAGGAGTAGGCAGGGCTTGTATAAAGCCTGAAGGTGAGAGCAGAAGAGGGCTGCAGGGTTGAAATTTGCAGTCACTCCCTGGGCCTAATCAGGAGAGGAGGAAACCCATGGGGCAGGGGAGAAGAAGCCCTGTGATTCTGATCCTGATGGGGGGTTTACCCCGGGGGCAGGGGGGGAAGAGGTGGAGCAGAAAGCCCACAGAAGGCAAAATAGGAAGAAGCCCAGGTAAATGGCAGAGGGGATTGAGACAGTGGAGATCTTGGCTGCAGAAAGTGGGTCTGGCTTCCCCTACCAGTCACTGAGAAAATGGCACAGTCTTGACATGGAAGACTGCCTGGAATGGCACCCAGACAGCTTGTCAGGGGAGACTTTGTTATCCCACAAAAGGAAAACTGTATAGTGACTTTGCTGGAAGGCCAGGCCATGAAGAGGAAGTACTGCTACACCTAGAGAGCAAGGGGAGCTGCTGCGTGAATGAAGGAAGGGAGTGTCAGACAGGGCAGGGCTAATCTCCAGATGCAGCCACATAGGGTAAGTGGACCCTGTGACAGGGAGAGTGACCACAGGTCCTCCAGGAACTTAGAATTGGTGTGGGGGGAAGGGAGGGAGAGAGGCTGATGATTAGACAAATTCACTCACATTATAACTGCTCCAGGGAAGTACTATCACCTGGAGAGGTGTGCACATACCAGTTCAAACAGGATTCTCCAGAGCCCAACAGACAAAGAAAGGATTTTTGGATAAACAGCCTGACTTTAAACTAATTCAGGGCCTTCTTCCTGATCTAGCAAACGGACAGGACCTTCTGTTCAAGGGGGGAAGCCAGTGCTTCCTGGTAGGGGCTGAAAGACCTTTGGCCTACTGAGGGCCCATAAGACTGATGGATGACCTCTGGTAAGCTTTTATCATGTACATAGGAACTATTATATATATATAAAATGTTTTCTTGGTAATGCTTTCACCTTAAGATTAAATGTACTAGCTTATAAAGAGCTGTATGGTAACTTCTAACTGCTGGCATTTACAGCTGTTTATAGCCTTCAAAGAGAAAGTGAAGTGCAGATGGTGACCTGTTCAGACCATCTGGCTTGCTGGGGATATTACAATGTAGGCGAGGATCTGTTCATGAGGGGAAAAACCCATCAGGAGGGAGAGAGATGCAGGTTTCTGACCAAGAGAGGTGACGGCTAAGGAAGTGGGGACCTACAGTGTGTCTTTGGTGAACCAAGGAGAGGAAATACAGATGCAGTAGCCCTACACTCTGACGATGACAACTTTGGGGATGCTGCTATTTGCACCTTGGTGAGAAGGAACCTGACTTATGAGATGGAAAGAGGAGTTATGTAATAGTCTGAGTACCTAGTCAAAGGTGAAGAGAATGGTGAGTCACCACACTCTTGTAAATTCCAAAAAGGGAATGGCAAAGGTCAGTTTAGGCACAGGTTAAATTAAAAGATTCAGGAGGGGCTTGTCTTAGTCAGCCTAATGTAGAACCAATAAACTTAGGTGATGGGTTTCATTTTATTCCCCAGTACAAATAGTAGACTTTCCTGGGAGCTTATTTCCTTCTGAGATTCTTCTATTCAGAGGCTAGGGAGAAAAACAAAACATCATTCCTCTCTTGGGTATTTCCTTTTCTACAGCAAAGATTACACAGAACCATTCAGCTTTATTTCCTCAATATATTGTTCATTCATACCTCAAATATTCAAGAAAGAATTCATGTCACTTTAAAGTGAGATTAGTTGTCTCCCCGCCACCAGAAACTGTGTCCATTCCTGTACACAAACCATCCTTGAATTACACGACTCACTGTGACCAGAAAAATTTTAAAATAGCCTTCCAAGTTCAAAATGCATAAATCAGTTGCATCTAGCAAAGAAAATTAGTTTGAAATTCACAACATTCATAATTTTGGAGCTGTTACATTTGGCTGTGGCATTTACAGTGTTATGTTTGGCAATACTGATGCTTTTAAAACAATGTCAACATTTTCTATAAAAATATGCTCTATTGCTCCTCTAGCACAAATGGGCAAATGTTCCAATAATAAAATATTAAATTGCTTTTGTGCCTATAAAGACAATAGGACAGAAATCATTTTAACTAATACAAATCAACCCCTGAAACTCCCACAAGGGATTTTAACCTAGCCTGCATTTTTGATATTTTTAACTGAGAAAATACTATCTGAGCAATAAAACCAAGAGGTGATAGACTCAGAAAGTACATCCTACATGAAGTAAGAAGAATTTTATACTTTTTCTTATTTATCTTACCTTACTTTGAATACCTCTAAAGAATACAATTGCTAGCTATGTCTCTATGTATGTCACAGGATCACCAAACAAAGACAAAGCTGGGACATAAATATAAATCAGTTGGTGATTTTCTTTAACATAATCTTTGCACAGAAATCACTTGAGAGGAACCAGAATTGGTCTTCAAATACAGCTGCATCATTAATCTCAAGGGAAAGATTTTTCAAAGGTACAAAAGGGCAGTTGAGTGCCCGGGGCTGCTGGAACTAGGGGTGATGGGGGTGCAGCAGCACCCGCTGGCTTGAAGTGGTTTCCATCATATACAGGATTTATAGTTTTGTTTCATGGCTTGCAGCACCCCCACTATATAAGTTGTTCCAGCACCACTGCGGGTGTCCAACTGTCAATGAATATCAGTGGAAGTCAGGCACTTAATTTACATTTGTGCTTTTGAAGAATCTGCCCCTTAATTCAGGATTAAGAACATTGCCACAGCTAAAAATTACCTTGTGTACATCATGTAGTGGAAGGAAGTTCAAGTAATTTCTCACGCCGTACTCTACCCACAAACATTTTTTTTTCCTTGAAGAAAGTATTGAATGACAGACATATTAACCCTTACCTAACTCAAGAAAGTCCTTGCTATTACGTTACTGCTGGGAAACAAACTTACATGCCTAACAGTTATGTTAGGACATATTTCCCATAACCACAATGGAAATGGTTTTTGAACAAAATGGACACATTTTTACAGCCCCAGTTTAAATAAAAAAAGATTTAAAGCGGACAAGTTGCTGAGTTCACAATTAAACTATGCAAATGAAGGCCAAGATCCCAACACACTTTATAAAAGGGATATATTAGATATACACTGGGATCATTTAATCCTCCATGTAGCCACATGGTAAATATTAGGCAGCACTCAGCAACATTACATAACAGTTGGGAGCAAGAAGTGAAAAATAACATATCCAACTGAAACAGCACAGGGAATTTAGAAGAACAGGCAGAATGTCATTTCATGAGTTGGAATCTGGCCAAAGCAGTTAATGCTTCTATTCTTGTGAAAAGTGCCACAGAATGACCTCAGGTGGACCTTGGGTTTTTGTCTCACCTGAAAGATAGCACCACATTCTACAAGCATAGTGGACCTCGACACCATACCGCTGCATTAGTTCAGCTCTAAGGGACGAGTGCCACGTACTTGGTGACAATCTCATTTCAAGAAGCACAAAAGGTTTTTCTTAGTGGTTTGGTGACCTAATTCTGGTTAGACAGAAATCTGACAGAATCAAAAACACAAGGCAGTAGTGGGATCAATGTACACATTGACAGACTTGATGGCCAGACTGTATAACAGCCTGGCATAAGCATATAGAGAATCTACATGAATAACCACAACTAGCAGATAGCGGTGCAATTACTTGTGCCCATGTATTTAAAATACACTGGTGTTTCCAAGCCCAAACACATAAATCTGAATCGTGTTGTATAACAGTGGGCTGCAAAATCTCAAACAAAACAGTAACTAAATGTTAAAGCCTTTTTTTTAAATAAATGGTACCTCTGTTTTATTAAAGTAGCAACACTCACATGTTGTGACAAGTCTGGAGTGAGGGTTCAGTCACCTGAATTTTGTGTGGGAACAAATAGCAGGGAGGAGAAAAAGGACACCCCTATCTTTAAAAAGGAGTGGGGGAGAGGACCCAGGGAAATATAGACCAGTTATCCTAACTCTGATATAGGAAAAGATAGTGGAACAAATTATTAAGCAAAAAATGTGTAAGCACCTAGAGGATAATAGGGTTTAAATAATAGCTAACATGGATTTGTCAAGAACAAATCATAGCAAACTAACCTAATTTTCTTCCTTGACAGGGTTACTGGCCTAGTGGATGGGGGGAGGCTGTAGATGTGATATATCTTGATTTTAGTACAGCATTTGACATAGTCCCACATGACAGCCTCATAAGCAAACGTGGGAAATGTGAATGAGATGAAATCACTATAAGCTGAATATACAAAGACTATACTTGCAGTTATCAATGGTTTGCTATCAGTCTGGGGGAACACATCTAGGCAGTAGTAATGCTGAAAAGGATCTGAGTTTTATAGTGGATTACAAATTGAATATGAGTCAACAACACGACACAGTTGCAAAAAGCCTACTATCATTCTGGAATGTATTAATAGCAGTGTTGTACTTAAGACATGGGAGGTAATTGTCCTTCTCTGCTTGGCACTGATAATGCCTCTGCTGGAGCACTGTGACTAGTTCTATGTGCCACACTTTAAGAAAGATATGAACAAATTGGAGAGAGTCCAGAAGAGAGAAAAAAATGAGGAAAGGTTTAGAAAACCTGACTTGTGAGGAAAAGATGTAAAAAAATTGGGCATGTTAAGTCTTAAGAAAGGAAGACTGTGCCAGGACCTGACAACCATCTTCAGATATTTTAAGGGCTGTTATAAAAAGGATGGGGATCAATTGTTCTTTATGTCCACTGAAGGTAGGATAAAAAGTAATCAGCTTAATCTGCAGCAAGAGAGATTTACATTAGATATTAGGAAAAACTAACTATAAGAGTTAGGCATATGACAGGACTCCAAAGGAGGCTGAGGAGTCCATCACTGGAGGTTTAAGAACAAGTTAGACAAACACCTGTCAGGGATGATCTAGGTACACTTGGTCTTGCCTCAGCTCAGAGCTCTGGATGACATGACCTCTCAAGGTCCCTTCCAGTCATATGATTGTTCCATTAATGGGTATTAGCCAGGATGGGTAAGGAATGGTGTCCCTAGCTGTCTGTCAGAGGGTGGAGATGGATGGCAGGATAGAGATCTCTTGATCATTACCGGTTAGGTTCACTCCCTCTGGGGCAGCTGGCATTGGCCACTGTCGGTAGACAGGATACTGGGCTGGATGGACCTTTGGTCTGACCCAGTATGACTATTCTTATAGTCTTATGATTATATTATATCTGTTCTGCCCACCAGTCTACATGTACATATCTTAGGCTAGAAAGTACATGAGGCATTACTAAATTAATTCTTAGTCCTTTTTAAATGTAATGTATTAAGAAGTTGCTCATTAAGATGAGCAATGTTTAGATCCACATTACCTCATTCTCTCTCTGTTCATCCCCCAACTAAGGGAACAAAACGGTAATAATTCACTGGGCAACAGTGCAGTGATTGTGCTGAACGGTGTACATCTTGGTATGAGTTAACTGAGGATTCCTTTAGGAAAGAATGTTTATGATGATCTTGAGACATCTGTGAAAATATCATTGTTATATTTTGCAATACATCATCTTAAAAATTGAGTCACCCATGAATGAACTATGGTCTATCAATAAAACAGTCATAAAGATAGAACAGAAACTTACTTGAACATCTGTTCATATCTGGCGCTCGGAGTCCATAGTACCCTGATGGGCAGGAATGCAAGCATTCTCCATATTGCCTCATTCCTTCTCGTCGAAGAAAGAAAAACAATTTATGCTGGCATCTGATGCACCCATTATCCTTTGAGCAAGACAAACAACCTTTGCAAATTGGATTTGGTCCATAGCTAGCTGCAAAATAAAACAATAAATTTTAATAGTTTTGGAAATGGTTTTGCTGGAAAACACACACAAAAATGTTGTTTATCTACTGCATCAATACAAGTAGTTTGGGAAGGAAAAAAACTTACAATAGAGTGTGCAGATTTTAACACATCTGCAGTGGAAAATGAAGCGTCTGTCTAAGTAATACTTATTAGAAATGCAATCTCCATTTTTTTACATTAGTGTGTGATTCTATTTGATAAACTTACACACCAGATTAATGAAATGCATGATTTTACATGCAACTAGAGTCCAAGAGAAATCAAATTAGTCACAGTAGCACAAGTAAAATCCATGGACCACAATATAGCTTCAACCTGAGCATGCAAGCCCATGAGAGCAGTAGTGCACAGCAGAAGACCGGTATCCTGAAACAGACACACACAGAGTTCATCCTGCAGGACTTCTGCAAGTGCCATTTCCTCTAGAAATCTAGCTATAATGCCAATGAAATATTTTTAAAAGGACACAGATGCCAGTGTTCTGACATGCATTTATATGACTCATGGAAACGTCCAGATTGAGGGCACAGAAGTCCTCCATCTAGACAACAGATACAGTACAGACAATGGCAGTGCAAGCTTCCCCACATATCTGTCTTGCTTGAAGAGACCAACTCTTGGGGTACAAAGGTAGCGCGGTTTCTGTAAAGTCACTTCTTGGTCTCTCTGATGAAAATCTCAACAATAGTTTAATTCGTGGCCAGTTGTGATGGAGCTTTTGAGTCACGAATATCTAAGAACATAATAACGGCTATACTGGGTCAGACCAAAAGTCCATCTAACCCAGTAGCCTCTCTTCTGACAGGTGCTTCAGAGGAAACGAACAATACAGGTAATCATCAAGTGATTCATCCCTCTCACCCATTCCCAACTTCTGGCAAACAGAGTCTAGGGACAGCATCTCTAACTGCCCTAGTTAATAGGCATTGATGGACCTATCCTCCATGAACTTATCTAGTTCTTTTTTGAACTCTGTTACAGTCTTGGCCTTCAAAACATCCTCTGGCAAAGAGTTCCACAGGTTGACTGTGTATTATGTGAAGCTGTACTTGCTTTTGTTTGTTTTACACCTGCTGCCTATTTATTTCATTTGGTGACCCCTAGTTTTTCTGTTATGAAAAGGAGTAAATAACACTTCCTTATTTACTTTCTCCACACAAAAGTCATGATTTTACAGACCTTTATTATATCCCCCCCTTTAGTCGTGTCTTTTCCAAGCTAAAAAGTCCCAGTCTTACTAATCTCTCCTCATATGGCAGCCATTCCATACCCCAATCATTTTTGTTACCCTTTTCTATACCTTTTCCAATTCCAATATATCTTTTTTGAGATGGGGCAACCAAATCTGCATGCAGTATTCAAGATGTTGGCATAGTATGCGTTTATATAGAGGCAATATATTATCTGTCATACTGTCTATCTCTTTCGTAGTGATTCCCAACATTTTTTCACTTTTTTGACTGCCACTGCACATTCAGTGGATATTTTCAGAGAACTATTCACCATGACTCGCAGATCTCTTTCTTGAGTGGTGACAGGTACTTTAGACCCCATCATTTCATATGTATAACTGGGATTATGTTTTCCTATGTGCATTACTTTGCATTTATCAACATTGAATTTCATCTCCCATTTTATTGCCCAGTCACCCAGTTTTGTGAGGGCCTTTGTAACTCTTTGCTGTCTGCTTTGGATTTAACTATCTTGAGTAGTTTTGTATCATCTACAAATTTTGCCACCTCACTGTTTACACCTTTTTCCAGATCATTTATGAACATGTTGAATAGGACTGGTCCAGTAAAGACCCCAGGAAGACAGAGCTATTTACCTCTCTTCATTCTGAGAGCTGATAATTTATTCCTACCCTTCATTTTCTGTCTTTTAGACAGTTACTGATCCATTAGAGGACCTTCCCTCCTATCCCATGACAGCTTACTTTGCATAAGAGCCTTTGGTGAGGGACCTTGTCAAAGGCTTTCTGAAAATATAAGTACACTATATCCACTGGATCCCCCTTGTCCATATGCTTGTTGACCCCCTCAAGGAATTCTAGTAGATTGGTGATGCATGGTTTCCCTTTACAAAAATGATGTTAACTCTTCCCAAAGAAATCATGTCCATCTATGTGTCTGATGATTCTGTTCTTTACTAGAGTTTCAACCATTTGCCTTGTACTGAAGTTAGGCTTACCAGCCTGTAATTGCCAGGATTGCCTCTGGAGTATTTTTTAAAAAATTAGCATCACATTAATCATCGGGCACAGAAGCTGATTTAAGTGATAGGTTACATACCACAGTCAGTAGTTCTGCAATTTCACATTTGAGTTCCTTCGTAACTCTTGGGTGAATACCATCTGGCCCTGGTGCCTTATTACTGTTTATCAATTTGTTCCAAAACCTCCTCTAATGACATCTCAATCTGGGACAGTTCCTCAGATTTGTCCCCCTAAAAAGAATGACTGAAGTTGGGGAATCATCCCTCACAGACCAATGCAAAGAATTTGTTTAGTTTCTCTGCAATGGCCTTATCCCACTTGAGTTCTTCCTTACCATCTTGATCATCCATTGGCCCCACTTGTTATTTAGTAGACTTCCTGCTTCTGATGTACTTAAACATTTTCACTGTTTCTTTTTGAGTCTTTGGGTCATCGTTCTTCAAATTCTTTTTTTAGCCTTGCTAATTACTACTTAAAGGGGCTGAAACCAATTTATCTCCACATGGGCCAGCAAACAACGTTGAGTGTAACAATTCTAGGTCACTACCAACTGCTGTGTCTTTATCAGATTTATGTTCTTTTTTCTACAATAAAAATTATGATGCAATAAATCTAGCAACTCAGTTCCTGCCTGAATGCCAAAAGAAGGCATCACATGACCAAGTGGATATCTGCTTCCTCTTGTTCTCAATCTCCACTCCTTACACATCTTAGGAGAAGCGATTCTGAAAAGCCTTTATTGCACCATTCCTACCTCCATGCCAGCTTTCATCACTCTGCCTCTCCCCAGCTGCACAAAAAACACCACCCTCTGTCAAAATTATTTCCCAGGCACTGATTCAACACAGCAGGTTAGCAGAGGAAGGATGGCTTTAGAGGCTTCTGAAATGAGAATGTCTTGAAAAGTCTGTTTTAAATATTAAATTGGCCACAGGACTTGACTGAAATTTGCCAGTTCAAACCTGGCTTACTGAAAACAAAGAGAAACATTATGCAAAAGAAGGAAAAGATTTTTGGGGTGTCAAAAGTTTTTCAGCCCAGCAGACTATGATGGCAACTTGCCAGGAGCATGAGGATTACATTAAATTGCCATATTTTTTTAAAATGAAAAATACCCACACTCAGCCATAATGTGCTTAGGTACTTTTATCCTACAAGAAGGATTAATAGATATTGTTCAATGGTGGACTTCACCAATAGATGAAAAAAAACCCTACAGCCCTGGAACCAGTAGCCGATAAGCTTTACTCTCACCTTCCCACATCTGCACACCACATTCCTCCCTCACTGTCTTCTACCCTCCCCCACATACTTCCAAATAGCACCAAAAAGAAGCACTCCACTCATATGTTGTGAAAGGGGGATGTGAAAGGGGGAGTTAAGAGGCAATATAAAGGAGAAAGGTAGAATACTTGCCAGACCGAAAAAGAAAAATCTTTCAAGTAGGAAGATAGAGTCATATCCTTCCTATGCTCATGTCATATCTTTTCTTATCTTCCTAAATAATGCTGTATATATTGCAGTGAAAAGGAAGACTTCATAATCATTAATTTGTATATAATGGTCTCCTTTAATGCCCCAAAAGATTCGTACAGTATGACTACCCCAAGAATTAAAAAATTATGTGTCCTGGGCTACACTAACGCGGGGGTTCGAACTAAGATACACAACTTCAGCTACGCTATTCGCATAGCTGAAGTCAAAGTATCCTAGTTTGACCTACCTGGCCATCCTCACGGCGGCGAGTTGACGACTCCGCTTACTCCTCCTGCCAAGGTGGAGTACAGGCATCGATTTGGAGGATCAATTTATCACGTGTAGACGAGACACGATAAATTGATCCTCGACACATCGAACATTACCCACCGATCTGGCGGGTAATATAGACGTACCCTATGTGTCAGACCTCAAAAAAATCATGAGATATTATCTTTTAAATAGATACGTTTTTGTGGAAGTGTATTTGTTTTGAGGAAACGTTTCTCTGGTCCAGAATGGAATTTCTGATCAAAACCAGAGAGTAGCCAATAGCCCAGTGGTTAGGGCATTTAGCCTGATACAGATGAGGGACTTGAACCCACCCTGCTGCTGGTTCTTTTTATTTGCCTTCTGGCTTTGGGGATTTAGGTTTTATTTTCAAGCTTTTCTAGACACTTATCTGAGTTAAAAATGTACCTTTAAAAAAAAAAACACAAGAAAAACAGATTCTCACTTAATCACATGACTCCAGGAACTGGGGTTTTAATGAAAAATACAAAAAAAATCACAAGCCTTGGCAACACTGATAAAGTTTCTTGCCCTAGTATTTGTGAAGGTTGCCTTCACTAATTGTTAAGGTTGGAAGAGAGCCAAAGAGAGGTTCCATGTTCCCAGGTTAGTCACACTCCCCCCCCCCGCCCCACAGCTATGCTATATCCCACAAAGCCTATTGTCATCAGTTCCCTGGACCATTGTGTGGCAAGGAAAGTAACAGAGTGACTTTGAACTTCCTCCCATCCTCTGATAGTTCATGCAGCCACATTATTTCCTTTGCTGGGAAATCAACATGGCCCTTGTCCACAAGGGGAGGAGCCTGCTCTGTTACCAACTGGCAGTCGAAAGAAAGGGGATAAAGAGGGAACCTAACCACAAAACACCAGCCCTTGAGAGCAGCCAGGGGAGAAGTGGAGGCAGAAAAAAAAGAGGCAGAGTAATGTGGAGCAGAGGGAGAGGGAAAGCTGATGACACGGTAGTTCCCAAATTCCCCAGTACATTTAGAGAACTGTCCCCTTACATATTTAGATTTGTCAAGTATACATGGACCCTGATGCAAGTGGCCAGGCTGCACTTCTAGTACAGCAGAGACAGCAGGTCTCCTTCCAGAGAAATATGTCACACCCCAGACTCAGGCCTTAAATAAAAGTGATGCTTACTGCTTGGAGGTGAACCAACAACCTCCTACCCTCCAACAACTTATCTCATTGACCCAAAAATCCTAAAGGTGGGGAGGGAGCCTGTCCATAGGACTTTGCAGGCCATGTACTTTTTAGGGGATTATTGCACTTCTTGGGTGGTTATAATCACTTGGACATCAGCCTCATGCCTTTCCACATCACAGACATGCTATAATCACCGAGAAATGCACTGGCTGTCACAGCATATTTCTTAATTACACGCACACAGGCGCGTGCACTAACAGCTTTATTCTGTCTGTCGTTATCTATGCTTATCTCTCTCCCTCCCACGTATATGCTGCATGCCACAATGTAAGCTGGTTTGCAGTAACAATCTGGGGCATAAATCCAATCAGAACAAAGTCTCAGGCATTTAAACAAATTTATTTTTGGCCAATTTAATATCTAGAGTATTTCCGCTTGCTGCTGTGCATAGATGCACCTCCAACATGCAGGTGAATAAACAGAGATTTATTTTTCCCCCTTTGATAGTGTGTTTACTTTGTCTTTTATTATAAGTTTTAACTTTTCCAAGCCTTGAAAACTGCAGGGATCCAAAATAACAGCATTCCAACAAAAACATAGCTCCAAACCCAGATCCACCCAAACTGCTGAAGATAAAAACATTATCTGAAACATTAAAACTGAAAAGGTGAAGATCCATGACACTCAGATGAAAAAACAACGTATGACATACAAAGCAATGTATGATACTTCACTCTTTCATTAAATTCTCTTATGAAGCAATGCCTAAAAGGATAGAAAAGAGCAAGGAACAGAAAATTTTTTTTTAAATCCGCATACAAATTCAGTTTACAATAAAAATAAACCATTTTTAAAATAAAAGTTACACATGAGAGAGTGGATGGCTCAGTGGTTAAGGGTTCAAGTCCCTGCTCTGCCACAGAATTCCTCTGTGACCTTGGACAAATCTAATCTTTCTGTGCCTCAGGTCCCCAACTGTACAATGAGGATAACAGCACTGCCCCACTTCACAGGCATTTTGTGAGGCTAACTACATTAAAGATTGTGCAAAAGGATGTGCTCATGAGGTCCCTCCACCTGCAGAGAGGAGTGGATTTGAGCCTAAAGCTTTCCAAAATGTAAATGGGTCTTTGATTGGGAATGAATAAGGCTCACTGTATAGGCTGTTGAAAGTGTACGCATGGAGGAGGTGGGGCTCTGAAGAAAAATTTCTAGTGTGCTTTATAAACAATTTCCCTCCAAACCCATTGCCTGCAGGAGTGATGCAGGGGTCTCAAGGAGGGCAGAATTTGGATTTGCAGTGGGAAATTAGCTAACAATTCTGTTTATCTGTGAGCTATAATACAATCCAGTTATATATGTATATGAACATACATACACATAGACTTATTTTTGATAAGGGGGCAAGGAGACAGGGAGACTGGGTGCTGAAAGGTCTATTGTGAGCAGATCCACCAGTCCTACTGCTCAAACAGCTTCCTCCCACCAGCAACCCTTCTGTAGTTCTCCAGACAGGAACAGCAGTCTGGCAGTGCAGAGAAGATTCATCAGCCCAGGATGACACAAGGTGTCTCACAGAGAGAAAATTAATGGGAGGAGCTAACATGAGATGAGGGCACCTCCCCCATACTTACTCTGTACCCCTGCTTCCCACTGCTTAGCATCCTCCTGCAGTCATTAAACTCAGTCTTCAGCCTCTACAATTCCCATAACCATCTGATTTCTATCACCTTCCAACAGTCATTAACCCCAGACCCACCTGATACAAAGCCTTCCTGGTGCACTAGGGCTATGTGCTGAGCCCAGTTGGCAAGTCAGGAAGGTATCAAACTAGAAGAGTGTTGGAGCTACCAAAAGTTATGATGAATTAGGAGAATAAGACTTATTGAACAAGAGGCTTAGACAGGGATAAAAGTATGTATAAAAGCACAGACGTGCTGAATTGATAGTCAAAGATAAATAAAAAACCAAGAAGTAAAGATAAAACCGTCCACATTTACCAAAACCATCCATCTGTAACTCTAGAACTTGGTACAGTGCAGTTTCTGTGACCAATAAAAACCCACACCAAAATATCCACCTTACACATTACATTTGTCAATTTCCTGACTTTCAGGAGCACAGCACATATTTAAAGTAGTACATTTCCCAATTTTGTCTGTGTTCTTTTAATTTCAAGGCTGTCAAGTGTGTTTTAGGTTTTGTTGTTGTTGATTTAATAGTTCTTGGATGCAGATTTGCATGCCAGGTGTTGGCTGGGAGCATATTTTTGACAGCCCACTCCCGATGGAAATGCTGACAGACTGCTAACTGCAGAGGCGTTAGCACAGCAGTTCTCAAACTTTTCTACTGGTGACCCCTTTTCACATAGCAAACCTCTGAGTGCAACCCCTGCCCCTTATAAATTATAAACACTTTCAAATATATTTAACAACACTATAAATGCTGGAGGCAAAGCAGGGTTTGGGGTGGAGGCTGACAGCTTGTGGACCCCCTCCGTAATAACCTCATGACCCGCAGTTTGAGAACCCCTGCATTAGCAGGTGCCACATCAAAATAAGTTTGGTTGAAAATGTAACTTGTGACCTGGAAAGTCATTTTACAAAACAGTTGTGTGCTGTTTGGGGAAAATACTGATAACTTGAATGTGGAAAATAACCCAAGTGCCAAAATTTACAAACCTGCAAACTAACAAGCAGCAGTTCCTTTGTTTTCCGCTTCTTGAAAAACTGCCTCAAAAAAGAAGGGGAAAACATGTCAGACTGCCACATACCTACAGAAAAAAGGTTGCACAATGCTTAACCATAGCTTCATCTCAGGCAGTGTAAAACCTATTGGTTTGGTTTTTTTAAAGACACTTTACTGAAAACTTATCTGAGAGAACAGGCAAGAAAGTGCATGAAAAAGTTACAATTCACTTTCACTATACTTTAACTGATGGTGAATCTGCACATGATGCTAGTTAGGTACAATTGAAGCAAGTTCATTGGATTACAAAGCTGATACACAGAGAATAACTAGTCAGTTTATATGCTGGAAAGCCAACTGATTTTCATGGACCGTCTCACCAATAGAAGTCACGCTATTACAGAATCATAGGACTGGAAGGGACCTCGAGAAATCATCTAGTCCAGTCATGGCATGAGTAAGTGTTTGCCAAACTTGGGACACCACTTGTACAGAGAAAGCCCCTGGTGGGCCGGGCTGGTTTGTTACCTGCTGCGTCCGCAGGTCCGGCCAATTGCGGATCCCACCGGCCGCGGTTCACTGCTCCAGGCCAATGGGAGCTGCTGAAAGCGGCACGGGCCAAGAAACGTACTCTTTTCCAGACTAAACAAATCCTACTTACTTCAGACTATTTCTCCAGTTTGTCCTGACCATTTTGAATTATAATCCTATCCTCCAAAGCACTTGCAACTCCTCCCAGCTTAGTATCTGTATTTACGATTTATTATCCATACTTACTATCTATTTATTATCCACAATTACTATCTATTCAGGCTGCAGATTTATTAAGGGAATGATCTAAAACAGAAGGTTGAAAGTCCTGGCAGCTGAGAAAAGGAGCTTGGTTCAGGGAACACCAATTTTGCCAGTACCACTCACCTCCATTTTTCAACCCTTATGGAAAATATCCTACCAACAGCTTTTTATCTAAAAGTTACTCAGAACCCCTGAATAGTTGAGTACATACAGATATCCTTTCTATAGTTTTTTTTTTAAAAAAAAAACACATTCTATAGAGCAGGGATAGAGAACCCTTATCAGAATCTATATGATAGTTCAAAAACCCTATGGCATAAAATAGGGGTGGGCAAAATTTTTGACCCAAGGGCCACATCTGGGTATGGAAATTGTATGGCGAGCCATGAATGCTCATTAAATTGGGGTTGGGGTGCAGGGCAGGGGGGCAGAAATGAGGAGTTCAGGGTACAGGAGTGGGCTCTGGGCTGGGGCAGAGAGGGGGATATATGGGGAGAGTGAGGGCTCTGGCTTGGGGTGTGGGGTCTGGGCTGGGGATGAGGGGTTGGGGTGTAGGAGGGTGCTCTGGACTGGGACTGAGGGGTTTGGAAAGCAGGAGGGGGATCAGGGCTGGGGCGGGGGCACCGGGGGTGGGGAGTGAGGGCTCCGCCTGGGGGTGCAGGCTCTGGGAATGAGTGGCTGGGGATGCAGGAGAGTGCTCTGAGCTGGGACCGAGGGGTTCGGAGCGGGGTCGGGGGGGGATCAGGGCTGAGCTCCTGGAAGCAGTGGCATGCCCCCCGCCCCTGGCTCCTACACAGAGGCGTGGCCAGGCAGCTCTGCTGCACGCTGCTCTATCCGCAGGCACCATCCCTGCAGCTCCCATTGGCTGCAGTTCCTGGCCAATGGGAGCTGCGGGGGCGGCACTTGGGGCAGGGGCAGCATGTGAATTGGAGCCCCCTGGCTGCCCCTACACATAGGAGCTGGAGAGGGGATATGCTGCTGTTTCTGGGAGTCGCACTGAATGGCCCCAGACCCTGCTCCCCAGCAGGAGTTCGAGGGACGGATTAAAACAGCTGGCGGGCCAGATGTGCCCTGCGGGCTGTAGTTTGCCCACCCCAGCATAGGACAATTATAACTTTTCCATACATTAAGTACCTGCCAGGGGAGAACCTTCTCATTTCCTCATCCATTCAGATGTTCCTGGCCGGCTTCTGCATACAGAGACTGTTGACTGGCTCCAACTACCTGCAGCAAGATTACATCCAGTAGCACACCCCTTCCCCCACAACAGTGACTGCCATTGGGCATGGAACCAAATCAACTTCAATGGGAGCAGAGTTAGGCCAACAGTGGGTGCTTTTGGCCTTCCCAGCCTTCACACTTAAAAACAAATATTGCTGCTTTGAAGTACAATACCATCTACACACGTGTCATTCCTTAGAACTAGTTTGCTTTTTAACCATATCTATCAACTTGAATGCACTACTTACCTCTCATGATCACCAGCAGTAAAACGTAATTAAAGGATGTAACATCGTTGAGTCTCACAGTCAGAAGAAATTATAATTACCATTAGAAAAGTACTTTTGATCTAAAATAGCATGTTTTAGAAAACTAATTGAGCCGCTATTTGCAATTTACTTTACTCCAAGGTACAAGACTAAGAAACATGTATTTATTAACACATATAAGCTAAATAGGAACAAAAATAATTACTGTTCCCTTTTAAAAGTCATCTAAAGTCCCTATTTCCTAAAGGAAACGAGTCTTGCCAGCCTTAATTATAGTTTCCTCCAGCTGTAATACTCATAGGTCTTAAATCCTTTACTTAGTTTTATTGCCAGTAATTAGGTGAAGTACATGGTGCCTTTCCAAAAGATGAGAACTATTTAAAAAGTTAAGAATTTTGTCAAGAAGCATAGATACTTTACTTTCACTAAACACACACCTCACTTTGTTTCATATTAAAAAGTATGAGTTAATTTTAGACCAAAATGTAAATATGGTGCTTGGATTTGTCCCAGATGAATAAACTTTAAAGCATTATTTCTAATTTATGATGCCTTTCCCAAACACATTTGGCAATAAAATTGCAGCCAGATCCCTTATTACTAAAAAGCTTATGTGAGTAAGTGAGAATTTAGACATGAAGGAAACAAAAATTATTAGGAGTTAACCAAGTATTGAACTAGAATTGCAAATTTTTCTTGAGCCTTAAACATTTATTATTTTGCAAAAGTATATGAATTTTGAGTACGTGAACAACATAACAAGAAAGCAAGGATAAAACATGATCTTTACTTTGTTCATTTATTTTAATCAGTAGAACTCGCTCTGTAATTTCTGATAATACTTCTTGAGGTACTGTACTAGTCAATGATCTCTAGCATACATTTTTAGGAACACTGTAACTAGTGATTACCTCCACTTTTAAGTGGTGGGGAGCATGCCAGATTTTCTGTATAGATCATAAAGTACATGAATTAGTGAAGTTCTGTTCTATAGAAAAATCAACTATCAAGGCACACTTCACAATACAAAAATAGAAAAGGTACACGAAGAAACTTGGTGTTTGGCAAAGCAACATAGCAGCATGTAAACTGGGAACTTTGCAGTGTTCTATTCCTTGTCAGTGTTACTTGTCATTTTTGAAGTTTAATGGATAATTTTGTAGCCTAATTTTTAGCATCAGTTTAGAGTCTCATTAAGCTATGACTAATTGTTAAAATAGGTTTAAAATATACCTAATTCATTTGCTACTTTTAATGATTTAGATAGGTATTTAACAAACTCAGTGTGATTGCAGGGCTGTACCTAGGGTCAGAATTTATCCTACTATATTCAAAAAAATACATGAACTGTGAGAGCAGAGAGGATAGTACTGGACTATCAGGTTTTTTTGCCACAATTTCTGAAAACAGTGGGTCATGTTCTGCCCTTAGTTACCATCCTACAAGTCTACGCTATCTCATGGCCAAGTTGGTGGCGGTTTTGACCCAAGCTCTTTTGAAGGATGGACTTCTTGTCCATAGATTGCTGGATGAGTGGTGCAGGAAATGTGGCTCAAATGACAAAAGGTATGATGCCTGACAGTGAGCTGGGTGCCATGTTTTTCTGGAATCATCCAACTATGGTATAATCAAGCCAAGGTCTCCCTTTTCCTATCTGAGGTATAGTATCTTAATTTAGATATTAAACTTCAGTGGGGAGCTCCTGTGTTCCCATGCTAGATCAGGGGTCGGCAATCTCTGGCACACGGCTCGCTAGGATAAGTACCCTGGCAGGCCGGGCCAGTTTGTTTACATGCTGCGTCTGCAGGTTCGGCTGATCGCGGGTCCCACTGGCTGTGGTTTGCCGCTCCAGGCCAACGGGGGTGGCAGGAAGCCACAGCCAGCACGTCCCTGCACTGCTTCCCGCAACCCCCATTGGCCTGGAGCGGTGAACCACAGCCAGTGAGAGCTGTGATTGGCCGAACCTGCAGATGTGGCAGGTAAACAAACTGGCCTGGCCCGCCAGGGTGCTTACCCTGACACAAGCCATGTGCCAGAGACTGCCAACCTCTGATCTAGCATGGGAACACAGGAGCGCCCCACTGAAGTTACAGGAAGGTCTTACACTACTTTTAGACATAGCAGCAGGGAAGTGAACTGAGCCACTTGAAGATGCTTACACCACGTGTTCAGCTCGAAGGTGGACTACAGTGGAGAAGTAGGCCAGCTCCAACTTACATTGCAGACTTGTGTGACGCTGGTGCTGGCTGAAGAGATACATTGGAGAAGAACCAACATGTGTGCTACAGTTCAGGGCAACTGCACCTGCTTTTTTCCCCTTATGGTCCAGCTCCAGTCTAGACTCCGGGCTCCTCAGCCATCACCCCTCTTGGGGAGAAAATCTCACTCTCTCTCTCTCGATAGGGGTTATTCCAGGTGGCATTGTTCCCTGCCTACATTGCGAAAGCCCCAACCAGTCAGACTGGCTAAGCAGGCCTTGCTTTTCCTTCTCCTCAGAGGCTATAAATGGCGTAATTGCCCCCAGTTATAAAGTATCACACAGCTCTTCCTAAGCAAGCATGTTTATTCTTAAAGTAAAAGCATTACAGCAAAATCAGATTAAAACAATAAAAGAACCTATATGCCTGCTAATAAGCTACAAGTTCAGTGTTGTCTGGCTCATGGTTTTAAAACTCCTCTGAAGCTCATAATATTGCCCAGGGTTTACATTAGTTCTGTCCTCTTTGCATTTTTAATACAATGAAACCTCAAGATAGTTAAACTTAATTCAGTTTGGTTCAACATAATTCAATAAGGTTTGTCCAGGATAATGCAGGAAAATGCCATATCTGCCAAAGTGTGTGCATGGGGATTCAGAATACGTTGGCAGGGAGAAGAGGATCTGACAGGTGTGTATAGGGGAAAATCAAGGAAGAGAAGAGAGTGAAAAAGGAAACTGAAGAACTTGCATGTTTGCTTGCAGCCTGACCATCTGCACACCCATCCACTCTCCTCAGAGACAACTGATAAGATACTGTAAAGCAACCATATATCCCAGGTAGGGATATATCTGCTTAAAGTTCTGAAGAAATACATTTGCTTGCTAAATAAAATAAGTGTACTCAAAAATTCAAATCTAATTTAAGCTTCTGTGTTGCTACATTTGCATTTTGTACCAGTGGAGCTCTTTATGCTGTACACTAAGAAAAATATGGTCATTTTTATAGCCTTGTATCAGACCATGACTGATTTCTGACTGGCAGCGAAATCTTACTTTGTTCTGAGAATTAACATTTCTTCTATGTCTCTTCTCCACCAGTGACCCCCAACCTTCCTTTATTTCTAAAATCACAATGTTGTTTTCAGAACAGCATTCTGTTTCACTTTTTATTCTGTACTGTGCAGCGGCGGCTCCAGGCACCAGCACTCCAACCACGTGCCTGGGGTGGCAAGCCGCAGGGGACACACTGCCAGTCCCTGTGAGGGTGACAGTGAGGCTGCCTTTGGCGGCTTGCCTCCGGGAGGTCCGCCGGTCCCGCAGATTCGGCAGCAATTCGGCAGGGGGTACCCTGAAGCCGTGGGACTGGTGGACCTCCCGCAGGTGCATCACCAAAAGCAGCCTGCCTGCTGTGCTTGGGGTTGCAAAAAAGCTAGAGCCGTCCCTGGTACTGTGCAACTAGAATCATAATCAGTATTAAGTTAATTTAGTCACTTTGCACACAGAAGTTTTAAACATTAGGGGCTTGCCATTTAGTTTAACAATTCTGCTGCTTCCATCACCATCAAAACTGAAAATGAGAAAGCTAGACTCATTTTACATCGGGGATGCTTTTTTGCATCTGTTTCCAATATGAAACCACTTCCTCACCCCTCAAGAAAAAGGTTCTTGGGGATGGTGGTGCGTGGGAGAAGAGGATTTATAACAAAGCTCTTTTGGGAAGGAGTAGGGGAAATTAACAGTGAGGCAAGGTTTAAAAGAGAGGTTTTATTAATATTTAAAATCAGCCAGTATGAAAAGTCCTAGACATCTTGCTCACAGCTGCAGAATTGACAGGATTCCAACATTTAAATATTGATTATTGCAGAAATCCTGTACTCCATAAAAATCCAATCAAGTATTTAAAAGCTTTAAAATATACTCTCTTGACCCTTAATCTCATTCTAGCTCCTGGCTGATATTTGACACTTCTGCATTCTGTCAGGATTGACTAGATAAAGGCCTGAACATCAACTCCCCAAGAATACAAGTGTCATCTCTAAGGACATGGTCTTTATACAGAAGAAAGAAATGTGCTCCAGTAATTTTAGACATGGGATTTGGAATCAGAAATCCTGACTCTGACACCAACTCCCTCTGTGGCCTTGGACAAATCAGTTAACCTGTTTCTCAGTTTCCCCTTCTCAGTTGTGGGTGATCAGTAGTTAAGTTATATTTTTTTTTAACTGCTGAATAAATTCTTACTATTAAAACAATCTGCGTAATTACTGTGTCAATTTAGTCCTTTAATCGTTAAAACTAAGGATTATGCTTCATCTCAGTCTTGGCACATCTCTCTTGTTAATGATATCACTAGCAACAAAGCGACAGTGTCAAAACAAACAAACAATGCATCCAAAAGTTAAAATGCTCATCCAGACTTATCCAAGACTCTTTGGCATCAATATTAGGCTAAAATCCAACTGAGAACAGGCTGTCTTATGTTACCCTGATACTTCAAATTCTGGCCAAATCCAGAAAGTGTGGACGTGTGCAATGTGAAATACTGGCATACAACTGAGAAAATTTAACTAAATCTTCTTGGACCCAAGAAGGTCAGCTTGAAATGTCAGTTGAGATTCAAGCATGTTTCAGTCAAATCTCCCATCTTGAAATACTATACAGTAATATTAGTATAGCATACTCCAGGGAAAAGGAGCAAAACACCTTTTCCGAGAGATAGCTAAAAAGGAGACGATGCCAGACTACTCAGTTGCAGTTTCATTTGCTCTAGTGTAAAGTAAGAGTCTTGTCATTGGCTTCCTCACTTGACCCTCACACAAGGGTGTTGTAAGAAAGAGTGAAGGGTTGCACAGCAACCTGAAAATATAAAACAATATAATATTATTTGGCCTTCATATAAGTTTGACATTAACAGCATTTAAAAAGCTTTTTAAAATTATTTGCATCTGTATGCACTTTTAAAGCTGCCTGGAAAATGAGGTTATATTCAGAAAAGTGATTCTCAGTATGACATGGTTGTACTGTATCTGTAAATTCAAGTTGGGACCTAAAAGCCAAGCCCTATTCTTTCATCCGACAGCAAGAGACCTGTCAGCCAACAATCTTCTAATAACATATGTGGTGGGGAGATTCCCACTCATCTTATCATAGCTGTACTGACTCTGTGATACTAATGGAAGTACAAATTTTGTTTTTGGGAGAACAGCAAGCAGCTATACCTTCTTCAGCAGGAGGGGGACACATGCAAATGAAAAAGCTTCTCATTCAGTACATCTAATAGTAATTCAGCCATATTCTCCACTCTAGAACCTAACTTAATACATGAGTGCATGTAAATCAGCTATTTAAACCTGCACATTGCTAGTTATACTTCTAGCTGGCCACTTATACATGGCAATTTTGTATGCAGTTATGGTATTTGCATACACCCATTCAGGCCCTAAATAATTTGTAAAACCTTAAAATATAGAAAATGAACTAGACATCAGTTCCAAATAAAAAGGATAGGATACTCTGTGCAGTAACTGTAGTTCTTAGAGACGTGTGTTCCTATGGGTGCTCTACATCAGTAATACATGCTCCTCATGCACCTTTGATTGGAGATTTTAAGTAGAAGTGCGTGTTCAGACAGCGCATGCACTCTACTCTGCCTCATGCTCTGCACCATGGCTATCTAAAGCTGCATGGGAGAACTGTGCACAGTTCCTTCTCTACCACAAATCTCCATCACAGAGAATTCCAAAGCAGAGGGGAAGGAGAGAATGTAGTGATGCACCATATCTCAAAGAACTACTGTTACTGCACATGGTGTGTAACATCTCCTTCTTCAAGTAGTGTCCCTATGAGTGCTCCATATCAGGTGACTATCCAGCAATATCCTCTAAGGAGGGGGAGCTCGAGAACGGAGACCAAAATTGAAGACAGTACAGTAGAGCTATACACAGCACCAGAAGCTGTCATGAATTACCGCATAATATTCAGAAAAGGTGTGTATGAAAGTCCAAGTTAAGGCTCTACATATTTCAGCAATGGGAATGTTCTTGAGAAAGTCTACTGAAGTAGAAAAAGGTCTCATTGAATAGGTTACGACTCTAGAAGAAGGCTGCAGAGCTTGAGACTGATAACAAAAGGTAATGCAGCCAGATAGCCATCTAGAGAATTTTTGCTTGGAAACTGGAGATTCCTTAGACCTGTCTGCAACAGATACAAACAATTGTGGAGATTTTCCAAATGGCTTAGTTCTGTCCAAGTAAAGGCGAATGCCCTTCTGACATCAAGTGTGTGTAATACTGCATCCTCCTTTGTCAGGAGTGGTTAGGAAAGAAAACTGGAAAATGAATAGACAGTTTAATGTGGAAATCAAAGGACACCTTCAGTAAGAATTGGGGTATGGTCACAATGTAAACTTGTCCTTGAAAAATACTGTGAAGGGTGGAATATACCATCACAGCCCTGTCTCCCCAACTCTTTGAGCAAAAGTAATGGCTATCAGGAAGGTCATTTTTATAGATAAGTCAAGAAGGGGACAGGTTGTCACTAGCTCAAAAAGAGGTCTAATAAGGCATCTAAGCACCCAGTTGAGGTCCTAAACTGGGGTAGGATGTTTGAAAAGATTTCCCAGTCCCTTGAGAAACCTCACCCTCATTGGATGAGCGAACACTGAAAAACCCTCCACCGGGAAATGGAAGGCTGTAATGGCTGTCAAATGTACCCTAATGGAATTCAAAGACAAACCTGAATTTTTCCATTCTAGGGTGTACTCTAGTGTATCTGACAGTGAAGAGGACACAGGTGAAAGGTGTCTTAGATCACGTCAGTGGCTGAATCTCCTCTACTTTTTTATGTAAGTATTATGTGTAGACTACTCTACTTAACAATATTCTTCTTATTTCCTCGGAACAACTTGATTCTAACCCTGTGAATCATCAATCAGCCATGCTTTGAGGCAAAGAACAATGAGGTTGGAGTGAAGAATTTGACAAACATCCTGAGAGAGAAGATGGGGATGGTCTAGAGAGCAATCAGTTGACAAGCAGTCATCTTGATGAAGCAAGGAAATCATGTCTGTTTTGGTCACGTAAGAACCATCAGAATAACTCTGGCCCGGTCTTTTCTTATCTTGAATAGCACGTTGGATATTAGAGGAGCTAGAGCAAATGCATACAGACCCAACATCCAATAAAGGCACCTCCCAAGGAGTGGAGACCCAGTCCACCTCTTGAGCAGAAGTAGGAGTACTTCTTGTTTTTGGCTCTGGTGAACACTTCTATCTTGGGGATGCCCCAACACTGAAATATGTAGTGAAGAATAATGGGATTTAGTTTCCACTTGTGATCCTGAAAGAAACACCTGATGAGGGTATCTGCAGTGATGATGCAGTGATGTTTTGAATGCCCGGAAGATAAGCCACTAAGATGTTGATATGATTTTGCATTCAACAATTCCAGAGTCTCACTGCTTCAATGCAGAGGGAGGGAGCACTCACCCCCCCCTTGATAGTTGATATAAAACATGTACAACATATTGTCTGTCATATTTGCCCCAATCAATGGCATAAAATGGAGACATACATTCCTGACCACCTTACGTTCCAGCAAGTTGATGTGTAGAGTTATCTGGGATACTACAGCCTACCTTGAGCAGTGTGACTGTTGAGATTCACTACCCATCCCAACAGGGATGCATCTGTTGTTATTAATCTCATCAGAGATGGTGGAGCCAAGGGCACTTGTGAGGGTCTTTCCACCAGTTGAGAGACTTCTTCAGGACAGTAGGAACTGAGAGTAGTTTGTTCAAGCTGTGTTTGCCTAGCAAATAAACAGTTCTGAGCCACTCCAGGAGGTAGCGCACACGCAACTTTGCATGGTTTATCATAAAATTTCCAGCTGCAATATGGCCCAACAACTGGAGACTGATTTCTGGGGCTGATTTAGACTGTAGTGACTAAATTCAATAGGGCTGTAAACCTGTGTGTTAGAAGGTAGGCTTTGGCCACAACTGCATCAAGGTAAGTCCCTGTGACCGCCAATATTTGTACCAGGGTCAAGGTGGATTTCTGAATGTTTAACTGCAGTCCCATTCTATGGACTTCTGAGTGGCCACTGAGTTCTCATGGTACGAGCATCCCTTTGGCAGCCAATTGTCAATATTTGGGAATATTAGGATTCCTTTTCTGCAAAGGTAAGCTGCTACCACTGACAGAATCTTTGAAAGCACTAGGAGCAGAAGAGCAAGTGAACAGAAGCACTCTGTATTGAAAGTTGTTTTGACCTGGAATGAAACATAAGAACCTTTTGTGGGAAGTGCGGATCGCTATATGGAAATATGAATTTTGTAGGTCAAGGGCCAAGAACCAATCCCCTAAATCCAATGATGGTATTATTGCTGCAAGTGTTACCATTTTGAGCTTCTGTATCCTCACAAACCTGTTGAGGAGCCTTAGAACTAGAACAGGCTCCACTTACCATTCTTTTTTAAAACCAGGAAGTACCTGCAATTAAACCCCTTCCCTCTACGTTGTACAAAAACTGGTTCTGCAATGCCTAAGTTCAGGAAGGAGTCTATTTCCTGCTTTAGAAGATGGTCATGAGAGGAGTTCCTGAAGAGGGATAGAGAAGGGAGTGGCACGAAGGGAGGGAGGTAAAATACATGGAGTATCCTGCTGATATGATCTCCAAAACCCATATGTCCATGGTGATAGGCTCCCAAGCTTGATGGAAGTAAGAAAGGCAGTCCACAAAGCAAGGAAGGCACATGAACCACTGCAGCTGGTCAGATGAAGACAAGAGGTAATTCAGAATCTTGACCACACTACCAAATTGGTGCTTTGATGATGAGTTGCAAGGTCAATGCCTGTGTAGCAGATGATCTCTTTTTCTGGAACCTCTGCCTCTTTCACTGAGGTTCATAAAGTCTCTGGAAGCCAGAGAATTGAGCAGAATGAGATATCTGTGCTGTCTGGGATTAACTAAATTTCCTTTTATGCACCGCTGTGTAAATTCTCAGAGAACGCAAAGTGGCCCTTGGATTTTTTAATGTATGCAGAGACATGTCTGTATTCTCCGCAAACAGTTTGAAGCCATTGAAGGGAAGGACCTCCATCAGAAATCCTCAAAGGTGAAGCCCAGAGGCCCTTCTCATGACCATTGCCATAGAAATAAAGTGAGCAGCTGTGTCAGTGGCATACAGAGAAGCCTGAAGAGATGTTCTGGCAAGGAGCCAACTCTCTGTAATGATTGCCTGGAATTGGTCCCTCTGTTTTTGTGGTAGATGCTCAATAAATGAACTGAACTTTGAACAGTTGGTGTGATTACATTCCACCATCAATGCCTGACACCTGGTAGTTGGCAATTCTAAACAGCACAGTCACAGATGAATATGATTTGTGACCAAATAAACCGAGACACTTCTGATCTTTATTATATGGAGTTGATTTGGTGTGCCTTCCACATTCATTTACAGCCTCGACAACTAGAGAGTTGGGAGAGGGATGAGAAAACAAATCTTTCGATGTGAGATAATGTGGACAGTACTGTTGCTGGGGTATGCCAATTTACTTTTGCAGGATCCAACAGAGCCTCATTAATAGGTAGTGAATATCTAGCAGTTTGTGTTGTGACTCCTTAACCTCCTCAAGTGTAATTTGTAAGGAGTCTGCTAGCCTTTTAATGTGGTCCTGGAACTGTTTGAAGTCATCAGCCAGAGATGGTGGGGGAGGCATGACTGCTTTGTCAGGGGATGAAGAAGAGATGTTGGTCAGCGGGGTGACCTCTTTGTCCACTCTCACCTCCTCCTTGAAAGGATATTCTTGTGGTTGAGGACTTTCTAAGAGAAAGGACTAAGGTGGGGAGGACTGTCTACCCTTGTCATGGCAAAGAGTGATTCTAGGAGTCCTATAGAATTGTTGGTAGCATGCCACTCGTGAATCCTACTATGGCCAACGAAGGGGCCTGTAGTGAGGCACAGTGGCCTCCCTCAGAGCATGACAGGGAGGGACAACTACAGGCCACTACATGGCCCATATGGTATATGTGGAGGCACCGAAGAGTGCTCATACCTCTAGAAGTCTCTGGAAAAATACTCATCTAATAGTGAGGAGCAGAGTCCTGAAGTGAAATTTCAAAGACCAATGAGAAATCCCTATCATCATATTCAAAGTCACTTTGAAGCATATTGAGCACCCGTAGAAAAAGGTGGGGACCCTGTCACTATCAGCAGGGGCAGCTCCAGGCCCCAGCACACCAAGGGCGTGCCTGCGGAGGGTCTGCTGGTCCTGCGGCTTGGTCCGTCGAAGCCATGGGACCAGTGGACCCTCTGCAGGCAAGCCGCCAAAGGCAGCCTGCCTGCTGTGCTTGGGGTGGCAAAATGCCTAGAGCCGCCCCTGACTATCAGGTCAATGTCCTGAGACATGGGGGTCCTTAGTACCAAGAATGTCAGTCATCTCTGTTACTGCAAGGTCCCTTGAAAATCTAAACTTCTGAGATACCAACATGGTGGTTGGTACTGAGGCAGAAACCTGAGCAGAAGTGATTGTGGGCAGAGGGAGCGGACAGTACTGTAGGCTTTATGTGCTCCAAAGAGTGTCTGCTAGATGTTAGTCTGGTCTTCTGAGGTACCAGTACTGACTTAGAGGAGGTAGTCATCTTCTCTTTGTCACCTCAACCCCCCGAAGGTATCAAAGATCTTCCTGCACTGGAACCCTTAGAATCCTTGGGTTTACTGGTGCTCACAGTACCTGAGGAATTTGCAGCTGATGATGAGCAGGTGCCAAAGTAGTTGTCTCAACTGGTGACCAGGGTTTCTTTGAGGTAGATTCCCAACCTGGGGAACCCAAGCTTTTTGAGAAGATTCTTGAAGCTCTAGAGTAGTGTTATACCAAAATAGCTGAGGCGGTCAACTTGTTCAAAGGCTAGTGTATGGAGGGGTCCCATGGCCTAGATCAGAAGGTGGACAGAAGGGGCTCTCCATCAAAAGGAGGTGCAATTTAATATCCTTGTTCTTTCTGGATCTCAATTTTAAGGCCAGGCAAAAATTACACTTTGGGGGATATGTGACTCCCCAAGGCAATGGACACACCTGGAGTGTCCGTCGCTCACCTGGATAGTCTCTCAGCATGAAAGGTAACGTTTAAAACTGAGAGTCAGGCATACCAGCCTCCCAGCAATCTAAAGTTCCTTGCAGGGAAAAACAGAAAGACCAATGGTCCTTACGACTTTTTAACTAAACTACTACTAATTATAACTAACTTCTACTACTATAACTAACTAAGCTAAGTAAAATTATGAGAAAAACTGCAATTGAGGTATATGCTCGACTTGGACACTGCTGAGGATCTGTCTTTGGCTGAGGTAGTTGAGAAGGAATCGAGGCTGGTTCACCCACATAGCTCTGTATAGCCACAGTGCAGTGGACAAGGCAGAGTGGAGAGCATGCACAGGCCAAATGGGCATTGCTATGTAAAATATCCAGCCCAAGGCACATGGGGTTCATGCACACCTGAAGTGGGGCATTTATAAGGACATACATATAAAAGATGAACCCTCTTTTAAACGGTTGTCTTTTTTTGTTGTTGTTCTATTAAAAAAAAGACTAACACTCCAAGATATAAAAAACTCATAAAATTATGGCTCCCCATAGAAAAGATTCTTGTTTTAGCCACTCTTTACAGAAAATCCTCCAAACCCTGTGAAACACAAGTCAGACCAGAGCTCCTAAAAAACACTTCAAAAACCTCTTTAGATCAACACAGGAGACTTAAAACTACCAGTAGGGTCAGTTCTAGAGAACATCAAGAAAGCATAGGTCACACAGAAGCATTTTCCTATTTAGACAAAACAAATACAATACATATAAGATTTCAACACATTTTCAAACTCTTTTAGTGTTGATAGAAAAATGCCCCACATTCCCTGGAGTCCTATTGCAAATATAAACTTTACCCTGGTGTAGACTTTGACAGTTTATAGAAACTGCCATAGTGTTTGGTATTGTATTTTATGTGGAGTATATTAGGCTGCTCTTACTTTTCAGTGTTGTCTCTTTCCTCTCTGAGTCAATAACAGAACATTTTTAACAACAAAATTATGTGATCAGTAAGACAGATTAACTATTAAAATCATACAGAAAAAATACTTGGAAATTAAACAAGAGATAAGAGTCAATCAACAAGCTAGTGCAAATATAAAAATCAATAAGATTCAAAACAAAATAAAACTTATCTTAAAATGATGGAGACCCAGGCAGAACAAGTCACTTATTCACACATTTAGAATTTTATAAAGAGGTTAATACCACTGCACAAAGATTGGAATACGATGATTAAAGATTTTGGCAGAACATTCTAATCTAAGTGTTTTTTAAGTAATTCTGGAGCTCAGTTTATCAGAGCATCAGAATCTCCACTAACATGATTTACAAAAAAGGCTTTAAAGAGTGATCTGCTTTAACTCTAGTGAAGAAAGACAATTGTTCAAATTTTATGTTACCATTTCTGTCAAATAAATGCTGCTAGCTGATTAGTATGAAAAGGGGATCAGGATTATCTTTGCAAATGTCAAAGTTTGCAGTATATGAAAGCTTTGATGTGCCTTTGCTGGTCAAACATTTGGAAATATGAAGGACTGCATAGGGACATTTTGATCCTTGAAAGAAGTATCCCTTGTTATAAAACACGCACACACACATTTTCTGAACCAAGTAGAAATACAGAAGTAACCACAAGGTTTCCTTTAGCAATTGGGGCAGAGATAGAAGCTGGTACTTGGTTTAACAGGGCAAAAAGAATATTGCTGTTTTTCTTGTTAAAGTTGTAACTAGTTAATAACTGAGCCCACTATGTAGAAGGAAGAGAACCAGATTTAGAAGGTAGTACATCTGAGAATTTTACTTTCCAAAACTACTTTAAAATACATACTTCTTTTTAATAGAAGAGTCTGATTTCAGTGGCCACCTGGACTGAGATTGAATTAAAATGCTAACCATATCCTCATACCTGGGTTAAAATCTACAACAGTGTAAGGTTTTAGCTTTATGTGTGTGGCACCCTTGCATCCTGTCCACACTACAACTTGCTTAAACTGTAACCAGTTCCCCTGACTGAAACAACAAGGAGTCTGGTGGCACCTTAAAGACTAACATTTATTTGGGCATAAGCTTTCATGGGAAAAAAGCCTCACTTCTTCAGATGCATCTTTAAGGTGCCACCGGACTCCTTGTTATTTCTGTGGCTACAGACTACCACGGCTACCTCCGATACTCTTCCCTTGACTAGTTATAGCTGAGCGTAGGCAGGTCCTTGCTGATACTTCCCAGTAGTGTAATTATGCAGGTTATGGCACAAAGAATACAGCTTTCATTTGAAGGCCTGACAAAACAGAAGACTTTCAAAGTTGCTGTAAAATACAGGGTAGAGGATGTGGATGGTTGTTAATTACTTTACAACAGCTTAGGAAGTCTTCCATTTTGTCATACATTTCAACAAGAAACTGCACTGCACTCACTCCATTCATTTGAATTCCTACTGTCCATCTTTAGCCTGCCCATACCACACAGCTTCTTTTTTACTGCATTTCTCTTTATTATGTTCAAAACATGTTAACCACAATAGTAAATGATTTATTTTCAGACTGACGTTTAGTACAGTTTCTCTTGAAAATTTCTGGTTTTTGATGACATAAGATATTTTGCCCCCTCCCCCTTTTTGGTGGTGGTAGTGCATTTTTGGATGTGTGTGATTTCAGCATTACTGTACTGTTACATTAAAGGAAATGAGGCACTGTTGCCCAGACAACACCAGCTTCTTGTTAAAGTCAATCAGCAGACAAACAACTGTGTCTTTGTCATTGAAACCCAAGTTCAAATGCATGAGGATCAGATAATAACATTAAAAAACATGGCATTTTGTACGAAACAATATGCTTTCACTTTAGATAAGAAGTGAACACACAAGTATCTAAATCAGATGCTCTGGAACTAAAACAGTTACAGTGAGTGCACTTTGAAGCTAAAAACATGTCTCTGCATCTTCATATTATATTTGCACACTTTATGTTCAATAAAAATAGTAGTACATTTTTAAGTTTAATTAGTTCATCAAAAGAACAAAGTCAAGATAAATATTTAATATATGCAGCCACCTAAAATTAGGTCCTAAACTAGTGCCAGATTACAAGTAGTTTGTTAGTTTAGTGTAACCTCCTTAGATTTTTTTATTTTAAATATTGTGGGGCAGGGAGAAGAATCAGAATTAGTTTTGATAAAAAAAATTATCATTCCAACCTCCTTGTCTTTTATGTCCCAAACACATAACAGGAAGTGGTGAATTGTCAGAGATATGTATAGTTATGCCTAACTTCTAGCTATAAAACCAGCTACCCAAATTCTCAGAGAATTTTCAGTTAGAATCTACTCAGATTACATGAAGATAATAAAAAAGAATTAAGATAGGAAGCTGCAGGGTTTTTTGCCCACACATTATTTAAACATGAATCTAATTACATGTATCTAATTACTGGCATTCATGGAATGGTTGTCTCACTCCATCACATTTCTCTAAAAACAAAGAAGATCTAACTGCATAGCAGCATTGTACAACCCTGAAATAATGAGAGCAAAGACACCCCATCTACAATGTTATTCATGGGGGGAAACTCACTTTTAGTGTAATAAAAATGATGATATAATGAATAATTATAGGGCTATAGCTGAAAGGCATGGAAGTTATTTCAGAGCTATTTGTAATCAGTGTTATAAAAATGGTAGAATGTTTTACATATGTGTACAAAATAGCTGGGAGTATGTATTAAACTCCAACATCTCAAAGAATGAAAGGATGTTTGTTTCTGGAGTGCCTATCCTATTTCTAAATCTGAGTTGAGAAGAAACTAAGTAATTTATCACCAGACTTCTAAGGGGGGTGAGGAATGGGGGCCAAAGAAAAAACCCACCAAGAGAAGAAGGGAGCTCCATCTACCTTTTCTGACTCTCAGCTGTGTCATTCCCTCCCCTCCAGTAGCAAACAAGCTTTCTAAGAAGATGCATGTGGGGATCAGCCCTCATAGGTTAATTAGTTCCAGCTACCATCCAAATGGGGATGAGTGCTAAAGGGATGAGTGTGAGATAGTGTTGTCAACTCTCTCATTTTTATCCTGAGTCTGGAAATATGTTACCTTTTTCTCAAAGCCCTGGCTCCAGGATTAATGTGATAATATGAGAACCTTTTTTTGTTTTTTTAATGAAAACTAAGTTTCCAGTCCTCCCAATTGTGAAGAAAAGCTTGAAAATGTGACCCAATGCAGTGAAAACTGCTTGAGTAATTCAGATATAGCAATTCCCAGAAGTGTGAATTGCCCCATGCATCGGTGGGGTGACAAGACCCACTATTTTGGGGGAACCCCAACACCAACCCCATCAGATACACTTCAGAATCAGGGGTGGAGCAGGGTTTTTTTCTGCTGCTACCCCTACTACTTTTGTGAAGAGGGCCTATTGACACTCCGGGAGGGAAGGAGAGCTCCCTGCCACTGTCACGGCAAATATCAGGGGCAGAACTACAGCCACAAACTAAAGCCACAGTCTCCTTCAGATTTTCTGGTCAAAATGATGAAGACTAAAACCAAGGGAAGAGCCAATTTCTCCTCAAGGTTACTAATGCACGAAGGGTACAGGCGCTACTGTAGGAAAGGTACAGGAAGAAATTTAGGTGGATGTTAGCTTCAAAACTCTTCACACAGCAGGGAGGAGGTTCGCAATGGGTAGCACTCACGTGCAGAGGTGTGAACATACACATGGGTTTGTAAGGGGTGGAAGGTACACTTGAAGAATTACTGAACCTATTCATTCTGGCAGGAGGATTAGCTACACAAGGATTGGCTGAGAGGCCATGAACTAGTTCTGGTCAAAAAATAGAAAAGGAAAAATCACAGGATTCCAAATTGAGCCATTTCATTTTGGGCAAATCTAAATAGTTCATGGGATCATAAGCTTGATTTGAAAAATGTAGAATAAAAAAAGTTTACAAACCCCCCCCAAAAGTTTCAGTAACATCAACAATTCTTCACATAAAATGTCAGTTTAGCAATAGGCCATTTGGGATGCCCATAGGTAATATCTGGAGCAGCAAAGTGTCATACAAAATATTTGCAATGCAAAATTTGAAAAGAAGCATACTATATATACACATATTACATACTATGACAGACCCAGGCCAGTGGGGTGCAGGAGTCTGGTAGAGGGCAAATATACTGGTCCTATTGGCATCCAGCAGGGCTGGGCGGGCAAAGCCCGCCCACTTCTAAAGGGCCTCCCCCCAGCCTAAGGGGAGGACCCACAGTTCTGGGACGCCAAATAATTACGGGGGACAACTAATGAAAAAAACAGGATCGGGAGTGAGGTCATAGGGCTAAACGAAGGGAACCCGATGGGGACACAGAGCAGAGAACCCCGGACAACGCCCACTGCTCCTCGAAGGGGTCAAGGGAGCCAGTGGACGCCGCCCAGAGGAACTCTGCCCAGATGCGTGAGCAGACGGAGGAACGGAAATAGGCCCTATAGTCGCAGGAAATCCCGTCGGCCAACCTCCTCTCCCTGGTGTTGTAGATGGTCAGTTTGGCCAGGGCCAAGAGGAGGTTGAGAAGGAGATCCCGTGACTTCGTGGGGCCACGGATGGGGAGCGTGTAGATAAAAAGGTGAGGGGAAAAGTGCAACCAAAAACGCAGGAAAATATTCAGGAGGAGCCGGAACAGGGGCTGCAACCTGGCGCACTCCAAATAAACGTGCGCCAAGGTCTCCTCACCACAGAAAGGGCAGGTGCTAGGGACAGATGTGAACCGCGCCAAGTACATGCCTGTGCTCACGGCTCCGTGAAGGAGCCGCCAACTGATATCCCCGGCGGGCCTCGGGACCAGGGCAGAGTACAAGCTGGCCCACCGGGGCTCCTCACCCTCGAGAGGCGGCAGGAGGTCCTGCCATTTGGTATCGGGGCGGGACGCAAGGGTGAGGTAGTGAAGGGTATGGAGCACAAGCGAGTACAGATGTTTCCGTGGCACGGTCTGGAACAAAACCGGCTGCAGATCATGCAGCCGGCTGGCAGTGAAAGGGTGAGGGGGCCGATTGGGTCCACAGGGCAGGGGCCCGATAAAAATGTCCACAGGGCCTGGGGTGGAGGGTGGGCGGGGCGTGCCCTCTCGCAGGACCCGCTCGAGGTAAGCCCGAGCAGCGGGCAGTAAAGCGGCCTTCACCTCCTGAAGTACGCGCTGGGGAGTACGAGGTCTGGAGAGCCCCATGCGCTGAGCGAGCGTCAGGGGATCCAGCCAGTCTCCCCGGTCGTAGTCCAGGAGGTCTCCGACCCTGGTGACTCCCGCCGAGACCAACCTCTGGCATACCGTGGGGGACTCTGCCACCTGCACACGAAGCTGGGGATTGTGTAGCAGGGGCTCCGCGAGGAGGTCAACCCCCACGGTGGCCGCCACGGACCTGGTCATTGAAAAGAGCTTCCAGGTCCGGAGGAGGTCTTGGTAGAAGACCGGCAGCCCGGAGAGGTCTCGCGGAAGACCTCTCGGATGGAGGTAAAAGAGCTGCCGGTCGTATCGGAGCCCTCGGAAGCGGCGGAGGAAGGCGTGCACCAATACGCTCCACGCCGGACTACCCGCACCAACCAGGAGCCTCTGCAGGGCCTGGAGGCGGAAGACATGGACCTGAGCGCGTAAGCACTTCAGGCCCTGCCCCCCCTCCTCCAGGGGCAGGTGGAGGACCCCTGCAGAGACCCAGTGCATCCCTGGACAAATGAACTCCAGAATCACCGTCCGGAGGTTGGCCAGGAAACCCGGGGCCGGGACCAGGGTGTTGAGTCGGTACCAGAGCATGGACAGGACTAGTTGATTAAGCACCAGTGCCCTCCCCTGAAGGGAGAGGCACTGGAGTAGTCCTGTCCATTTCCGGAGCCGCTCCGTCACCCTGCCCTGCAAATCCTGCCAGTTCTCCGGCGGAGACGGATGCGTGGCAGAAAGGTAAACGCCGAGATAGAGCAGCGGACCCGCGCTCCACCGGATGGCCTGAAGCGCAGGTGGGAGGGAGCTCGCCTGCCACCCGTCCCCGACCACCAGGCCAGAGCTCTTGACCCAGTTGACCCGGGCGGAGGAGGCCGCCGAGTACACAGCCTGGCAAGCCTCCACCCGCGCCAAGTCGCCCGGGTCCTGGACCACGAGGAGCACATCGTCAGGGTATGCCGACAGGACCAGCCGCAGCCCCAGCTCCCAAAGCACCAACCCCGTCAACCTCTTGCGGAGGAGACAGAGGAAGGGCTCGATCGCCAGAGCGTACAGCTGGCCCGAGAGGGGGCACCCCTGCCGCACTCCCCGCCTGCAGCTGACCGGCTCGGTCAGGGTCCAGTTGAGCCTGACCAGACACTCCGCAGAAGCGTACAGCACCTGCAGAAAACCCACAAACAGGGGTCCGAAGCCGAACGCTCGCAGAGTGCCCAGGAGATACCCGTGATCCATCCGGTCGAACGCCTTCTCCTGATCCAGGGACAGGAGGGCGAACGACAGACCATCCCTACACCCCAATTCCAGAAGGTCCCGGACCAGATACAAGTTATCAAAGATGGTGCGGCCCGGGACGGTGTAGGTCTGGTCTGGATGGACCATGTCCGCCAGCACGGACCCTAGCCGCATCGAGATGGCCTTCGCAACAATTTTGTAGTCCGTACTGAGGAGCGAGACGGGACGCCAATTCCGTAAGTCGCGGAGGTCCCCCCTCTTCGGCAATAAGGCCAGCACGGCTCGCCTGCACGAGAGAGGGAGGACCCCGCTATGCAAAGCCTCGGCCCAGACGGTGACCAGGTCTGGGCCGAGGACGTCCCAGAACACGCGGTAGAACTCCACGGTCAGCCCGTCCAAGCCCGGAGATTTATTGGTGGGCATGTGACGGAGGGCCTCCGAGAACTCGGCCAGAGTGAGAGGCAGCTCTAACCGGTCCCGGTCGCCCGTGCTGACCATCGGGAGCTCGTCCCAGAGCACTCTGCAAGCGTTAGGATCGGTCGGATCCGGGGAGAAAAGAGTGGCGTAGAAGGCTCTGGCCCTCTGGCACATCTCCGCCGGATCCGTGAGGGGGGTGCCGTCCTCCGCCAGGAGGCAGGTGACGTGCTTCTTGGCCCCCCTCCTTTTCTCCATGGCGTAGAAGAAGCGGGAGCCGCGATCCATCTCCCGAAGGAGGTGGATGCGGGATCGAACAAAAGCACCCCGGGCCCGATGGTCTTCGAGGGCCCGGAGCTCCTCCCGCTTCTCCCGGCACGCTCCGCAGAGGGATGGATCCTCGGGGTTGACGGCCAGACGCCTCTCCAGCTCCAAGACCTCCCGCTCCAACTGCCCTATCGCCGCATCCCTCCGTCGGCTGGCACCCCTAGTGTAGTCACGGCAGAAGAGCCGGGCGCGCACCTTCCCCAGATCCCACCACCGCCGCGCCGAGGAAAAGGCGCGCCTCTGCCCTCGCCAGGCCAGCCAGAACTCCCGGAAGGACGCCACGAATCCCGCATCCTCCAGCAAACTATTATTAAAGTGCCAATAGGCCGGCCCCGGCCTCTCCGCGCAGAGAGAGGCCGTCACGGTGGCAAGGTGGTGATCCGAAAAGGGGGCCGGCCGAACGCTGGAGGAGTGGGCCCATGAAAGGTGGAAACGTGACAGGTAAATACGGTCCAGCCGGGAGTGGCACGACCGATGGGCCTCCACCCGGACGAAGGTGAACGTCGAGACGTCGTCTGGGTGGTGGTCGCGCCAGACGTCCACCAGGGAGTGGCGGTCGACAATCTCCCGGAGGACGTCCGCAGCTGCCGGGCACTGCTCGGTCCCTGAGCGGTCCCGTTCCTCGAGGGTGGTGTTAAAATCCCCTCCCAGGACCAGGCACTCACGAGGATCCAGGGAGCCGAGGAAGGCGGATGCCTGCTGATAAAAACATAGCCTCTCCGGGGCCGATATCGGGGCGTAAACATTGACGAGATTAACTACAAGCCCCTCCATGCGGACCCGGAGGTGCAGCAGGCGACCCGGCACAGCCTCGGCGACCCCTAGCACCTCGGGCCGTAGGTCGGGGGAGAACAGGGTCGCCACTCCAGCCGTGCAGACAGAGAAGTGGCTAAAGTAGGCCTCGTCCCCCCACTCCAGCCGCCAGCTAGCTTCAGCGGCTGGATCCGTATGGGTCTCCTGCAGGAAAACCACAGAGTACCCCCCCTCCCGGAGGAAGGAGAGCACCTGACTCGTGCGGAGACCCATCCTACAGCCTCGGGTGTTTAAGGTGGCAAGGATGATCGGCGCCATGAGGAGGGCTGGGGGGGATCCTCGCTGGCAGACACGCCCACGGCCTCCGGCAGGCCGCGCAGCAATCCGTGACCAACCCCAAAGGTGAGTAAGGAGTCACGGAAGACACGGACCCGCCGGTAGGCCGCGGCGGCCTCCTTCCCGGTCCTCTTACCCTCCCCCATGAGGGCCCTCGCGGCCCGGAGGACCTGATGGAAATCCCACCGCTGGAGCGCAAGATGGACTTTGTTCCGGGAGCCACGGACGTCCTCGAGGAACTCCCGCAGCTCCTCCCTCAGCGCATGGGGGGGGGGGTCACTGATCGATGACTGGCCCCCAGTGGGGCCCCCGTCACAGCCCCGTGGCCCACCAAGGCGGGTAGGCAGGGGGCAGATCCCCAACGTGGCAGCAGATGGACTGACGCCACACGACCCGCCCCGCTCCCAGATTCAAGAAGGGGCAGTGGAAGGAGAACAGCAGCCCCTGGGGGGTCGGGACAGGAAAGAACTAGTGAACCCGCTCCCTGGGAAGTATTGCCAGGGGCGGCACTGGCATCACAGGAAGTGGGGGGGGACAAGGACAGAGCCAACAGCAGTAGGGCGGGGATCAGGGAGAGAATCCGGGAAGGAGGTAGAGGCAGGATCCGGAGCCTCCATAGGTGAGACGCCAGAAGGTGGCTCCTCCTGGCCAGGCTCAAGGATCTGGGAAGTGGGCAGGGGACCCCTAACGATGCCGGGCTCAGCCATTGTGGCACGTGCGGCAGCCTCGGCATCCAGAGAGAGATGGTGGTCAATGGGGTCCCCGCTGAGGAAGGAGGGCGGGTCCTCCACACCCAAGAGGGACACACCCTGGGAAGCGGGGCTCGGCAGCGGGGCACTGGCCGTCGCCCCAAGGGGCTCGGCAGCCACCAAAAGAGTGCCACCCGCAGCCGAGTCGAGGGAAGATTCCAGGGGACCCTCAGAGGTGGGAGCAGAAACAGCGGGTAGGGGAAGGGAACCCGGGGACAGGGGGGATGTAGTGAGGTCGCCCAGATCGAGGCCCACCGGCAGAGGGTCGTCCTCCCCCTGCGTGACCGGGGTCAAACCCAGGGCCTCAATTTCTGCGTAGATGGGAGGGAGATCACAGTCCACCACCCCAGGGCCCTCCCCCGCCAGCACCCGAGGCGATACCCACCGCGGCGCTCTCAGAGGCGCCAAGTGGGAAGGGGGCGAGAGAGGCTCCCTCGGGGGCATCCATGGGAAGGGACCCCGGAGGAGGGGCGGTGTCACCTTCCGGTGCTGCCACGGCATCCCCAGCCGGCACCACAAACTGGGAGTCATCAGGGGACAAGGCGGAAGACTCGACATCGGCGCCCCCCTTCCTGCTCTTCCGGGAGGCCTCCGAATCCGAAGGATGTAAAGAAACTCGAGCCTTCCGCTTGCCCCGCTTCCCCTGCACTAAAGACCAGCCCTCCATGGCATCATCCGGGGGCTGGCTAACGGGTCGGCTCGGGGGGGCAAGGGCAATGGCTCAGGGACTCGGGGAGGCAGTGGTGGGACAGCAGAAACCGGGGAGGATTCCTCCTGGGACGAGCCCTCTCCCACGTCCGGCGGTAGCCCCCGCCACACCCTCCTCCACAGAGGTGGACCGAGAAGGAGGAGGAGGGGCAGCTTCGGGTGCCGGGCAGCTAGGGGGACCGGCGATGACAGGGCCGGCGCCTTGCCGGGGCTCGGGGGTCCCGGACGCTCCTCCGTGCTGGGCCAAGGGACAGTCCCTCCGGATGTGCCCCATCGCCCGGCAGAGGTAGCACCGGGCCTCCCCCGTTGAGTAATGCACCCGGTAGTGGGCTCCCTGGTAAGGGACCAGAAAGGACCCCTCGAGTGCCTCCCCGCCACGCGCCGCTGGCAGCAGTTGAAGCTGCACTTGCCGGCGGACGAGAGAACATGACGGAGGGCGGGGTCCTTGCAGCCCAAGGGGAGAGGGCTGATGACAGAGATGGGGCGTCCCAGGGCAGAAAGGGCGGGCAGCAGGGCGGCATTGGGCAGGAAGGGAGGGACGGAGGTCAAGATCAAGCGGACCCCTAGGTCTTCCAACGGCTCCAAGGGGACGAACACGCCCCCCACCGCCAGGCCCGTCTCTACCGCCTCCTGGGCGGCAGCCTCCGATGCCAGGAAGAAGACCACCTTCCCGTACATTTTGGAGGCCGCCACGATGGCCGTGGGCCCCACTACCCTGGCCAACGCCCGCACGTAGGTCTCCACGTGGGGCGAGGCGGGCACCAGGAGGCAACGGACGCCGTGCTTCCTGGTCAAAGTGGGAAAGGGGCCCCGGCCGCTGTAGATGTTGGCGGAAGCGGCGGGCCGAGGAGCAGCGGCAGGCAGGGGGGCCGCCGCCACCTGGGCGTACGCCCTGGGGGCCAGGGGAGGGACACCTGCAGAGCTGGTGGAGGGAACAGCGGGGAGGGACGCCGCAGCCGGTAGCGGGGCTGCGGCAGCAGGGGCAATCTCCGCCATGGAGGGCCTGGCCTTTCTAGCGGGGCCCTTACCCTTCTTCCCACCCCGACCCTTCCCACCGGCTGGGGGGGGCTCCCCCCGAATCAGAAGGGGCCAGAGACGTGGCAGCAACGGAGGTCTCCCCAGTACTCGCCGCCGCCGGTGCCCCAGCAGGGGCGGTGGTAGGTGGATCGGCAGCGGCGGTCGAGGTAGAGGCTTGGGCAGTGGACATGGGGGCAGGTGGAGGAGGGGCAGTGGGAGCATCGCGAGGGGTCTCCCTCGCCGCATCCCCCGCCATAACGAGAGCGGGGAGGGGGACAAACAGCGAGGGGAGGGGAAGAAGAGGAGGCGGCCACCCTTCCCCGCTAGGCTGCAGGCAGGGGAGGAGGGCGCCAGAAGGGGAAGGCTAAAGGGGCGTAGGGAGCAACCAAGGACTAAGGGTAGGATTGTTGCAGGGCACCAACCCAGAGGGGGGTTTCGGCTCCTCCAGTTGCACTAGGGGAGCGGGGGGCAACGGCAGAGGGGGGAGTGCAGTGAACAAGGGGAAACCAAATGGGGAAGGGCACAAGCGCCTGAGAGGGGGCGTGGGCGCATGGGGGGGAACCGATCAGGGCTGGGGGAGCACAGGGTGGGGGGAAAGGGCGAGCTGAGATTGGGGTAGAGGGACCACGGGGACAGCTACAGGACCGGGGCAGAACTATCAGGCAGCAGAGGGAAATAGGTGGGGTGGACAAATGTGGCAAAGGGGAGGGGGTCAGTCCAGTATGAGGGGGGACGTGGTGCACCCACAGGCACTTGTGCCAAAAAGTCAATGTGTGGCTGCTGCTGCTGCAGGCCCAAATGGTGGAAGTGGGCGTGGTGAGCCAGGCGAGCAGCTCAGACCCAGAGGCAGGAGTCCAAAGCAGAAGGAAAACAGCCTGCAGGGGTGGTGGAGGGGGCAACGATGGTGGTGGGGGCGAAGGGGGACATGGATGGACTGGGGGCAGGCTCCACGCCACACCCCCAGTGCCCCAGCAGACACAGTCCAAACCCCCACCACAAGAGCACAGTTTGAAAAAAGACTCAGTCCAGAAAAGCCCCCTCCACAGTGGTCTTCATACTGTCTCCAGCAGTAGGCGGTCCTCTTCTCCTTCCTCTCCTCCTCCGGGCACCAACAGCTCCCCAGCAACATCCACAGTAGGCCCAGCAGCTCCAGGTGGTGGTGGTCTGGCGGCCAGGCAGGAGGGACCCCGCTCAGAGGGTGGTGTCCTTAGCAACAAGAGCTGGGGTCCCTCACTCCCCTCCTCTCAGGGAAGCAGGCCAGCACCCCCCCCAAGGGGCTGTAGGTGGAATAACAGCAGTAACTGAGGTGGGGGGGAACCACCAGCCAGCCAGCAAACAGACAGCAGAGAGAGGGGTAGGTGGTGGTGTCTAGCCCAGCCAGGGAAGCAGCAGGAGCAGGAACAGCAGCAGAAACAGCAGCAGCGAGGGCCCAGCGCTCAGCAGGAACAGCAGCAGCAGCAGCCCTCTCCCTCCTTCCTCTACAGCAGAGTGGTAGAAGAGAGATCTCTGGCCCCAGGAGAAGCAGGCTTCTGCTCCCTGAGGGACCAGAGCAGGGGCTGCACTAGAGTAATCAGGAACTTGCTAGAACCAATTAAGGCAGACAGGCTGATTAGAACACCTGCAGCCAATCAAGGCAGGCTAATCAGGGCACCTGGGTTTTAAAAGGAGCTCACTCCAGTCAAATGGGGGAGGAGCCAGAGGAGAGGAAGTGCATGTGAGGAGCTGGGAGCAAAAGGCACAAGGAGCTGAGAGGGAGAGGGAGAGGGAGAGGGTGTGCTGCTGGAGAACTAAGGAGTACAAGCGTTATCAGACACCAGGAGGAAGGACCTGTGGTGAGGATAAAGAAGGTGTTTGGAGGCGGCCTTGGGGAAGTAGCCCAGGGAGGTGTAGCTGTCACACTGCTGTTACAAGAGGCACTATAGACAGCTGCAAATCCACAGGGCCCTGGGTTGGAACCCGGAGTAGAGGGTGGGCCTGGGTTCCCCCCAAACCTCCCAACTCCTGATCAGACACAGGAGGAGTTGATCCAGACTGTGGGGGAGATCACTGAGGTGAGCAAATCTGCCAATAAGCGCAGGACCCACCAAGGTAGAGGAGGAACTTTGTCACAATACATACACAGACACATTCACACACAAAATACACATACATGCCACACTTTATTCTGAAGTGGATGGGGTTTGAGGCATAGTTAAGTGTTTCAAACAATGACTTTAAAATGTAAGTGGTATTTGAGGAGTTGTTTTTGAAGGTTATGGTTGGAGCACCTCTACTCCAAATTCCAGAGTGGTTAGAAAGTCTGCCTGTAGGGTTGGGGTTTGCCCCTCTCTGGGGCGGCTGGGAGCCAGGCCGCCTCACTACCTAGGCAACAGATGACAGCTCAGGGCTCAGACCCTCAGGCAGGGGCTGAGCAATCAGTTCAGTATACAAGCCTAGGCTCCTGGGCCTGAGCGTTGGACAAGCGAGAGACTGCCACCCCTGAGTGGGGTGGCAGGGGGGATGCAGGCCCGCCCACTCCTCTGCGTCCCAGCCCAGGCCCCTAACAGCGGCAGGCAGCCTGCTGCTGTGTCAGTGGGGATCCTGGTCACAACACACTGACATTGGCTCAGGGTGTGCTGCAGCCAGACTAGGGTCGGCTGCCCCCGGGCTACTTCCAGACTCCCCCTCGGGGCCTACCTGGATCCTGGGGTCATCATCCACAGGGTCCAGGTGCATGGGTTCATCACAGCTGGGGCTGGGTGGTAAGTCCGGCAGCTCCTCCGGGTAGCGGGCTTGGGGGAGCTCCGGCAGCTCCTCCGGGTAGCGGGCGAGGGGAAGCTCCGGCCACTCTGGGCGGCTACCCTGGGTTGCGTGAGTCTCCTAGTCCCGAGCTCCCTGAGGGATGTCTGCTTGCTCCAGCTGCTTGGGCTGAACTGAGCTCTGAGGGCCGGCCTTTATAGTTCCAGGTCGGCGCCTGACCCTTTGCGGGGCGGGCTCAGAGCTCTTTAGCTCCGCCCAGTCCGGCCTCCGGCTGGGCTCTTCCTCCTCTCGGGTGGCTGGGAACCAGGCCGCCTCACTATACTGCCTTTGACTGAATCAGTGACTAGGTTATGTGACTCAGATTTCTTTCCTATCTCAGTTAATTTTCCTGAATTGTAACTTTCTAACAAGTACATTTCTGGACAGAGGTTAAGTTTATAGGTGCTGATGACAGAGTTTGTATCTTATAAAGCACATGCAATGTGTAGATTTTTAATAATTGGTGGTGGAGGTTACAATCCATTTTTTAAATAAGTAGCATAAAACAACCATTCAGAATTACACCACAAAAAAAGAAGGTTTTTAATGGATTCCATATGTACACCCTTAGAACTGGTTGAGTAAAATTTTGCTATGCCACATAATGGTAAACCATCAATGCTAGAACATCTTTGGGGTCTTTTTAAGTACCTTCTTTATAGACACCCTTCTGACAAAGATTAATTCATTAATGGATTCAAGCCAACAGTTTATATTCTTATAGTAAATGGGCAGACATTGGTTGTCTTGTAGTTTAAATCTCTGGAAATTGACGTGAAATGTCCATAGTCCTTCTCTGAACAGTGTAGGGAGTCAGCTATCCTGGGGTGGGGTAGCAGGGGAGCACAGGCTCACCCTACTCCACCGCATCCCAGCCCAGGGCCCTGGCTGGGGCAGGATTGGCTGCCCCTGCGTCGGCGCGGATCCAGCCGCAACACTTCAACTGAGCCACCCCTGGCTCTGCAGCCGGCTGCTCTGTGGCTGCCCCTGGGCTACTTCCTGCCTCCTTGGGATTTGGTAACTGAGGCCTCCAGGCCTCTTCTGGCTCCTCAGGGTACATGGCAGCAGGCACTCTGGGCCAGTCCTCATCAGCATCTGGGGATTGGGAACTGCCAGGCGCAGGCTCCTCTCGGGGCCATGGCAGAACAGGCAGAGCATCCTCTCCTCCGCAGGCTCTCCCCCAACTGTGCTGCAGGGCCGAACTTTTATACTTCCAGCCACACCCCGGTACTTCTGGCGAGGGGGGCGGGGAGATCTAGGCTCCATCCCCCAAAGGGTGTGTAATGGTCTCTCACTCTCCCGCTCGGAGGGAGGCCACTCAGCCTTACTACAGATGGCAACACACAGGGAAATGCTTCCTGTGTGAACTATGGGTAAAAGGAGTTCACAATAAAGCCCTGCCTGTCTTTAGTCAGCCCTGCACTGCTGCCTAACATTATGGGAAGGTTAAGTGAACATAGCTATGTTCTTGCAGTTTTGAGGGAGTTGGTTGAGGAGAGAGATTTTAAAAGACACAATGTCAGTTAAGAGGCTAACTCCCTTGAATCTTTGAAAATCTCTCCTCTTACCCCAAGTCTCTGTAACCCACTTCACTTAGGCTGACAGTGGTGTTTGAACCTGGGAACCTTTAGTACTAAAAGCATGAATCTTTCTCACCTGAGCTAAAGGAATTCAAGAGTTGGTAGCTGTAATACATTTCTTCATATGCAGACCAGCCACTACAGGGAGACAAACTGTTCACCTCACGAAGGCGAATGGAGTGTGATGAGAAAAAGACACTCCATGTTGGGGCACACAGCCTGTTCATATTTCAACAGTCACAGAAGCCCACACTGAGAAACACTACATAAGGTGAGAGTAAGAAAATCACTCACAGAGATCATGTAAACCAGTGATGGGCTGCAAGCTCTTCAGGTAGACATTGGCTATGGATCCAGCTACGAATTAGGACAGAGTTGGAGCCCCAGGCTGCATGTGTTAGCACTTGCCAGCATAATATATTATTACCTGTCTTAAATATGTGAAGAATTATGCCATTCTGTGGTGAAAGTAAGATTCCTAGTCAATTATTAAGGGTTAAGGTGAATATGCTTCTGTTAAGTTGCTAAGTACAAAATCTGCAGCTTTATCCTTCCAGTCTTGGAGCTGCTGGTTTAATTTTGAATAGGGACAAGAGCGAGATTGTACCAGCATTAATCAACATATCCTTGCATTCGAGAAACAGACCTTTTACCCTTGGAAAACAACTCTTATATTTAACTTCTATTCTGTAGTCACAAAACCTTGCATGCTTCGTACAGTGATCATACAAACTAGGAATTAACAATCAAACTATAGCACACTGCAAATGGTCTCTGATGAGTCACTATATTCTTTGTGCTCTTGATTCATTGGATTCTTTGCCAAACAATTATCATGCTGATTACTGGGCTAAGTACAGAACATTGAAATTGTTACATCTGCATGGATATGGACATTTATGAAAGAGTAATTTCTCATTACTGCTGCAAGCTGCAGATTCAAGTTTAAATGAAAGCGTGTAATGATAGTTTAAAAAAAAATCCTCTCAAATTCTTGTTTTGCCCTTATCTAATGTACTGCATTTTAAAATCTACTTTACCTTTAAAAGTATCCTACAACTATGTCATCCACTCATAACCATAGCTCACCTTTCCAGAATTTTGTAATACATTTGAGGAGCTTTAGAGGCCTCGTTTCAATTTTTAAAGAAACACACCAGCTAGATTATATTACAATAACAGGGCCAATCTGCAAATGCTTGCTACTGAACAGCACTGAATTCTCCGTTGCTTTTGCACACTGTGTACTCAGTTAGAGCCATGGAAAGTGAGTGTAGAGTGAATATAAAATGCTACCATAAAAGAATTCTCCACTTATTTACATCAATGGAAGCACTTCACACTCAAATGACTGCACGGGAGCAAGGCAGTGGGAGAGTCAGACCCACAGAGTTTACTCCTGGGCAAAACCCCAGGATTTGAATGGGACTGCTTGCTGCAGAAAGCACTATACCTGGAAGAGTTTGTAGGAGCAGGCCCACAGTTTGTACTGAGTGCATTAGTGACCTGTTAAAATCATCATTACCTCAAAGTACAAATGCAAGTCACCCTACTGACAGTTGTTTGTCTAGTAAGATACAGTACTTGCCAAAAGAGACTGGCTTTTGTTCAAAGAGAACAATGCAAAACAGAAAGAGGCAGCCAACATGGAACACGAGTTTATAACAGTAGCAGCAAAAGAATTTAAAGAAATCTAAACAATTTTTCTGGCTAATCTCATTTTTTAAGAACAATAATGGAAAAGCCTACAGCACTGCCTGATTTTGAGTTAGCCCAAATGATATAGCTTTTAGTGCTGGTAGATATTAAGTCAAGGCTCCAATTATTTGTTACAACACAGCTGAAAGCGATTAAACACTTTACACATAACTTCTAGAAGCCAGGATGCATATTATGTGGGCCATCAGGTCCCGCAGCCTAAACACAATTCTTGATTTAATGGACAAATGAGTTTTGCTAAACCACTTCAAATGCAGGAATGTTTTCTGAATCTGTGCACAGCCTGCTAGTATGTTCCTATGTAGACCTCTGACTAAGATCTCTCAGAGTCAATAAAACGTGCACCCCAAAATGGTAGACCACCCAACTAGAGGGTACTCACTAGGACTGGCTGAATTGTTTCCATTGAAACTGCTTTGATGAAGAATTTTTTTTTACTAAATTATTTATTTTGTGAAAAATGTCTGCTTCAAGCATAAAATTTCAGTTTTTCATTACAAAAATACAATTTCTTTCCCTTTATTTTTGTCAAACTTTTCCAGGCAAGTGAACACATTTTTTCCACCTGCTCTGCTGGTCATCTGTGCTCAGTTTCACAGAAGACCATATGTTCTCAGTCTCCACAAAGAAGTATCAATCCCAAAGAGATGGTTCAATGAGGACCATACTGAGGTAAAGAATAGGGCTACACAAGCAAGTTCCCCTTCCTTCTTCCCCTCAGTCATTGATGGGATGGAGCCCAGCTCTTTGTGACAGTGAGGGGCATGGTGAGGGCGAGCATCTGGGGAAACAGCTATTTTATGATGCATTTCCCTTTAAGGTCATTCGATTACAATCCCTAAAGCATTTAAATCACTGCTGCTGGAAGACTCATACCATCCACTCTTTTTATACACTATGGAAGGTGGGATTTGCATACATGGGATAGAGTCTCCTGGGGCAGACCACCAGGAGATGGAAGCGCAATCCCAGGTATACTTGAGGCCAGCAATCTGCACTTCTCCCATGTGGATCTTTTTCTGCCACAACTCTGACAGGCCACTCTCCTCCTAGATGGGACCATGCAACAAATCTGCACAATTTAACCTTAATGAGAAGACTCAGCCACACACGAGTTTTTGTTTGAGGAAGCCAATCAACACCACCTCTTTGATATTTATGGGGACAGCCAAGGTAAGGTGAGCTGCTAGGACAGTGGTGGGCAAACTTTTGGGCCTGAGGACCACATCAGGGTTCCGAAACTGTATGGAGCACTGGGTAAGGGCTGTGCCTTCCCAAACAGCCTGGCCCCTGCCCCCTATCTGCCCTCTCCCACTTTCCACCCCCTGACTGCCCCCCTGAGGACTCCCAACCCATCCAAGCCCCTCTGCTCCTTGTCCCCTGACCATCCCCTCCCAGAACCCCCTGCCCCTAACCGCCCCCCCTCCAGGACCCTACCCCCTATCCAACCTCCCCTGCTTCCTGTCCCCTGACAGGCCCCCCAGGACTCCCATGCCTATCCAACCACCCCCTGCTCCATGTCCCCTGACAGGCCCCCCAGGACTCCCATGCTTATCCAACTGCCCCCTGCTCCATGTCCCCTGACTGTCCCTGGGGACCCCCTGTCCCTTATCTAACCCCCCTGCTCCCCACTCCCTTACCATGCTGCTCAGAGCACCTGGACTGGCAGCTGCACCACTCAGCCGGAGCCAGCCACACCACCGCATAGTATAGAGCACCGCGGCAAGCCAGCGGCTCTCGCAGCCCTGCTGCCCAGCAGGAGCTCGCAGCCCTGCTGCCCAGTGTGCTGGCGGCACAGTGAGCTGAGGCTGCATGGGAGGGGGGACAGCAGGGGAGGGGCTGGGAGTAGCCTCCCTGGCTTGGAGCTCAAGGGCCAGGCAAGACAGTCCTGCGGGCCATAGTTTGCCCACCTCTGCGCTAGGACTTAAGCTATTGAAATATGCAACAACCTAGATATGCCCATCTCATTTATGGATGAACCACTTCACTTGAAGAAGCAAGAGAGAGAAGAAAACTGTGCAATGCTTGATGCTCATTTATCTTTTATGCTTACTTCCTCTCTCTATATATTCCTCGCACCATATTCTAGGAGACACATAGCAAAGCCATTGCAGATAGAATTGTATAGGGAATACAATAACTATCGTGAATTTTTTATAAGAAAAAATGAAAAATATATAATTCTGTAAACAGCTTTTAAGAACTCTGTCCATTTTAAATAGGACAATGAAAATTCCAACCTGCCTCATAAATGTCTTCTAATCTGCCTTGCCTTTAAATCTGTTAAGGCTTAATTCTTCAGTATGTCTAATCCAAGTAGGGTAACCAGATGTCCCGATTTTATCAGCACAGTCACGATATTCAGGGGTTTATCTTATATAGGCACCTATTACCCCTCACTCCCTGTCCTGATTTTTCACACTTGCTATCTGGTCACCCTAAATCCAAGCTAAATCTTCATTTTTTCCTTGCACCAAAAAGTTACACAAAGGAATTCACTGCTCATTCCTACCGATATCATAGGATTGCTATTTCTGCTCTTTAGACTTCTAAAAAGAGAAAAAAGCTACAAGAACATTGACACATTACATAGTGATATTACATTTGGCTGTCCCAGTAGAATGTCATGACTGTACAAGTCAGAAAGGAAATGTATTTCCATCTACTCAAATATATTTGGGAATCTGTCCATCATGAAAGCCAGACCTTGCACATCACAAGGTGGAGCCCAGGAATCAGGGCCAGCTCCAGGCACCAGTGGAGGAAGCACATGCCTGGGGTGGCACATGCTGAGGGGTGGCATTCCACCCATTTTGGGGGCGGCACAGCCAGAGTAGATTTTTTTTTGTTTTTTTGCTTCGGCAGTTCAGGCAGCTGTCTGAGCCGCTTTTTTTCTTTCTATATTTTTTTGCTTCAGCAGTTCAGGCGGCAGTCCGAGTGGCTTTTTTTGTTTGTTTGTTTGTTTGTTTTTTGCTTGGGGCAGCAAAAATGGTAGAGCCAGCCCTGCCAGGAATAAAACAAACAAAAACAAACAAACTCCCCCCTTCAAAAAAACAGTAGCTTCCCCACAAAATTTAAACAGTAGTCATCTTGGACAATGAGAAACTCAGCAAAGTACAATGGGCTCTATTCCATAAACTTCACTTACGCGTAACTGCCACTGACTTTACAAATGGTGGCATTTGCCATTCATTTTAAAAGATCGTTTGCAAATATTTGGCTTTGACAGACTTAAAGCTATGAAATGTAATGTCTTGTCAGCGTGACAATACAAAGGAAAAATACAGAGCATAAACACCATTCACGTTTCATCTCTGCAGGCTACGCTACTCTCTATTAATAAGTAGTATGTGCTGCAGATAAAAGTGATACACAGTCTGGTTTTAGTTAGAATAAACTAACACCATTTGCAATCCAGTGTGTTGAGACACCCTGATCTAAAAATCCTTTGCATATAACTTCATGTAAATTAATTTTCATTGACTGGATGGGACTAGTCATGTGAGTAAAATTACATGCAAAGTGCCTTCCACATCAGGCCTTTGGTATTCAGATTTACTAACTTTTTTATATTCAGTAAAAACAGATAAAGCAGTTTCTCAGTGAATTTATGTAAATCTACTTCAAGCAACATGGTATTTTTAAAGTGTCAATTTACTCTTAAACAATGTATGACTTGCCTGTCTCACAGAATTTAAGACTACAAGGACCACTAGGTCATCTTCTGTAACCTCCTGCATAATAAATACCATGGAATTTCCCACCGTAATATTTGCAGTGAAGGGAATTATTCTTCCCTACTTCATAAGTTAGCACTACTGAGCTGAATAACTGGTGGATGAATTAGAGCATCTCTTTTAGAAATACATCCAATTTCAAATTAAAGATTTCATAGTCATATAGGAACAGAGCCTGAAATATTTAATACTTCATTGACTGGTTGTTGTTGGGGTTTGGGGTTTTTTTTTGTTTTTGTTTTTTTGCATTTAGCTTTACTGTCAAATAGAGAAACCTCATCTTTTTCTTCTGAAAGAATCATTGTAGGGCTGGTTCACATATACTTACATCCTCTCTTGCTTTCTAGTTCTATATCCATCACTGGAACTCAAGGCAATAAACTCTCCAGCCTTTGTATGGTATGTACTGCAAGTGGCAATAAGTAGGGCCCTATCAAATTCACAGCCATAAACACATCGTGGACCATGAAATCTGGTCTCCTCCGGTGAAATCTGGTTTTTTTATGTGCTTTTACCATATACTCTACAGATATCACAGGGGAGACCAGTGTTTCTCAAACTGGGAGTCCTGACCCAAAAGGGAGTTGCAGGGGGGTCACCAAGTTCTTTTGAGGGGGGGTGGTATTGCCACCCTTACTTCTGTGCTGCTTTCAGAGCTTGGCGGCTGTTGACTGAGGGCCCAGCTCTGCTGGCAACAGCGCAGAAGTAAGGGTAGCAGTACTGCAACCCCCCACAATAACTTTGTGACGCCCCCTCCACACCCAGCTCCTTTTTGGCTCAGGATCCCTACAATTACAACACTGAACTTTCAGGTTTAAATAGCGGAAATCATGAAAAATTTATGATTTTTAAAATCCTATGACTGTGAAATTGACCAAAATGGACTGTGAATTTGGTAAGGCCCTAGTGATAGGCATCAATGCATACTATTAGACAGCTGAAATTTCTTAAGCCTTTTTGCTCCTGACTTCTGCATAAATGAATAGCAGACAAACCTTGTCAACAATTTGCTAGTTGCTTACTACATTCTGACTACCATATTATAGAATGCACACTATATATCTGGTTAGGATTAAAGTGCATAATGAAGAACATATTAACATCCTGCATTTTTCCAATTTTATCCACTATATTATAGGATTAATGGGTCTCAGGTTCATGTCAGGAGCCAAATTGTTCTAATAAAATATGAAGTAGTTCTTATCTACTAAGAAGCTCGAAAGGGCACCGGTCATAACATTAGTGTACTCTATAGTATATCCCTAAATCTGAGACAATTCAAACAAGACTACATGTGATTTATTAAATCTCATCCATGCTCCCTTCATTTTACATGCTGAGCTTCTGTTGATATAATGGTTAAACAAAACTCAAGAAGCTATGTAAATAAAAGAGAGCCATTTCTCTTATTTTATTTTACATAGCACCAACAACATGCTTGGCATTGTACAAGACAAACAACGACACCTCCCTACTCCAGCCTACCTAAGTTATTTCTCAGATATCCAAAACCAATGGAGTTTACAATCTGCATAAAATACTGAGTGTACTTTACAAGCAAGTAACTTGATATTCCCAAGGGAACTAATTAACATACTCATGTGAGTAAAGTTACTGAAGTCTCTTATTAGTCATTACAATGATCTACAAAGTATTTGGGAACAAGGGGTAACATTCTGCCCCCATTTAAGTCAATGGGAGTTTTGATTGATTGATTTGATTTCAATGGAGTTAAAATTTCTTCCAAGGTGTCTGCTCTGAAGAACACACAGACCAATTTAAACAAATGCATGGCACACTTAGGGTGACCAGATGTCCCAATAAAATTGGGACCATCCCGATATTTGGGTGGTTGTTCCGCATCCTGACCAATCTTAGGTCGGGACGCAATTTGTCCCAATATTTCGCTCCGCCGGCAGCATTTGTTTTGGAGTTTTTTTTGTTTGTTTGTTTTTTTTGCTCTACCAGCAGACCCGCATGTGTTCCACTAATTCTAAAAACAAAAGGCATGGGGACAGAAAGCCAAGTTTCCCACTCCATCACACAGAGGGCAATGGGGCTATTGCAACAATCTGTATAGTGGGGGTGCTGAGAGCCATTGAACCAAACTACAAACTTGTATATGATGGAAACCACTTCAAGCCGCTGCACCATTAGGACCTCTAGTTCTAGCACCTATGGATGGCAAGGAGATCAGTGATGGAAGGGACTGAAGGAGGAGAGTAATGAGGCATAAGAGACAAACCATTATAGGCCTAAACAGCAGTATGAAAGAAGGTGCAAAAAGAAGCAAGCAGAAACAGAGAACAGATATTAATTTTATCTGACTTAGGAACTTGTATCCATTGTGTCATTAATAGGGCTCAGACTGACATGCCTATAATTACCCAGGTCAACCCGCTTACTCTTGTAAAATATTCATACAACAACATTAGCCTTCTTCTAGTCATCTGGAACTTCCCCAGTGTTCCAAGATTTATTGAAAATCAATATTAATAGTCCAGCAAGCTCCTCAGCCAGTCCTTTTAAAACTCTTGGATGCAAGCTATCTGGACCTGCTGATTTAAAAATGTCTAACTTAAGTAGCTGCTCTTTAACATCCTCCTGTGATACTAGCAGAATGGAAAGTATTACCATATTATATGACTACGTCATCTCTTTTTTCCCCCAAATACAGAACAGAACTACTTATTGAACAGTTCTGCCTTTTCTGCATTATTATTGATAATTCTACTATATCCATCTAGTAGCAGACCAATACCCTTTTTAGGATACTTTTTATTTCTTATATACTTTAAAATATCTTTCCTATTGTTCTTAGCTCTGCTGGCCATAGTGTGTTCCTTTGTTTTCCTTACCAATTTTATACAGTTCTTAGCTTCTTATTTACATTAATTACCGTCAGCTTCCACTTTCTTCCATTTATTGTATTTTTAAACAAAATGACAGTTTCCCTTCTAAATGAAGTTGATCTTTTAACCGGTATGGACTTCTTCCTTGTTTGTTGGATTGTGTCTTTTTGGGTATCTAGTCCATCTCTTTTCTGTGACACTCATAACCATAGTGTCCAAGTGCCTCACAATTATTAATACATTATCCTTGCGACAGCCCTCTCAGGCAGGCAAGTCTTATCCCCATTTTACAAGGTAGACTCAGTGACTTGACCAAGGTCACACAGGAAGTCTGTGGCAGAGTTGGGAAACGAATACAGCTTTTCTGCATCCCTGCCTTGGTCTACACTATGCGTTTATACCGATTTTAGCAGCGTTAAACCGATTTAACGCTGCACTCGTCCACACAACGAGGCCCTTTATATCGATATAAAGGGCTCTTTAAGCCAGTTTGTACTCCTCCCCGACGAGAGGAGTGGCGCTGAAATCAGTATTACCATATTGGATTAGGGTTAGTGTGGCCACAAATCGACGGTATTGGCCTCCGGAAGCTATCCCACAGTGCACCATTGTGACCGCTCTGGAAAGCAATCCAAACTCAGATGCACTGGCCAGGTAGACAGGAAAAGCCCCGCGAACTTTTGAATTTCATTTCCTGTTTGCCTAGCGTGGAGCTCTGATCAGCACGAGTGGCCATGCAGTCCCAAATCCAAAAAGAGCTCCAGCATGGACTGTATGCGAGATACTGGATCTGATCGCTGTATGGGGAGACAAATCTGTTCTATCAGAGCTCCGTTAAGGAAGACAAAATGCCAAAGCATTTGAAAAAAATCTCCAGGCTATGATACAGAGTCCACAGCACAGTGCTGTGTGACAAGCGTAACGGAAAGCCAAAGAATCAAATGGACGCTCATGGAGGAAGGGAGGAGGGACTGAGGACTCCAGCTATCCCACAGTCCCCGCAGTCTCCGAAAAGCATTTGCATTCTTGGCTGAGCTCCCAATGCCTGTAGGGTCAAACACATTGTCCAGGGTATATCTCGTCAATTTAGTCCTCCTCCCCGACCCGTGAAAGAAAAGGGAAAAAAATCATTTCTTTTTTTTCAATGTCACCGTATGTCTACTGCATGCTGCTGGTAGACATGGTGCTGGGGGACTGAATAGCAGCATCCTCTACCCTCCCTTCCCTGGTGGCAGATGGTACAGTGCAGTAGGACTGGTAGCCGTCCTCGTCATCATCCCGTGAGTGCTCCTGGCTGGCCTCAGGTGAGATCGGCCGGGGGTGCCTGGGTAAAAATAGAAATGACTGCCGGTTATTCCCGGCAGATGGTACAGAATGGCTGGTAACCGTCCTCATCATAGCAACTGGGAGCTGAACTCTATTAGCCCCCCACCCCCCTTTCATGTCTAAAGAAAAGATTCTGTACTGCCTGGACTATCATAGCAGCAGGATGCTGGACTCCTCTCCCCCACACCGCTTAATGTCCTGCCTGGACTATCATAGCAACTGGAGGCTGCCTTCCCCTCATTTTATCTCACTAAAAAGTCAGTGTTTCTTATTCCTGTATTCTTTATTACTTCATCACACAAATGGGGGGACCCTGCAATGGTAGCCCAGAAGGGTTGGGGGAGGAGGGAAGCAACAGGTGGGGTTGTTGCAGGGGCACCCCTTAGAATGGCATGCAGCTCATTTCTGTGGGATCTGACGCGGAGCGGCTGTGCTCTCTGGTTCTCTGATACACTGGTTCTCTAGTACACTTGCCCTATATTCTAGGCAGGACTGACTCTATTTTTAGATACAACATAAAGGAGGGAATGACCCGGGGGCTCATTCTCATTTTTGTCTTTGTGCCCCCGGCTGACCTCAGCGAAGGTCAGCCAGGAGCACCCATGACAGCAGCAGACGGTACAGAACAACTGGTAACCGTCTCTGCTACCTTGAAAGGCAAATGAATGCTGCTGTGTAGCGCTGCAGTACCCGCCTCTGTCAGCGGCATCCAGTACACATACGGTGACAGTGACAAAAGGCAAAACGGGCTCCATGGTTGCCATGCTATGGCGTCTGCCAGGGCAATTCAGGGAAAAAGGGCGCAAAATGATTGTCTGCCGTTGCTTTCACGGAGGAAGGAATGAGTGACGACATTTACCCAGAATCACCCGTGACATTGTTTTTGCACCATCATGCATTGGGATCTCAACCCAGAATTCCAATGGGCGGGGGAGATTGCGGGAAGTATGGGATAGCTACGGGATAGCTACCCACAGTGCAACGCTCCAGAAATCGACGCTAGCCTCGGTACATGGACGCACACCACCAAATTATTGTGCTTTGTGTGGCCACATGCACTCGACTTTATATAATCTGTTTTACAAAACCGGTTTATGTAAAATCGGAATAATCCTGTAGTGTAGATGTACCCCCTTTGCAGTGGCCTATTGTCAAATTTGCTTTTCCATTCTAAATCTTTGGGAAGATTTCACAAGTCCTCAGTGAAATTAGAACTCAAGACTAGAGCTGATTAAAAAGTAGCAAATTTGATTTTTTGAGGGAGATTTCAAAGTTTTCTGCAAAAGTTTTTTAATTAATAAATAATTCAATAAAGACTTAGTTATCAAAAGACAAAAATTGGAATTTTACACCTTGCCCTCCCCCCCGCCCCACAAAATCAGTTTGACCAAAAAAAAATCTGGAAAACATTAACCAAAATAAAAAATTCCTGCCAAAATACCATTTTTCATCAAAATAGCATTTTAGCAAGCTCTACACATGACCTGGGCTTTACAGGCCAGTGCTGTAACCTCAGAGCTATAGAGCATTCCTCTGAAGAAAATAGGCAGTGAGAAGAAACGTAGGAGGATGAGGAGAAAAGGATAAGTAGGGGTGAAGTTGCGAAGTGTCTCAGGAAAGAAGCTTGAATTTGATAAAGGAGGAGAGAGAAAACCCTCGTGAAATCATAACTTTCACTGGCTAAGGGAGCTAATGAGATTGGAGTGGCAGAAGGCCAAGATGACTTTAGCAGTTGAGTCCTGGATAAAACTGTGAGAGGAGGGGAGGTGCACTGAGGAAGATTACAGTAGTCAAGAAGAGAGACACACCATGGTTTTAGCAGCCAGGATAGAGAGGAAAAGGTGAATTTTAGAGACAAGGTGGAGAATATGAAACTCATTTGTGTTCTTAAAATCTCTCCTGCATTCTCAATATAAACTGAACTAGAAGAGTTGGAAATGGGTGGGAGCAGGAAAAACATTCCTATGAAACTTCTCTGAGACAAAGAACAACGACTTTGACCCTCCTTGGTTCCTTGTTTTCAGATACCGGGCACTTGCTTTTTCCAGAATGTAATGCTGAGAAATTAGGCTCTCTGTAAGTTGCTTTTAACATGCTGTTTTAAAATATTAAGATGTCCACAAAGGAGAGTTATACAACAGAAGAATAAATATACTATCCTAATTCTATAGCACCTTTCATCCAAGGAAATCAAGGCACACTACAGTAATTGAACTAAGCCTCACACTATCACTGTGAGAGAAGCACATACTATCATCCTTATTTTACATATGTAGAACTGAGGTACTGAGATTTAGTGCTTGACTAACAGACATGCAAAGCATCCACAGTTCCCATTGATGTTGCAAATTCTACTTCTGAAAAATCAGGCCCTTTCTGACTTGTCCGAGGTCAGACAGCAAAAGTAAACAGCAGATCTGTTCAACAGAGCTGGTCGAAAAATGAAGTTGTTTTTAAAAAAAAAACAACCACCAACAACAAAGATTTCATGAAAACTTCATGCCTTTTCAGGGAGTGGAAAATTTTGAAACTCTGAATTTAATGACCAGCTCTTCTGGTAATTTTGGCTTTTGCCATCTTGGCTCCAAATCGCATGCTGTTACCGCTAAACCACTCAAGATATTTAAGTAAAGCTGTAAACTGTAGTATCAAATAACAAATGTAGTAATCACTCTAGGATATATTTGAACATAAACAAGAATGTTCAGCTAATTAAATTTCTCCTTTAATTAAACACTAGCATCTAAACCAATGAGAAGTTATCCTATGCAATGGAATGTCTAAGGGATTATTACATTGTTACTGCTGAGGGTAGCGAGGGATGGAGTATAGTTTTTAGATATTGTAATTAATATTTAGTTTGCAAAGGAAAAATAATCTTCATCATACTACGGGTGCATCTACACTTGGAGTTGGGGGTTTGATTCTCAGCTGGAGGAGACATACTCATGCTAGCTCTTGCAAGCCAGGGCACTAAAAATGAAGTGTAGCTGCGGCAGAGTGTGTGATGAAATGTACTCAGGGCAGCTAGTCCATTCTGCAGCTTGCATGGCCACAGTTACACTCAGTTTTTAATGAGCTAGCTCAACAAGAGCTAGCATGAGTATATCTTCTCCAGCTGAGAATCAAACCCCCAACTCTAAGTGTAGACAAACCCTGTATGGTTAAATGAAGCAGCTAAATGGTTTACCAGAATCTAAACAGTAGGAATGTTGGCTGGAAATCAGATATAAATAGGAAAGAAGGATAACATCAAATAAATGGCTCCAACCATAAATTGTTTCAATATAAACCTTTAGGAGAAATAAATGACTCCTCCACAGCATTTTAAACTTTGAAATGGTGTGTCCTTTCCCATTACAGCATGGGTCATTTCTCTCAGGTTTGGCCACTGACTGCAAGCACATTCTAAAGTGAACATAAGATTGGCCATATCGAGTCAGACATAATTTCCCTTCACAGAAATCATGACAACTTTTCCCCAACAATTTACGTTCTTCTGTGTGTCTGTGTCATGGTATAATTCCCCACTCTGAACCTTAGCGTCCAAAAGATGGGGTACCTGCATGAATTCCTCTAAGCTCAATTACCAGCTTAGTACTTGTAGCGCTACCACCAACCAGGAATACCAGTGCCTAGTACACTCCGGCCCCCCCCCCAAAACCTTGCCTGGGAACCCCCAAGACCCAGTCCCTCTGGATCTTAACACAAGGAAAGTAAACCCTTTCCCTCACCATTGCCTCTCCCAGGCTTCCCCTCCCTGGGTTACCCTGAAAGATTACTGTGATTCAAACTCCTTGAATCTTAACAAAGAGGAAAATTCACTTCCCAACTCCTACTTCTCTCTCCCCCTCCCAGACTCTCCCTGAGAGAGAAAGTAATCCTAACACAGAGAGAAAATTAACCTCTCTCTCCCTCTTCCCTCCTTTCTCCCCACCTATTCCCTGGTGAATCCAGACCCAGTCCCCTGGGGTCTCACCAGAATAAAAAAACAATTAGGTTCTTAAATAAGAAAAGCTTTTAATTAAAGAGAGAAAAAACAGTAAAAATTATCTTTGTAAATTTAAGATGGAATATGTTACAGGGTCTTTCAGCTATAGACACTGGGAATACCCTCCCAGCCTAAGTATTCAAGTACAAATTAAAATCCTTTCAGCAAAATACAAATTTGAACTCCTGCCACACAAATACACATTTGCAAATAAAGAAAACAAACATAAGCCTAACTCGCCTTATCACCTAGTACTTACTATTTTGAATCTATAAGAACCTGTATCAGGGAGATTGGAGAGAAACCTGGTTGCACGTCTGGTCACTCTCAGAACCCAGAGAGAACAACCACCAAAAACTAACAGCACACACAAAAACTTCCCTCCCTCAAGATTTGAAAGTATCCTGTCCCTTGATTGGTCCTCTGGTCAGGTGACAGCCAGGCTCACTGATTTTGTTAACCCTTTACAGGCAAAAGAGATATAAAGTACTTCTGTTCTATTAACTCCTACTATCTGTTTATTTGACAGTCTGACAATTTTATTCTTTACTATTGTTTCAACTACTTTGCCAGGTACTGATGTTAGACTTACCAGTCTGTAATTACCGGGATCACCTCTACAGCCCTTTTTAAATATTGGTGTTACATTAGCTATCTTCCACTCATTGGGAACAGAAGCTGATTTAAAGGACAGGTTACAAACCATAGTTAATAGTTTCGCAATTTCACATTTGAGTTCTTTGAGAGCTCTTGGGTGAATGCCATCTGGTCCCAGTGACTTGTTCCTGTTAAGTTTATCAATTAATTCCAAAACCTTCTCTCGTGACACTTCAATCTGTGACAATTCCTCAGATTTGTCACCTACAAAGGACGGCTCAGATTTGATAATCTCCCTAACATCCTCAGCCGTGAAGACTGAAGAAAATAATCCATTTAGTTTCTCCGCAATGACTTTATCATCTTTAAGGGCTCCTTTTGTATCTCAATCGTCCAGGGGCCTGTCAATAACCTAGTCCCAGATTTGGACCTTAGCGTCCAAAATATGGGGGTTAGCATGAAAAACCTCCAAGCTTAGTTACCAGCTTGGACCTGGTACTGCTGCCACCACCCAAAAAATTAGAGTGTTTTGGGGCACTCCGGTCCCCACAAAAACCTTCCCTGGGGACCCCAAGACCCAAATCCCTTGAGTCTCACAACAAAGGGAAATAACTCTTTTCCCTTCCCCCCTCCAGGTGCTCCTGGAGAGATACACAGAAGCAACCTCCATGAATCTAAGCAGAGGGAGTCCACCCTCTCTAATTCCAGTCCTGGAAACAAAAGCACTTCCCTCTTCACCCAGAGGGAATGCAAAGTCAGGCTAGTAAATCTAACACACACAGATTTCCCCCTGACTTCTTCCTCCCACCAATTCCCTGGTGAGCACAGACTCAATTTCCCTGAAGTTCCTCACTAAAGAAAAACTCCAACAGGTCTTAAAAGAAAGCTTTATATAAAAAAGAAAGAAAAATACATACAAATGGTCTCTCTGTATTAAGGTGACAAATACAGGGTCAATTGCTTAAAAGAAATATGAATAAACAGCCTTATTCAAAAAGAATACAATTCAAAGCACTCCAGCAACTATAGACATGTAAATACAAAACAACAAACCATTTTGTACTCACAACTTGGAAACAGAAGATTAGAAAGCAGGAAATAGAAAAAATCCTTCTCTAGCTGAGAGAGATTCAGGCAAAAGACAAAGAACCCAGACACAAACTTCCCTCCACCCAGAGTTGAAAAAAATCCTGTTTCCTGATTGGTCCTCTGGTCAGGTGCTTCAGGTTACTTTTTTTTTCAGGTGAAAGAGACATTAACCCTTAGCTATCTGTTTATGACACGCCCCCCAAATTGCAGACAGTGGGGAAGCTCAGTGGCGGCGATTTCCTTCTAGAACTTTAAAATAAACAGATTACTACAACACATACACCTTTACATATACCACTAAGTATATAACTAACAGACTTCTACATTTTAAGAACAGTTTTTAACTACTAGATTCTGGGAAACTCTCACGGGAGAGTGCATCAGCTACTTTGTTAGAAGCTCCTGAGATGTGCTGAATTTCAAAATCAAAATCTTGGAGAGCTAAACTCCAACGAAGAAGTTTCTTGTTGTTCCCCTTGGCAGTATGAAGCCACTTTAGTGCAGCATGGTCAGTTTGTAGCTGGAACCGCCGTCCCCAAACATATGGGCGTAGCTTTTCCAGGGCATACGCAATGGCGTAGCATTCCTTTTCACTGACTGACCAGTGAGTTTCCCTCTCAGACAGTTTCTTGCTGAGAAACACGACAGGATGGAAGTTGTGATCTGTTGCTTCCTGCATGAGCACTGCTCCTATACCACGCTCAGATGCATCCGTGGTTACTAGGAATGGCTTGTCAAAGTCCGGGGCCCTGAGCACAGGGTCAGACATGAGCGTTGCCTTAAGTTGGGTAAAGGCCTTTTGACACTCATCAGTCCACTTAACTGCATTTGGCTGGGTCTTTTTGGTCAGGTTGGTCAGTGGGGCAGTGATTTGGCTGTAGTGTGGTACAAATCGCCTGTAGTACCCGGCCAAGCCTAAGAAGGATTGGACCTGTTTCTTTGACCTTGGGACAGGCCACTTTTGGATAGCATCCACCTTGGCCTGTAGGGGGTTTATGGTTCCTCGACCCACCTGGTGCCCCAGGTAAGTCACTCTGTTTTGGCCTATTTGACACTTTTTGGCCTTAACAGTTAGTCCGGCCTGCCTAATGCGCTCAAAGACCTTTTCCAGGTGTAGTAGGTGTTCGGGCCAGGAGTCCGAAAAAATGGCCACATCATCAAGGTAGGCAACTGCATATTCTTCCAGTCCTGCTAGTAGACCATCTACCAGCCTCTGGAAGGTGGCGGGTGCATTTCGAAGGCCGAAAGGAAGGACATTAAATTCATACACCCCCGCATGGGTGACGAATGCTGACCTCTCCTTGGCAGGTTCATCTAGCGGTACTTGCCAGTACCCCTTGGTTAAGTCTATTGTAGAGATGAACTGGGCCCGTCCCAACTTTTCCAATAGCTCATCGGTGCGTGGCATTGGATAGTTGTCCAGACGAGTTACCGCATTTAGCTTACGGTAGTCCACGCAAAAGCGTACTTCCCCATCTGCTTTGGGTACCAGAACCACTGGAGATGCCCATGCATTGGTAGATGAGCGGATTATACCCATCTGTAGCATGTTCTGGATCTCCCGTTCTATAGCAGCTTGGGCATGAGGAGACACCCGGTAGGGTGGGGTTCTAACGGGGTGAGCATTACCTGTGTCAATGGAGTGGTATGCCTATTCAGTCCGTCCTGGGGTGGATGAGAACAATGGGGCGAAGCTAGTGCACAGCTCCTTGATTTGTCGCCGCTGCAGACGTTCCAGGGTGGTTGAGAGGTTCACCTCTTCCACGCCACCGTCTTTTTTTCCCGTCGTAGTAGACACCGTCAGGCCACTCAGCATCATCTCCCTGGACTGTAAACTGACAAACCTGTAAGTCTCTGGAATAGAAAAGCTTGAGAGAATTAACATGGCAAACTCTGGGCTTTAGTGAGGAATTGGGAAATGCTATGAGGTAGTTCACAGTTCCCAGGCGCTCTTGGACCGTGAATGGCCCTTCCCATGATGCTTCCATCTTATGGGCCTGTTGCGCCTTCAAGACCATAACCTGGTCTCCTACCTTGAAGGAACGTTCTCTGGTATTTTTGTCATACCAGGCCTTTTGCTCTTCCTGAGCATCCTTTAGGTTTTCTCTAGCAAGGGCTAAAGAGTGTCGGAGGGTGCTTTGTAGGTTGCTTACAAAGTCCAGAATGTTAGTTCCTGGAGAAGGTGTAAACCCCTCCCATTGCTGCTTCACCAACTGTAATGGCCCCTTAACCTCGTGACCATACACTAGTTCAAACGGTGAAAACCCTAAACTGGGATGTGGTACAGCCCTGTAGGCAAACAGCAACTGCTGCAACACTAGGTCCCAATTATTGGAGTATTCGTTGACGAATTTACGTATCATGGCCCCCAAAGTTCCATTAAACCTTTCCACCAGGCCATTGGTTTGATGGTGGTACGGGGTGGCAACCAAGTGATTCACCCCATGAGTTTCCCACAGTTTTTCCATGGTCCCTGCCAGGAAATTAGACCCTGAATCTGTAAGGATGTCGGAGGGCCAACCTACCCTGGCAAAGATGTCTGTTAGGGCCAAGCACACAGTGTTAGCCCTGGTGTTGCCTAGAGCTACTGCTTCCAGCCATCAGGTAGCAAAGTCCACTAAAGTCAGTACGTAGTGTTTTCCTCTGGGTGTCTTTTTTGGAAAAGGACCCAGAATATCCACAGCTACTCGCTGAAATGGGACCTCAATTATGGGGAGTGGCTGGAGAGGGGCCTTGACCTGGTCTTGGGGTTTTCCCACTCTTTGGCATACCTCACAAGACCGGACATACTTGGCAACGTCCTTGCCCATCCCCTCCCAGGGGAAGGACTTCCCCAACCGGTCCTTGGTTCGGTTCACCCCAGCATGGCCACTGGGATGATCATGGGCTAAGCTTAAGAGCTTCCCCCGGTACTTAGTTGGAACCACCAACTGTTTTTGCGGCTGCCATTCTCCCCGGTGTCCACTAGAAAGAATCTCCTTGTATAAAAGTCCTTGGTCTATAACAAACCGGGATCGATTAGAAGAGCTGAGAGGCGGTGGGGTGCTCCGTGCCGCCACCCAAGCTTTCTGAAGGCTGTCATCTGCTTCCTGCTCAGTCTGGAACTGTTCCCTTGAGGCTGGGGTCACCAGTTCTTCCTCAGACTGTGGACTTGGGCTTGGTCCCTCTGGAAGCGATGTAGGTGATGGGGTTGTTTCCATTGCCGGTGAACCGCTCTCCGCTGTTGCACCTGAGGGTATTTCAGGCTTGGGCTGAGCCTTTTGGGTATGGCTGTCTGTTGCTTCTGCCAGTTCTGGCTCACTGGCGCCCTCTGGCGTTGCGTTTGAAGATGTGGTTGCACTTGCTGGTGCTGGTTGCTGTTCCAGTTCCGGGCCTGGGACTGGAGGTGCTGTGGCTGTTTCAGTGGTTGGCATGGAATCCGGGTCCACTACCTCTGTCTGGGTCTCTGGTAACACAGACGGGGCGTCTGTGGACGGCTCAGGAACAGGAATGGGTCTGGAAGCTTGCCTGGTTTGGCTACATGTAACCATTCCCACCCGCTTGGCCCGCTTCACCTGGTTGGCCAAGTCTTCCCCCAGATGCACGGGGATAGGATAATTGTCATAGACTGCAAAAGTCCACATTCCTGACCAGCCTTTGTACTGGACAGGCAGTTCAGCTGTAGGCAAGTCTACAGCTTGTGACATGAAGGGGTAAATTGTAACTTTGGCCTTTGGGTTGATGAATTTGGGGTCAACGAAGGATTGGTGGATAGCTGACACTTGTGCCCTCGTGATCTGTTCTTCTCTTTCTTTCAGCTCCACCTCTTTTTCTCTTTTTTCCAGTTGTCGCCTGTGTTCTGCTTCTTTGCTTTGTTCTTCGGCCTCCATTTTTGCCTTAGAAGTCATGGTTCCTGTTTTCTTGTGTTGGGGTGCCCTCCGGTGTTTATCTTCTGAACTGCAGGCTCTGTTGCCTCCTGGGGTCTGCCTAGCAACAGTGCCTTTTTCCCTGTCTTCCTAGCTAATTTTTTCAATGTAAAGTAAACCAGAAAAACCACTTTATTTGCATGAGTATAGTGCTGGTATCTGCCTCCTAATGGGAGTGCTATTGTCACAAAAGACCCTTAAGAGCCCCTTAATGGTTTCTTGCTTAATATGCAAGCCACAACTGCCAGAGAGAGCAGAAAAAAAATTCTCTCTGGTTCCCTTTTAAAACCAAACTGTTTCTTTCTGCTAAAAAGCCCCTAGCAGAGAAAAGAAAAATATAACATTCCTACTGGCTTCTGGATTCTATCTTTCCCACCGCTGCAACCATGTCAGTAACCTAGTCCCAGATTTGGACCTTAGCGTCCAAAATATGGGGGTTAGCATGAAAAACCTCCAAGCTTAGTTACCAGCTTGGACCTGGTACTGCTGCCACCACCCAAAAAATTAGAGTGTTTTGGGGCACTCTGGTCCCCACAAAAACCTTCCCTGGGGACCCCAAGACCCAAATCCCTTGAGTCTCACAACAAAGGGAAATAACTCTTTTCCCTTCCCCCCTCCAGGTACTCCTGGAGAGATACACAGAAGCAACCTCCGTGAATCTAAGCAGAGGGAGTCCACCCTCTCTAATTCCAGTCCTGGAAACAAAAGCACTTCCCTCTTCACCCAGAGGGAATGCAAAGTCAGGCTAGTAAATCTAACACACACAGATTTCCCCCTGACTTCTTCCTCCCACCAATTCCCTGGTGAGCACAGACTCAATTTCCCTGAAGTTCCTCACTAAAGAAAAACTCCAACAGGTCTTAAAAGAAAGCTTTATATAAAAAAGAAAGAAAAATACATACAAATGGTCTCTCTGTATTAAGGTGACGAAATACAGGGTCAATTGCTTAAAAGAAATATTGAATAAACAGCCTTATTCAAAAAGAATACAATTCAAAGCACTCCAGCAACTATAGACATGTAAATACAAAACAACAAACCATTTTGTACTCACAACTTGGAAACAGAAGATTAGAAAGCAGGAAATAGAAAAATCCTTCTCTAGCTGAGAGAGATTCAGGCAAAAGACAAAGAACCCAGACACAAACTTCCCTCCACCCAGAGTTGAAAAAAATCCTGTTTCCTGATTGGTCCTCTGGTCAGGTGCTTCAGGTTACTTTTTTTTCAGGTGAAAGAGACATTAACCCTTAGCTATTTGTTTATGACAGGGCCCCACTGTTTTTTTAGCAGGCTTCCTGCTTTTGATGTACTTAAAAAACATTTTGTTATTTATTACCTTTTGAGTTTTGGCTAGCCATTCTTCAAACACCTTTTTGGCATTTATTATTACATTTTTTACACTTAATTTGGCAGTGTTTATTCTCTTTTCTATTTACTTCCTAGGATTTGACTTCCACTTTTTAAAAGATGCCTTTTTATTGCTCACTGCTTCTTTTACATGGTTATTAAGCCACGGTGGCTCTTTTTTAGTTCTTTTACTGTGTTTAAGTGGAAGTAACAATTATGCATTGAAATTGGAAAAGTTTAGTGTTAGTTAAAATTTCCTTAATTTTGATTTTTTTTTCCACAAAACAAGTACATAGGAATTGCCATAATGGACCAGACCCATGGTCCATCTAGTCCAGGGGCTCCCAAACTTGGTTCACACCTTGTTCAGAGTAAGCCCCTGGCAGGCTGTGAAATGCTTTGTTTACCTGAGCATCTGCAGATACGGCTGCTCGCAGCTCCCAGTGGCCGTGATTCATCATTCCTGGCCAATGGGAGCTGCGGGAAGGAGTGGCCTGGCCCACACCACTGGGAGCTGTGAGTGGCTGTACCTGTGAACGCTCAGGTAAACAAAGTGCCTCACAACTTTCCACAGCTCTCATTGGCTGGGAACGGCAAACGGTGTACCTGCGGACGCTCAGGTGAACAAAGTGTCTCATGGCCCACCAGGGACTTACCCTGAACAAGCTGTGAACCAAGCTGGGAACCCCTGATCTAGTCCAATATCCTGTCTATGACAATGGCCAGAACCAGATGCCTTAAAGGAAGGGGTAAAAACCTGCAGCAGTTGTGGAGTAATCTACCCCTCACATTAGGTCTTTTTCCTGAATTCTAATAGTTAGACTTGCCTAACCTTCAAGGGTGAGGTTTAATAGCTCTCTTAAAAATTTTGCCATAGCTAATTATGAAAACTCTAGATGTTCTTGATAGCTATATAAAAATATTTCCTGTTTTTTGACCTGCTCTAGTTAAGTGACACTTGTAACTTGATTTTTCAGAGGAACTGAGCATCTGCAGTCCCCATTCCTTAGCACCTTCCTGAGCTTCAGCTTCCATCTTTGTAAATGATCCTCCTCCTCCTTCATAGCGGTGCTGGAAGAAGACTGAGATCCTCCAGTAGAAGGCACTCTAGAAGTGCAAGGTCTATAGTAAGGAGTTGGCATCTTTATAGGGACCACACACTAAACACATGGTCTTGAAGCACTTACAGCTAGATTATGGGGGGGGGGGTCAAGAGACAACCATTGATATTGCACCCTTCTGAGCAGCCACTGTACTCTACATTTTCAGTTGGACTCTAAAGTGGAGTTTAAAAGTGTAAAGTGCCAATACAAGTATTTTCTGAGGCAACTCAAAGCTAAACATATGAACTACACGTGCAGTGCTTGATCAGTTAGAGAGCACACACTGAGCTCTAAGTGAGGATAAAAGCCACAGAGTGTAGATGAAAAAATGTTAAGACTTTTGTAATTAGAAAGAGCCAGCTGCAGCTAATAAGGAGGAGGAATGTTAAACTGGGATTTTTTTTTAAACTTTACTGCAGCTGAGACATTGAAGCCAAGCAAATCACTGGACCCTTTCATTGTTTGACTGCTGGTAGAAAACTGCCTATGGAAAGACTACCAGCAGCTGATCTGGTAGGAACACAAGTCCTAAATGGAGGTCTCTCATTCAGGTCAAGCTTTGGCAAGCTCTAATCCTTCTCAGGTGACCTTACTTGTATTCGACCACATCCAGTTGATCTCCTCAAATATTTTCCTTCCTCTCCTCCTTAAGCCTTCCAGAGTGTGTTTAAGTAGCACAGACTAATGTTATTTTACCCAGTGAGCCTCAGATTACACCAGGACGAACATGCAGTAGTTTCACTTAGTAGCTACTTGGAAAGCTATTAAGAGAAAACAATGTGAGACCAAGTCTGTTTTAGGATTCAGGTTTAGAAGAGTCACATTACAATCCTTCTCCAAAAGTTAGGGAAAAAAACCTACATGTATTTATGCTGCTGCTAATGTTACCATAAGTAAAACAGAAGTTGGAGGCTACTAGATTTTTTTCCAGGAGTCTGATGGAAACGGAACTGGAAGGAATGAAAATGAGAGAGTTAGGTTCTCAAGTGAACTCCAACTCTTATTTAAGAGAATTGCCCAGCTTTCAGCCTTTTGGGTTGGAGCTCAACATGTCTGACACTACAAGAGCACTGCAGTACAAAATGCACAGAAGCACCATTTAAAAGTTACAAGGAACACAGCATGCATCATTCTGATCTAATTCACGCTGGTATCACTGCTAGTATAATTCCACTGAAATCACTCCAGGTTTACCCCAGAGGAAGCAAGCTCAGAATCAGGCCCAATGTCTTGGCCATTTCACTCACAGTGTGACACTGAATGTATTATGAGGTGTTCAATGGGGAAAGAAGAAATAGAGGAGGGAAAAGCTTATATAAAAGCTAGGTAGGAAGGTGGGAAGCAGAGCTCCTGGGACATGTGGAAAATCAGGGATAAACTCAATAGCTCAGGTCACTCAGATTAACTCCTCTTTCCACCTTCACTTTCTTTTCATTTTGTTTAATTTCTCTTAAGTTTCTACTTCTGTTTTTTCCAAGCTTTGCCATTTTTGTTCATGTGAAACAGTATTAAAAAAAGGAGGGGCATATTCCGGGAACTGTGTTGGACCTAAATTCTCGCTGAGGGGAAGTGACAGAACTGGGAGTTCCTGCTCCCTCCCTCCCCCCGGAGACCATGAAACAACATGAGGTTGTCAATGTTTCCTATAAATGGGCTAGGAGAATTATGAAGCTGCAGAGAGTTCAGCTTCCCAAACCTTTTTATCCTGGGAATTCCTCCAGAGTAAAGAACCCCAGAGGCTCTCCATGACGCCCCTCTGCCTAGCCAAGGGTGAGTTGGACTAAGACCCAAGTTAGCAATCACGAAGAACAAAAACCACTGTCTGAGAGCACTGCAGACAAGACCTATGGTTAATAAAGCACAGATGAATTAGGCACAGATTATATCCACACCTGAGGAGAGGAGAAATATAGCTCCTCTCCTTCCTGCCCCCCAAAAACAAGCTGAGCCAGATCTCTCTGGCGCAACCACTAGAAAGCCTCTGCAAAAGACTGTGTGTGCACATGGGTGAGTGAGGTGGAAATTACACAGTGGATACAACAATCACTCCCCCTTTTCCACATCTGCTGAGAGAAATATAGTCACGCCAGAATTCTGCAATTTCAGATTGAGGCTTGCACTATAATGACATCTTAAAGCAGAAAGGCAGCATGATTCAGTGGATATGGCAATAGACTGGGAGTCAGGAGACTTACATTCTATTCCCTGGCTCTGCCACTGATCTACTGCATGATGATGGCCAAGTCACAGCATCTATTTGTACCTCTGTTTGCCCCTCGCCCCCATGCCCCACTATGGCTGTCTTGTCTATTTACTCTTCAAGGCAGAGCTATCTTTCACTATGTTTCTGCACAGTGCCTAGCACAATGGGCCCCATAGGCACTACAGTAATACAGAAAATTATAATATTCTTTACAAACATTTGGTATATACTCTTTACAAACAGAGTCTCATATCACACAAGTCCCACTGAGATTACAATGAGGTTTTTGCTGCTGTAATATTTCTGAGTGAAAAAAATAAACTTGCATCAATTTAAACATTTTCCCTAAACACATTCTAAGAGAACCAAAAGTTACTTTAATAACTTTAATACAAAAAACCCCAACCAGTTTCTTAAAAATTTTAGCCACAGATTTTCCTTTTTAATGAGCCTCAGTTCTGAAGAAGTCTTTGAAATCAGGCACATCGTGGGGAGAGTTCAATAAAGAGTGTATTGAATGAAAAAATACTGTGGTGACCTCTTGTAATTCCGTAGCATTTCATCATCACAACAAAGAAACCACAACCTGCTGTCATCACAGCATCCTTGGAATCAGTGCTGTTCACTAGATAGCAATGTTTCATTGAGAAAAATATCTTGAGTTCAGGACACTTGTGCAGAACTGAGGTCTCTACAAGATGCAATAGCTGATTAACTGCCATGACAAAGCACAGGCATTATCTACTTCAGTCTATGGCAGCACCTCAGCATATGGATAAAGCAGAGTGTTAAGGTTTATATTAACATGGACCTTGATGAGCAACAACTTTTATACATGGCAAGATGATAAGAACACCCCCTTGTGATTTCTTGAATTCTCCCCATTAACTGTGAGAAAGCTGGGTCAAGCCACAATGTTCATATCCAGACTTTATGAAAGTTTAGGGCTCATACCTGGTCTGAAGGTCTTTCCTATCATTCAGTTGCTGCCATAGCAATACGTCCATGAGAGAAAGACTAGGCTGCCTAGCTGTCCCAAAAGGAGCTTTGCTGGATGGAAGAGAGAGGTTAGCTGCATGACTTCTGCCCTCCTATCTGAAGATGACCATCCACACGAGTGAAACCTAGGGGAAAGTAGCTAGATCATCATGGGAAGGGGTGGGTTTGGGGAAAAGGGCAGCAATTTCAAGATGTACCTTAAACAAGGACAAGGGCTTCAGAATATAACATCCAAAGAGAAAGAATAAATAGGCAGAAGTTTTTCTGCAGACTTGCTAGTAGATTCTTTAGGTAAATATGTCAGTAGATTTGTATGAAAGTGTATAATACCCACTACAGATCCTTTGGTAATAGATGCCAGAAACTAGAAGTCATCATTAATACAAGCCTAGACTGAAATGGATCAGTGCTATTGTTGTGATGACATACTCCATCCAGCACATCAACTTCGAGCAATGCTAAGTGCTTGGGAAGTTTGTGCCGGTGTAGCTATAACATCGCAGATTCCTTTTGTAGAAACTATGAACTAGAGCAACATGGGGTTC